>NW_003852432.1:5586162-5617993 GCF_000181295.1 Otolemur garnettii | reverse complement strand
ATTTGGTAAGACATGAAATCTTCCTGTAAAAATGTTGGGATCAGATAAAGCTTTTGGATGGTGAAAATGCCTTAAATTGAAAAGTCACTAAGTGGCACAGTGGATAGGACTCCTGCCCTACTGTGCAGTGCATCACCCCATCCCCTTAAGTCAGTGAGCAGATGGTCAGAAGAAAGAGATGCATTTCCAAGGCACCCCAAGAGGCATGGAGTACCATTTCAATGGTGAGATGCTTTAATCACACATATGTTATAACATTTTTAATTTTAAAAAATTGTTTAATTTTTCTCATCTGAGCAACTGACTGGTATTTTTTTTTTGTATTTAACAAAACAAGTTTATGTCATAAGTGATGAGCACAGAAGCGGCTTTGGCCTAGAATGAATTATGCACCAGAGGTCCACGCAGCATTCTTATTGTCAAAGGTGAAAAGGGGAAAGAACCATCTCAGGCTTTAAAGCAAAATGACACCATGCAAACGATACGACACTGGAAATTTTCCTTAGCTTACATTCATGTTCTTGACAAGAGATGGAATAAAACCAAAACAGCTGATTAATTTCATGAAAAAAAAAAGCATTCATTTCAGAGGAAGAAAATCAGTCAAATGAGTGATTTCACATTCTAGAGATGAAAAATCTTAATTGATTGTTTCACTTTGCAAAAGTCAGTTGTTAAAAAGTGTTCACCTTGGACTCTTTTTCCACTCAATGGTGATTTTTCAGTAATGTCTTTGTTTTGATTCTTAACATCCTCCCTGATGATAAAGGGTGGCCTTCAACAAGTTCCGAGTGTGTAATTAGCCGAATAAACAAGATAGGCCTGAATCTACTCTGAAGTCTATCAATCGCATCTGTTGAGGTCCAAGGGTTCCCTCAGCTTTGACTTCTATGGTGTGTGAAAGGTGAGACTTGCATACACTTATTCAAATCTCTCTGCAGGTAGACCTGCAGTGAGAGGAACGGTGGATTTTTTTTTCCTCCTATAATTCAAGAACCCTTATCACTTTTGTATTTGCAAAGAAAAAGAAAGTCATGAATTATACGGTGATGCAAACAATTCTTTGGATGTGCATTCCTTATGTGGCTGTTTGCTCTGAACAAGACATGATCTGTTCAGAATGTAAACTGGAAGCAAGTGAATGCAGTACGCACCATGCAGGCTCCACACCCACCATCATCACCATTCTCAGGGCAATCCTTTTATGCAAATTCCATTTTTCTATTGATGTAGCTAAACAGATGACTCCAATCAGCAGTAGGTGAAAATCTTTGAAATAAGCCGATGCCACCTGTAATTTCAATTAAACTCACGGTTATTCACATGGGGTGGTGGGGGGAGAACACTGCACAAGAAACACATTATCATGCTGCTCTTAACTTTGAACTTCAAGTACATCATCTATTTTGTTGAGAAAAAATGTACATGTGTTTGAATACAAATTCAAACATGTTCTGTATTCTTACCCAAAAATAATGTTATGTAAAAATATACAGAAAATAGAGTCCCTAGGGTACTGGGTTATTGAATAGGTGTATAACATCAAACAAGTGTCTTCTGTGTCCTTATTTTTCCAGATATGAACTGGGGTCAATCTATTTATAATCTTGTGGCAGAATAACAATAACTGTGATTTGGAAAAGGCCTGACTCAAGATCCAACCTACCAATACCTTCTTCACCACCCATTATGCTGTAGCTGTCTCTCCATTTATTAAATGGTTTTACCTTCAAATTACATATTATAAAACTCATATTCTAAAATGAGGGCCAACAGGTTTAAGCTATTTTCAAAGACTAAATATTCAGAGATTATAAAGTGTCCAGTCACTTTTAATCAATCATTTGCAGCAGTATTTCCCAAGGAAGGCTCTGAAATATGTTAGGTGTGTAATTCTTTTTTTTAACACACCTGACATATTTTTTTTTTTAAAAAAAAGGATTATGTGGTCAATTAAGTTTAGAAAACATAGAATTCTGAAATCCTAATTTTTATTTTTTTGGCTGTAGCTTTGCTCAAAACCTTTGTATAGTGTATATTATCATTCTCAAGGAGTGGGATATCACATATTGCATATTTCCCAAGCTCATTTAATCATAAAAAGTTTATTTCTATCTCTTTTTAGTTGGAACACTTCAGAGGACTGCTTTTCAAGAGAACTTACTGTAGAAAATACATGGCTAAATCTAAACCCAAAGCTGTGCTGTGAGGAAAGGATTCGAGGAAGAAATATCCCTTTAAAAATCAACTAATGTCTAGTAGAAGAAATGGAAGTGTTGGGTCAAAACCATCCGAATGTTAGGAAACTGTGAAGGAAAAGGAAAATAAATTCTATTTCTTTGTATAATATTTTAAATTGTGTCTGCATTTTAAACATAGTTTAGCAAAATTGGTTTTGATGAAAATCAAAAAGATTAATAATTATCTCTTGAAATTAAAGTAGACAAGTGGATAACTTACGTATGTTTTTATACAAATGTAATTTATAATGTTTTTCAGAGTTTTATTCATCTCTCTACATTTTGCAGTGATTGGGTAATAGAAAATACATGATTATATCTTTTTTTTTATTATTTCATGTATTAGTTGCTCTGACATGAAAAGAACATCTGCCATGCACCAAAAATGTTGTAAGGGCAAAGGAATAAATGTCTTATGTATTTTTTCCTCTCTGCATATCTTCACTTCTCAAATATCAAGCCTTTCTAAATAGATCCTAGTAATGTTCTGTATCACAGAGCCTGATTTTTTTAGTAGTATATCACATTACATAAATTCTGGTCATTTACCTGCTTATTACTGTTACACAAATTCTGGTCATTTACCTGCTTGTTACTGGTTTTCTCTATTATACTAGGCTTTCTGTGAGGACCAGGACCTGTTTTGCTCACACTGCATACTGGGCATATAGTACAGTCTTGCACAGAGAAGGAGAGCTCAGGAAATAGTACTGAATGAATGAGGAAGTGAGTGAAAGAGGTAATGAATAAGTTATGGTCTCTGAGCATCTGAATCACAGTTGCTTACACTGTGCCCCCACCTCCTGTTCTTCTAACTCTTTCAACCCTTACTCTAGGTATAAGTTATTTATCAATTGACTACTGTTTACAGATTTCGGAGCCATTATTTTTTTCTCCCTGTTTCTATTCCTGATTGAAGTTTTCTTTTTTGCCTGCTTTGAAAATTAGTTTTTCCTCTGTTCTTCTAAAGCTTTTGTCCATAACCTTTTTGTCTTATACATCCAATGGCTAGATTTTAAGAATTCAATTTCTATCTCTAGGGGACCAAAATAATGTCTGATATCTATATAGTAGCTACTTAATACATATCTGTTAAATAAATGCTGACTATACCAAGACCTCTATATTCAGACAGATATGTCTTCTGAGTTCCAAACTGGTATATCCAACTGGTCATTTCCATTTGAATATTCCACAACATATCCAAAATGACACTTCTCATCTTTTTACTGTCCATTGTTCTAACAAGTCCTTCCTCTCATACCTCCGTTTGTGGTGAATGAAACTTCTGTACCTAGTTGCCTGAGCCAGAATCCTAAGGGTCAGCTGTGATTCCTTTTCCACTTCCAGCATGCGTGGATTAGTCATTACACCGTATTATTCATGGGTCTTTTGTAGCTTTATTAAGGACTTCACTGTTCCCCACCTGGCTACTGTACGATCTGTCTTTATCTAATTCATCCTCTACCTGTCATAGTAACTTTTCCAAAGTATGAATTTGACGACATAATTGACTTTCATACATCCTTTTAGTGAATCCCATGTGCTAAAATAAACCCAGTGTAATTTCTTAACATGGTATACAAGATCCTTCATCAACCATCCCGCTTCACCTCTCTAGTCATTTAACTGATCCATACTGCTTTTTCCTATGCACACAGTTCTCCAAACACAGAAATGCTTTAACATTTGCTTGTAATTCAACCTAGAATGACCCTCTCCTTCCTTGCCTTGATTGCTCTTTATAGCCCCTCATGGAGTAACTCAGATGTCAATTCTTCCAAGATCCCTTCCCTAAGACCTTAAACTGCTTTGAATGATATTCCCCTTTCTTATAGCACATTTACTCTATATAACCATTTCTTCATTTATCTGTCCCCTTTATTACATAAGGTGTATACTAAAAGCAGGATGTGATTTATTGACCATCATATTTACAGCCTTAGCACTTACTTAGCACATATTGGCACTCAGTAGATGTTGGATTAATAAGTGCCTAGAGTCTAGACTCAATGACTTTAAAGGTTGTTCGATCAGAAAAAACAAATTAACAAAGAGTATCATATGTGCATGAGAAATACCTCCTGAAGGCAGAGTTCAGATTCAAAGAATAAGCGGAATAAGGCACAATTTTTTTCTCCTAGGGATTAGGAAGGTCTTATTACAGGACCTTATACTCAAGTTTACTTCTGAAAGATGAGTGATATTTCAGGGTTTTGTTCTGGTTTTTTTGGCCTTATCTCTTTTGCAATTTTGCTCATGGAAATATGCCCCAGTGACTGCTATGGTGTGAATGTTGGTATCTCCCCAAATTCATATCTTAGCACCTAACATGAACCTAAGATGCTGGCTCCAACCTCACACATGGGATTAGTGCCCTTATAAAGTAGGCTTCATAGAGCCCCCTTACTCCTTCTACTACGTGATGGTGATGGTATAGCAACAAGGTGCCACCCATGGAGCAGAGAGTTTGCATTACTAGTGATTAGCAAGTGATTAAACACAGAAAGAAGTCCAGGACTATGAGATGTTCTTGTTGTAATCTATTCATGTTATCTGAGAAGTGAGTCGTTGTAGGATCCAGACAGTAAATATGCTAGACTTTGTAAGCCATCTGGTCTCTATTGCAAATTATACAAATCCATTGTTGTGGCACAAAGAGCTGAAGGTAATATGTAAATGAATGGCTTTGGCTTTATTCCAATAAAAATTTATCTTAAAAATTAGGCAGCACAATGGATTTGACCTTCTAGACCCATAGTTTGCTAATTCCTCAAAAGACCATGCAAACAAACATGCCCTTCACTCTAAATGAAAATAGTTGTTGAACCTAAGGAGGAATGTTCACATTCTCTATGTTTTCACTCTATTACCTATTCTCTGGTTTTCACTGGAGTTAGAATATTTACAGAAAAACATTGGTTATCTGTTTTGTCCGGGACGTAATAGAAGAAGGTGCTACTGTGAACCACACTGATACATATAACTATTCTCAAGGCAAAATTGGTATGTCAAATAAAAGTTCTGAGAAAATTTGAAATCTATTTGCAAAATCAAAGTAGGTATCCTTCCGTCTCAAAGTGGGACTTCATCAAAAAACATGGACTTCAGTAGCCACAGCACCCAGGTTTTCTCTTAGTTACGTAATTTACCAGGTGAGCAACCTTTCTACGAATCAATAAAAAATTGTAAAAATTAACTAGTAACTTCACATCAAGTTTATAAATTAAATGAGGTACAATATTTACAAGTGCTTTGTTAGGTATAGTGTTGTTTTGTGAAATCCAACGATTTATATCTAGTTATCATATTAACTGCCTTATCATCAGATTTGATACACATGATCATTACCTCACCTTGAAAACACTGCTTCACCCTCCTGGTTTTCCTCCTATCTCAGTTCCTTCTCACTCTCTTTGGCTCGTACATTCTCTTCTCACTAACCTCTTACCATTGCAGTTATGCAGAGCTCAGCTCATTTTCCTCTTTGCTTTTCTATCTTTACATTTCCTAAGTGATCTCATCAAATCTTCGGACTTTAACATCTACATGCTGATGACTCTCAGTCTATATCTCTGATCAACTCTTTCTTTCATGGACTCTGGACTCATTTGTGGTCTACTGCCTACTCCGCATCAGCACTTAGATGTCTGGTAGGCATTTCAAATGTACATGTCCAGCGCTGAACCCCCCATGGCAGACCTTCTCTGTAGTAAAACCTGCTCTGCCCAGGTCAGTTGATAACTTCATTTTTTTCCACTTGGCAGGTCAAAAAGCTGGAAGGCCACATTCAATAATTTAGGGAAGCTCCTAGCTGATCCATTCCCTCCTCACATTACCTCCTTGACACAATCTTCATAATTGACATTCTCCAAGTGCCATAATGTGTCCAGCAAGATATAGGTTTTTAGCACTTGCTGAAGTAAAGTTAAAGCAATGATGATCACAGAGAGAAGTGTTTAGGGCTCTGAACTTAGCTGAGGTTATTAACGACACATTTGTGACTGGAAGATGCTGCAATAGGCTAGAACGACCATTTAAATCTCTCCAAACAAACCACTTGTGAATGTTAAAACGCCTAAGAATGTTTGAAACTTAGTTTGCATCACAGATTATTTAGTTTGGTTGTTATAACAACCCATGGGTTCTTTGTCATTAGCATGTCCCACTTATAGATGATAAATAAGAGTTATTAAGAAACATGACTAGGATCATAACAAGTCATTAGGTAGGGGTAAATAGCAGGTTTTGATCTCTGTCTGTCTGATTAAATTTCTGGATCTTTCCATAATAACCTGTATCTTTGGTCAGCTATTTGTGAATAAAAAAAATAAGTTTCCCTGCCTGGAAAGAAGATCAGAAGACTAAACAATCAGTTATCTCCATGAAAAGTTTTTGATTTGCTGAAAGTTCTAGTTCAGGTTACTAGGTGAAGAAAGGCCCAGAAAGTTTTTAAAAAGTCCAACTGAAATGCAAGAGGGGAGATGACTCATTTACCTTTGCAACACTTGGAATGTTTCTAGAATAATCCATTCACTTTTGTCAATGTACAAATAATATTAGGTTACATATATTGACTGTTTGCTATGTAACAGACTTTACATATATTAACTAATGTAGTTCTTAAGTATCATTGACAAACTAGAGTTAGTTCCATGGAGAGAAAAGAAGATGGTGATGGTGACAGAGCTGGAGGTGGTAGATTTGGGCATGGGAGTTCTGGACCAGAGAGACTCAAGGTGGAAAGGTACAAGGAAGAAATAATATTAATTTTCAAATCCAAGCAATACTATCATGCAAGAAAAAAAGATAAGGTCTAATTGTCAAATCCTAAATGTTAGAAAACTATTTAGTGTGTCAAAGTGACTGAGTTTTAGACTGAGGTTCAATGAAGGGGATTTGCTTAAGAGTTAAAACTCTTCAAAATGGTATGAATTTCTTTGAGGGATGATAAAGCCCCACAACTTAAAGAATCTTTAAGCATTTTCTGAATGATCCTATCTATCAGAGACATTATGGCAAGGGTCCATGTGTTAGGGGAGAGGTGACCCAGAAAAACTCCTTTCCCAAGTTTGAGACTTAATGACTATTCAAGTAGTTTGAGGCTAGCACCTTTGGGAATAAAAACTTTTGGGCAGGTACCTTCAGCTGGAGTGATGCAAGTTTTATTGGCACCTATGATTTTGCTGCCTCTTGTCAGGCCCTTGTATACCAGGAAGAGGTAGAGAGATATATCTTTGTCAGCGCCCACCAAGCCAGACCTTCCCAGGTACTTTTTTCTTTCTGTTTCTCTGTGGTGCCCCTCTATATATGCCCTCTCACCAAGCTGCCTGCTACAGAAATGCTTCATTACTCCAGTGAACTTCACTCTACCTCAGCCTTTTTTTCCTTTAAAGTTAATTTAACCAGTTCGTTGTTATTAAACCATGAGAGATAAAACTATAAAACTTAACTGTCCCTGGAGACAACCATCTAAGACAGTAACACTGGGATTAACAATTTGACATCCTATTTTTGAGAACTTGTCAATCATTTCTTTAAATGCACTGGAGCACTTAAGAAACATCATAGAGAGTAGATCTCAGATTCCATGAGGTGACAGCATGTCAGTCTGGGGAGAGGAGGAATTGGACAGCACGGGCCAAATGCTCTCCCAAATTGACGATGATTTGAAAGAAGAGGGTCAAGATTAAGATGAAAAGGAAAATGCAGTAAGAGGAGCAGAGAGGTTTAAGATGCAAAAGGACGCCTGTGCTCCCAAATGGAGAAGAATGACACAACAGTAAAGAAGAGAACGGCCCCTCTAACAGGAAGAACTGCAATCAAGGGTAAGTTAGAAAGAAAACTCCCCACCCACATTAAAGGTGAGCCCCAAGATAACAGTGCTGAACCCAGGCAAAAGACAGAAGTCCAGAGGTCATAAATCGCACTGACTGGCGGTGTTGAACTCAACATCCTTCCTGATAAGGTTCCAGCTGTGTTTGGTAGTTAGTTGGTGTTTGCTTGGTGGTTGGAGACTACATGGACATGGATATTTCTGGTTTCAATACATTTCGTGCTTTTAATGAGAAAATTAATCCATTTTCTGCAGATGGGTACCCATAGATTGTATAAAGGTAAGACTCACCTCTTAGCATGAATAAACTCCTCTCAGCAAGAACAAAATGGAAATAAATATGAAAGTTACTTTGATTTTATATTTTGAAATGGTTTTGCTGGAAAAGAACACAATGAAGCTCTTTCTTCATTAAAAACAAAAATTGTTTTGGGCAGGCTGCTTGCTACAACTTGGGGACGACTTTGGCCCGCCATGCCTGCAGTGCCTGCCCGTGCCTTTCACGACCTCCTCGGTCCTACGTGGTCTGGAGCCCGAGGAACAGGCGGGCGGGCAGGCTGGCCTGGGCTGCAGCGGGTGGCTACAGCTGGCGTGCTGCTCGGCTGTGTTGGAGCAACTGGTTGGCTGGGCCGAGCTCACGCTGCTTGGCGCTGCAGGTTGATCTTGCCGCCCACCCCCGGGAGCAGTGATATTGGGCAACTCTAAGCCGGGGCCTGCGGCCCTCGAGGCAAGCTCAACACTGCTAACATTGAAGCACATGGCGCTCCAACAGGATCAGGAGACCATTAACCTGGAGAAGGCAGCGCCTGCCCAGCAGCAGTGGACCCGGGCAGCGCAAAAAAAAAAAAAATTGTTTTCCATCACGATGAGACCAAATTCTGCTTCATAGAAGCTTTCACAGAATGCAAACAAGTTTCCCCATTTGTTGGGAGAGAGGCACCAGGTACAGATGTCATGTCAGTGAGAGAAGATGACACTTGTGACTCAAGAAGTTGCAGCCTAGGTGGTCTGCGTTTGTTCCCTGCATCTGAACACATATGCAGAATTCCTGAGCCAAGAAACAACTGGAAATTTGGGGGACTTATGTGGAAGTTTTGTCAATGGGACCATTGCTTCCTTTAAACACAACTCTTTTTCCGGTGGAAATTTTCTGCACAAATAAGGCACCTAATTTTGATGAACATTTGCAGAAGAACTTACCTCCTTAGAAGACATGATCCCAAACATGGGGAATAATAAGCCAGGCAGCAAAGCTGTTACTGACAGAGGCAAAGACTCTGTGAGCCAAAGTATGGCCACCACGAAGAGGGTGTAGGCACATTCTGCTTCCTGGAAAGGACACAAGTGAAATAATGAGACTCGGGAAATCATCGTTCACATCATAGCTATGTTTGCTGGATGGAACCATGCCACAGAGAAAGCGAGAAACTCTGAAAACCTCTGCATATTTGAGTAGCTAGAAAATAGTTATGTCTTAGGGGTTCTAAGGGCCAAAATGTAATACACATGAAAAATCAAAAACAGAAAAGAATTCCCAGTCATAAATGCTTTTCCACATTTCCTTTGAAACAGATAACATTATGTCAGGGTCCCGCCCCCAAAGCAGCATCCACTGAGACCTGTGGAAACTGGCAGCGGTCGACTGAAGAAATACAGAGTTAGAAGGGACAGTAAAGAAAGGCTAGAGACATAGCTCAGGGCTCCATTGCCTGTTGAGGGATTCCGGCAACAGCCCAGAATGTTTGCTCTACTCTGATATTATTGACGTCTTTTTGCCCAGAGGGTAGGATGACATCAGCAGTTTCTCGGATTGATCATATCAGCTCCTATCATTATTATTATCATTAATCTGAAATCTGAGCCTTATATTGGGAGAGCCTCCTGCTTAAGGTCACATACACAGATTTCTAGGGAGGTGTTAAGCCCTGCTAGTTGTCTGTGGAGTAAAATGCCTTTAGCATTAATCTTCTCTGAGGGATGGGTGGGAGGGAGGCATTTTCCTCTCATTACCACCATAGAGGATTTTCCTCTGCAATAAGGGATATAAGCTCTTCTGCCCATATCTCAGAGCTCAAGCTACTCCCTTAGTCTCTGCTCCAGGCAAATGCAAATCTCCACAATGGGTATCTGCTTTGCCTGTTTAACGCCCTAGAAGTGTATCTTTTCTAGGACATTGTCATAGCCTCTTCTATGACCATTATTCTCCTCAGGGTGCTCACAGACCCAGCAGCATGTTTGTAAACTGTATCCCCAACAGGCTAGAATTTCAGAAAAGGCAAGAAGCTTGCTGGCAATACCTAGCTTAAATGTGAACTAGCTGACTTTTCTTTGTTCTGACTCATTCAGATTTTAGTTTTCCTCTTTTTCTGGGGGTGCTTTCCTTTGCCAAGAATGGGGTCTTCAGGACCCATCCTCCCAGCACATTATATAGTCAATTTTCTGTGCTCATGTCATGGACGTGTACACTCTATGTGTATACTTATTTATACATGGATGTGCATATGGGTGTTTTCACTCATCTTCACTCAGCCTATACAATGGACGTCCAGAGCTGCTAGAGTGCAGAAATAGCCAAGTTACAGCCTTTCCCTAGGGCAGGACACCTTCTTTCTAATTGCATTCCTTGATTGGGAATGACCCAATTTTTGACTGGGTATGACCCATGCACACTTATTTTCCTCTGGTGCTTACTAAAAGGGAAATCAATGTAGGGAAAATTTTTTCAATACTCTGTCTCAGAGAAAAGGCAATGACAAGATATGCGCTATAGATGAGTCTGCCCTAGCTCTCAGTGACATGGGTCTAGAGGTGAAATGCTTTCTGCCTTGCTTTGGGGGAAAGACAGCTGAGTTATTAGGGGGACACAGGGTGATTCAACAGGAATGCTACTCAAGAGAATCTGTTGCTTTACTTAGTATAAAACTGTAGGTTTCTGGCTTGGCACCTATAGCTCAGCTGCTAGGGCACCAGCCACATACACCAGAGCTGGTGGGTTCAAATCCAGCCCAGGCCAACTACAACCAAAAAATAGCCAGGTGTTATGGCAGGTGCCTATAGTTCCAGCTACTTGGGAGGTTGAGGCAAGAGAATTGCTTAAGCCAAAGAGTTTGAGGTTGCTGTGAGCTTTGATGCCACAGCACTCTACTGAGGGTAACACAGTGAGACTCTCAAAAAACCACACAAAACAAAAAACAAACAAACAAAAAAACTACAGGTTTCTGTTTTAGGACACTGTTAAGTGGTTAAATTTTATTATTATATTTGACTTATATGGATAATTTTGATATGAAATCACTCAGAATGTGCCAAGCGATTAATAAAGGTTGGCAGTTATCACGTGGCTCTGCTTTGCTCTCACACTGCTTACTCTCTGAAAATTATAAGTTGCACCTGAAAAATTCACAACGACTCATTTGCATTTAATGAGTTCTTTTATTTAAGGTTTATATAATGCCTGCTCTGCTCCCTCTGATTCACCTTCCTCTAGACAGGTCCTCTGGGCTGGTGTTGCTCAACATTGTAGCACCTTCAGTGGGTTTCTAAGAAACCTTAACAAGCCAGCACGATGTCCTATCTTTATTGCGTTATCTTTTTAAAGGAGAAAGAATAAAGGTGTTTTGATGTTGACAGCTTTATAGAGTCTGTATCTACAGTCTTGACAAACAATAAAACAGCAAAATATAGCAAAGCTTTGACTGAATCTTCCTGAACTGCTCTAGAGAGAATTCGTGAACACAAGCTTAATTTAAAATGCTGATGTAAAAGGAAGGTTGTGCATTTTCTCTAAATGAGAACATATGGATAACTCCAAAGTTTCTCCTTATGACTTGATGTTTTCTATCATACTTGTAAGATCCTAGGTTTCAAAGACAATAGGGACCCTTTTCTATCTTGCTCTCTAATTATGACCAGTCAACCTCTTGGGCCTGTCTATTCCTCTCTCATTTTATTTCCCACATCCACTCCTCTGCCTCTACGCTGCTCCGCCACAGCAAGGCTGTTCCCAAACAAGATCACTTCCCTGAATCCATTCTGCTTTTGTCATTCCCCTGCAGAAATCTAGATTAAGGGGCTAGCCACCCTGATGACTCTCTGGAGCGCCAACCTATAAAGACTAACTAAAACATCAGAAAAACAGGTACACTACTCGGCACTAGGTAATTTTGTTCACCCCATTTGACCCCTGCTGTTCTGTTGGAAATTCGTATTAACATGGGTCTACTTTTGCTAGAGAGCCATAGTTGCCTCAGATGGGGCAAATTTGAAGGCAAAATAAAGAGCAAAATTTCAAGTATTAAATTTTTAGCTTTCTTGGACTTCTTTCACATTTTAAATAGGGCAACTCTGACTTAAAGCATTAAGAAGTTAGTGACTTTCATTTGCTTATTGAAAGCAATTTAAAGTCCTCATTTTGCATTCAAAGCCACCTATAATAAGCCTTAACTATATAATAAGTCTTAATACTTCTGACATTAGCTCTCTGTTCCCAGAGTCATCTTTACACGTCTTCTTGATACTTAAGTTCTAATCCTTGCTCCTCATCACATACACTTTTTTTTTAACCTCTAATTCATAACCTTCAGCCAAGTGGTATACCAGTAAGCCCCCAGATACCCTCATGTGCTAGTTTCTATTGCACCTGTATTTTGGACCCTTTGACCTTGTTACATTGAGTGGATGAAGCAGTTTCAAGCTGATGGCCAGGACTATTGAGAAAATTCTATTTATTTGACTCAGTGGATGTGTGTTTGTGTGTGTGTGTAATTTGAGACAGGTGTTACAAACCAGAAGATTTAATATAAAAATAAAGTCTCCATTTCTGGCTTCTCTTAAAAACCTGAGGGATTTGGTAACATGGGGATCATGCTCTCCCACGGCAGCCATTCTCCAGCCTGTCCTTCAGTGGTCAGCTTGCGCTCGGCAGTGGTCCCCACCACCCGCAGTGGTACCACCACACCACTTTGCTCACCTTCCTACCTCCTCAGCTCTTGTCAGCATTTGAGTAAATCTCTGTAGGAAAAAGTACCGCCTGCCTGCTCTGCTGTTCAAGCCTTGCTTCACCATCCCAGAATCAACACTCAGATTGCTCATTTGTCCTTCAACCCCTTTCCCACCATGTGGCCCTTGAACCAGCAGCATCAGCAGGATCTGGAAGCTTGTGAGAAAAGGGCAGTGTCAGGCCCTTCTCCTGACACACCAGGTCAATCAGCACTGTTGAGTTCTCCAGGTGGTTCTTATCCTGGTTAAAGTTTGAAAAGTGCTAGGCTACACCCTTTTCCAGACCTTCCCTCTCCTCTAACTCTGGGTCTGGAGACTTGCTTCCAAGCAGTATCCTTCAGCCCAAGTGGAATCCCTGGATTTATAACCTATTTGGAAACCTTGTCCATACTTCCATGTACAGTTTAATTTTGTCTCATCCATGGTTCTTCCCCCAAACACATATGTGCATTTCATATTTTTGCATATGAGTCCCGGGGATTATAATGCAGCTGGCTGTAGAACTATATCCATATTGTCTCTGCTAGCTACCTTCTCTGAATTTGTGAAAATTGTCCCATTTTTCCATGTCTGAAGGAAAGCACCTCTAAAGGTCTACAAATGGAAGAACACAGAACTGCTCCCATAGGAGTGCTCCTTATTATTTTTACTGTTCAGAATTTGACAGATAAAGTCATGTTACTGTGTGCAGCCCTGAGATATCTCCTAACCCCAGTGAGAATGGTTCACCTCACCAAGTCTCAAAGCTGTGGATGCCGGCTTCTCAACAATGGCGTGCAAGGTGTTTCTCCACATCTTTTCCGACATTTGCTGTCTTTCATCTTTTTTATCTTAGCCGTTCTAATGCTGTGAGGTGATATCTCGTTGTGGTTTTGATTTTCATTTCTTTGGGGATTACTGATGTTGCTCATTTTTTCATATACCTGTCAGCTGCATAGCTTCTTTTGAGAAATGTCTCTTCAGGTCCTGTGCTTATTTTTAAAGTGAGTTATATTTTTCGTTAATATTGAGTTGTTTGAGTTCCTCATACCTTTTGGATATCAAATATATAGTACACACATATTTCTCTTATTCTGTAGGTTGTCTCTTCACTCTATCCACGGTTTGATGTACAGAAGCATTTAAGTTTAATGTAATTGTACTTGTCCATTTCTGCTTTTGGTGCCTGCGATTTGGCGGGCATCTCCAAAAAGTCATCATCGACACCAATGTCACGGAGCTTTTCCCTTATGTTTTCTTTTAGTATTTTCATAGTTTGGGGTCCTATGTTTAAGTATTTAATCCGTTTTGAGTTAATTTTTGTACATGTGAGAGACAAGGGTCTAATTTCATGATTCTGCACATGGCTATCCAGTGTTCCCAATAACATTTACTAAATAAAGTGTCTTATCCCGTGGTGTTTTTGATGCTTTTATTGAAAATTAATTGATATAAATGTGTAGATTATTTCTGTGCCTTCTGTTCTGTTTTATTAGTCTACGTGACTGTTTTTATGCTAGTATTCTACTAGTTGGTACTATAGCCTTGTACTATATTTTGAAGTCAGGTAGTATGATGCCTCCAGCTTTGTTCTTTTTGCTCAAAGTGAATTTTAGAATTATCTGCATGCTCTTTAATGGGTAAGATTACCATCTGTCCTGGTTTTCTCAGGACTGAGCTGGTTTACACCTGTTGTACAGGTGTCCCTTATTAGCAGCCCTCTTCATTTTCGAAAGTGTGTCTCTTTGGCTGATAAATTATACAGACATCCTGTTAATAGCCAGGAATAACTCTTCCCTTCAATTTCTGTTCTCCATTTTGTGATCTTTCTTAGTCCAGCTTGGAATTGTGGGCAGAAAAGAATTCTTTCCCATCAATACTCTTTAGGCATTTAATAGCAGAAGTTAAGCCCAGACACGATTCCAAGCATTTTCTTTTAAGAGTATCATGTTAAAGGATGTAGGGTTATTTGTTTGGTTTGAAATCAAAGATCTGTGAATATTCTTGATAAAATAAATAAAAGTGCTTAATATAAAGAAAAACAAAAATTTTGTTCTTTCTTATTCATATCTGTTTTTTAAAAAAAAAAAAACTAGTATGAGAGTAGTTTCAGTGAACAGATTATTCTGATGAGGTAGAAAACTCAGAAGTTTTCTTTGTTACAATTCAAAAGGGATCCTGGATATTTGATTTTTAGAAACAGTTTTGAGGCAGAGAATAAACTAGTTTCATCTTGTCACTAGAAATTCACAGAGTGACACATTTTCTCAAGTGATAGCATTTGTCTCCTGTTAATTCCTTCCAAATTTTCTCTCCTCCCTCTCTTTCTGAAGCTTCTAGACAGGACCCTTACTCTTAAAACATAATTACCACACCCTGTCACCACCATCACATACAACCAGCACAAGAGAATGATGAGGTCAGTTGTTAAGTTAGAGTGTGGAAATCTCTTGAATCTCATGAATCTCTTTCCCCCTCCAAACCACCCTAAAGTACAGTGAATGACTCTCTTTTCCCCCTCCAAACCACCCTAAAGTACAGTGAATGACTCTTTTCCTCCTTTAAATCACCCCAAAGTACAGTGAAAATTATTGATACATATGATATTTTTATTAGATTTCAATCAAATTAATATTTTAACCAAATTCTATTCTAGAGATAGCAACATACTTCAGCATTATGAATTCTTAAACTGAAAGATAGCGAAAAAATAATGTTTACTTTCACTTTATTTATTTATTTATTTACTGGGAAGGAAAATATAGAAGAGAAAATGATACAGCATTATGACTACCATTGACCTCACACTTAAAAAAAAATTGATTCCTTCTCAAATTAAAGAAACAAAAAAGAGAAAAGCATCCTAGAAGATGTGTATTAGATCGTCTACTAGCTTCATATTAGAACTGAGTACACTGGATTCTTGTTTCTCCATTCATGTGGCACTTTACTAAGAAGAATATGTTCCAACTCTATCCAGGTTAGTACAAAGATGTAAAGTCTCCATCTTTTTAATGGCTGAATAGTATTCCATGGTATACATACCTACATAAGAGAAAAATTCAAATCAATTCAAGGTGGGTGGCAGGGGAACAAGGGTATGGGGAGAGAGAAGGAAGCAGAGGGATGGGGGTTATGGTGTATGGTACAACTCTGGAGGGTGGGATACAATTGTAAGAGGGACTTTAACAAATGCAAACCAGGTAAACTAATTCTTTAACCGTCAATGAATCTGCAACAATTGAAAAAAAAATCCCAGAGGACTTCCTCAAAAATATTAGTTGTCTGCTCAAAAATTTCTACACTCCTTGCCACTTTCAAACATTACATCAAGAAATTCTGCCAACAAATCATATGCGGCCAGAGAGAGACAGTTGTGTAGAAAGCAGAGGGAATTCCAGAAGGTCGGATGAAGTGAAAAGTCACTTAACTCCAATCCTGCTCTGTGAGTCTACACCACACCTTGCTGGCACATGCAGTTACCTCCATCTTTCCCACTGTAAGAGGTTTTTCTCATACTTCCAAAGTTATGAAGCTATTATGGGCAGTTCTCATTACCTTACCTTTAAAAACTAATTGAAAGTGCTGGAAACATTTTGGCAACATAATTTCTTTAAAAGTTTTCAAAATTATGAAATACTTAGAACACACTTGTACACTTCTTATTTAACACATGTTGACATTTTTCCACATTTGCTAAAAATTTTTAAGTAAATAAAGTGTTCTACATCTAGTTCAGGACTGAGAAGGACCACTCCCTCATTGACTTTTCTGTCCGTCCCCAAAGTTAACCGCTGTCTACGATGCGGTGTGTATGCTTTCCACCCCGTTTTTGTGATGTTACTACATGTAGACATGAATACATTAGTAAACAATATGTGGCTTTAAAATTAATAAGGTTTGCTCTATATCATTTTGCGACTTGTTTTCTCCAAGAGTATTTTTTTTTTTTGACAGAGCCTCAAGCTGTCCCCCTGGGTAGAGTGCCATAGCATCACAGCTCACAGCAACCTCCAACTCCTGGGCTCAAGCGAGTCTCCTGCCTCAGTCTCCCAAGTAGCTGGGACCACAGGCACCCGCCACAATGCCCGGCTATTTTTTGGTTGCAGTCATCGTTGTTGTTTGGCGGGCCCAGGCTGGATTTGAACCCGCCAGCTCAGGTGTATGTGGCTGGCGCCTTAGCCACTTGAGCCACAGGTGCCGAGCCCCTCCAACAGTATTTTATGTATTTCAAATACATTCATGCTCCTGCATGTAGAACTGCTATTACTTCCTTTTGACTGGATACAATATTACTTGTGATAAACTTGTTACCATTTATTTGTCTACCTTCCTACTGATAGCTGTTTGGACTTTTCCCTCAATGTTTCACTATTACGAGGGTATAAAGCTACGAATATCTTTGTACCTATCACCACACACATGGATATGGGAAGGAGATTTTCTAAGCTAGAGTGAAAAATTAGCGGTGGAATCTCTGGGCAGAAAGTGTCCATTTGGACATGATGAGGTTTTGCGTACTTAGTATCCGAGATGGTTGTACTAGTTGATGTTAGCACCAACAAAGTAAACAGTTCCATTTCACCAAACTTGGTATTCTGGATTAATTTTTTCACTTGACAATTTGATGGTGTGAAAGTTATTTAATTTGCATTTGCTGGAATACCAGTGAAGTGTTTTTTGTGGTTATGAACATAATTGTGTCTCTTCTGCAAATTACCTTTTTAAAGCTATTTTCCATTTTTCTGGTGGATTTCTTCTTTTTCTCATAGACTTATGGAGTTATTTTTAGATCCTTAATATTATTTCTTTGCAAATTACATATTTGTAGACATTTATGTTAGTCTCTAGCTTGTCTACGAAATTTGCTTTATTATATCTTTGGTTGAAAAGAGGATTTTAATCTTAATGCAGTAACTGTTGAAATCTTTTCTATTATGTTTTGTGTTCTTACCATCTTGCATGAGAAAATCTTCCTATTTTATGTATTTTCATAGTTTTCTAAAGTTAAAAAATAATTTTAGGTGTTGGCCTTTAATTTACTTGTATAGGGATCTGGTATATAATTTTTTCTCTGAATAGACGAAGTTCCTGGCTTTTCATATTGAATAGTTCATCTTCTACCTACTAATTCATCTGGTTAATATATTTCCTATGCTGAATTTCTACAAATAAATTTCTACATAAATGTTTCTGTACTCTTATTTTCCCTCCCCCTTCCCCACTACCACTTTCTAAAAATCAGTTCTTGCAGAATTATTGTGCTCTTTCAATGTTTATAGCTTTTAAATAAGCTTTACAATCTGTACAGCAAATCAATCCCTTGTCTGAACATTTTTCTCAAACTTGCCTTGATAGTTTTAGTCTTTTATTCTTTTTTTTTTGAATTTTCAAAAAGTGCAGTTTAAGTTGTAAATTATTTAGATTTTAACTTAAATAGAATTTATAGAGTAATAAATAGCCTTAAGTATTTTCATCTATAAACTTCTCTATTTGTTTGTACATTCATTAAATCTCTTCCATAATATTTTGTGGGTTTCTCCACAAGGGTCTGTTATATATCTGTCAGGTATCTTCATTATTGTTGAGAATGAGATATTTATTTAGTTATTACCCTCTTGCAGAGATTTTTTTTTTCCTTTTCTGCTATGTAGCTTTAAAATTTCTCCTTATCTCTGATCTGAAGTTTAATTTATGATGTGTAAATATGGATTAAAATTTAATTAAATTGTTTGCATTTAGAAATGCATCTGAGACTCTAATTATGGAGAATTCAGCCATTATTATTTTGAATATAACCTCTTCTTTATTCCCTTTTTCAAGAATAGTTTTATGTGGTTGCTGAGATTCTGATTCATTCTTCAGATTATTCTTTCACTTAAAAATATCTCTTAATTATTCTGTCCAATATTTCAGATGAATTCCTAGTCTTCTATCTCAGTTCCCTGATATTATCTTCACATATACTCAGTTTAAAGTTTATTTCATCTTGTACTATACTACAACAGGCAGAGTGTGGCTGTAAGATTAATGATAGCTATAAAGCTCACTCAAGGGGCTCACTGACACTAGATGTCACCTAGCAGTATGTTAGTTACACAGTAGGGTTGATGTTATGTGTCACTTAGCAACATGATGCATTTTGGCCCAGGGATTTTCAATGCTGGCCTGAGGATTTTAAGGTGGACAAGACCACCTCACCACTGATACAACTTTCATAAACAAACAAAAAGAGCTTACCCTTATAAGAATAGCTTAAACTCTTTTTATGGAAGAAACACTTGATAACTCACCAAAGTCAAATATAGGTGTAAGAAAGGGGGGACAACTTTTCAAATTCTGAGAATGGTCTTTGGATAGAAACCTTCTGGGTAGTGGTCCGTCTAACTCTGTCTGGCCTGCTTCTGCTATAAGTGCTGCTGGAATAAATGAATCACTACAGCACTACAGATGGTATCTAAGACTCATCTCTGATTCTACTTGAGCCAATGGGCAGAAGTGGTTACTAGGAAGCTGGCTAACAGGACCACCTGAAACCCCCTAACCTAACATATCTGTTGAGGTTTCCTGGTTTTTGTTGTTTTTCAATTTTAAGGGCTAAATTTTTCATTACCACAGTATCCAACTCATTTTTAATTTCACCTGTTCTTGCTTTATATTTCTATTTGAAAAGTAATTTGTTTTTCTTTCTGTGGATTTTTTTCTTTCCTAACTTACTAATTTCCCCAATATTTTTATTTTATCTGAGTTTATTTTGCTAGTCTTTCTTAATTATCTTATTGTCTTTTAAAATCATATTTTCAAAACTATCTGGGTGTCAGTTGTTTTACTTCCTTGTTTTCTCCTACACTCATTGTTGCTAATCTAGCAGTATTACAGTTGCTGCCATTCAGTCCTTGCTTTCCAGTCTAGGTGGCTTTCATGTCGGCAGCCTGGAGTCCCTTTCCTGCCGGGATAATACAGATTCAGTGATTTAGCTGGGTCAGGTAGCTTGGCGGGAGGTCCTGGCTAGAGCTGGAGAGTGTCTGTCTCCTGGGAGCTAGATTAGTCTAGCTACTTTTTGTTTGTTTGTTCAGTCTTTTACAGCTTTGAAAAAACCGCTGTCCAGCTTTTAGTATCTGGCACTGAATTTGGCTCTGGCCTCAGAATAATGTAGGAGTACTTTAAACCACAAGTTCTCACTTTCAAGTCACTTATTTGCTTTTCTGACCCAGTTTTGATCTGCAGAAATCTTTATTTTATTTGTGTTTAGAGTAGAGAAAGGGCTTCAGGAGGGGAAGACTTGGTTGTATAAAACCTTATCCAGATTGTTGATCATAGGCTTTAGAGATAGAAAAACTTATTTAAAATGTAAGACTATTTTCCAGAGAATGAGATACATCTGTTTTCTGACTTATGATTAAGTCATTGGATGAGAAAGTATCATTCACAAATGCTGTACTTGCCAGATGCAATATTTGATGCCCCACACAACTTATTTTATTTCATACTCACCAAAATTCTATCGGATAGATTTTGTAATTCCATATTGAACTAAGGTTCAATGATCACACTGCTAGTACATGATAGAGTTGGGATAAAATTCACATAAATACTCCGCAGGAGTCTATATTGTTTTTTGCTTTTTTTTCTTTTTTTCAAATTTACAACCTGTTCTTCATCCATAAATCAGGGCCTGACAAAAAGTATGTGCTCGGTAATATTTGTTTACTGAATGTCATTCTTCTTCATGCTCTTTCTACTGTTGTTTTTATTTATATATCTTGATCCATATATAAAACCGCATAGGTGTAAGATTCCTTAGCATCAGAGCTCTTCTCTCTTTCCTCGTTCCCTTTTCTTTTTTCACTCCTACTTGCCCAGCACTGGACATCTTGATACTCACGCCAGTGGGTGCTGTCTCTACATTTGTCCCAGATCCCTTATCTCTCTTGTTGATAATCAGCATCGGAACTAAAGTGTTTACCTGGATAGGCTAATCCCCCATTTCTGACCTGCCCACTTCTCCAGCTCCCATTGAACAATATCACAGTCTTATCATGTCGTAGCGACCTCAGCCAAGCACAACCAGGGCACTTGCTGGAAGGGACAGAAAAAGCAACTAAAACTATGACTATTCATTTTTGTTTTTCCCCTCACAAAGCTCTGACTGCCAAATTATCTTGGGGAATGTGGCTGATTATATTTAAAAATCACCTTGGTCCTCTTTTAAATTATAGCCCCACAAAGAAACAAAGTATAAATTCAGTTTTAAAATATAGGCTTTTTTCATCCCTTCCCCCTTTTTAAATGACACACTCACTGATATTAGGGAGTAATTTGGCTGATGAATTAGTACAGATGTGGGTATGATCTCTCAGCACAGCGTGAAGAAAGCCAGACCAATCACAGGCCTTGCTCTCTGCAATTGATTTTCTAAGGAGAACACAAAGCAATTAAGAAAGGAAAAAAAAAAATCATGCATTCTCAACCTGTTTGCTACAAGAAAAACACTATTATTATTTGGCAGCACCTGTAAAGGGCATTGCATGGCTCTTGATACTCCCACCCCGACAGGAGCAGTGATTTCTCAAGACTCAGTCCATGTTAATTTCAGTCCATGTTAATTGCAAAGCCTAAAATGCTTTGAAATAGCCTCATCTTGGAAGATGGAATAAGAAGGTGATCAATTGCAAACTCAAGGGAAAAAATCACTAGCATTTCTTGATAGTTTTTAGCCAAAACAGGTAGCAGCGGAAGGCCATTCGTGGCCCTAGAATGGAAACAACCAGGAAAAATGTAACTCCTCCCTTTCACTCAACCTCTCCAGCACCCACAATGTACTGTTTTCATATACCATGCATGCAGTGGAGCTGGGGCACGAATAGAGATCACCTAGTTCGTTCTCAAATCTGACTGTGATAGAAATGCAGTCCATGAATTAACTGCTTCAGAACCACCTGGGGTGGCATTTATTAAATGGATAGCATGTTTGGTGCACATATAAAAGAAAAACTCAGTGGAAATCGAGCAGGTGGGAGGGGCAGGAGAGGCGGCGTCCAGGCACACCTCAGGGATACAGTGCACACCATCTGGGTGATGAGCACCTCGTACCTTTGACTCAAACTGCACAAAAGCAATTTATGTACCCAAAACAGTTGTACCCCTGAAATATTGTGAAACAAACAAATAAGCAAACAAAACCCAGTAATGCCTCCTGTACTTTCCATCGAAAGAGGCTGTGATTTCATGCAAGTATCCAAAGTAAATCTGGGGCAGCTGAGCTATAATCTTGAAAATTTTTGAAAATAATCTTGTTCATTTTACAGATGAGAAAATGAGTCAAGGGGAAGCGTGCCAGAGTTACTTGAGGAGTTTTTTAGACAATGCTATGGAAGTCAGGGCAGGCTAGGCTGTGCTGTGGCAAAAATTCCACAAATCTCAGATGTTTAAAACAACCAGGGCAGCACCTGTGTCTCAAAGGAGTAGGGCACTGACCCCATATACCAGAGGTGGCAGGTTCAAATCCAACCCCAGCCAAAAACTGCAAAAAAAAAAAAAAAAAAGGTTATTTCTTACTTATATCATTTGTCCATCATTGGTAAAGTTTACTCCGCAATCCAGGCTAAAAGAAGCCTCATCTCAATGCATGCATTTGAGATTCCAAATGCAGAAACAATGGAATAAGGCAAATAGAGCACAGGTCTTATAACATCTGATCTAAATAGCATTAAAAGAGGCAATGACTTCTATGAGCTTGGAAGTCAGATACGTTTGTGGTCCAGCCCTCTGGCTTCTTGAATGGACTGTGTGTCTTTAGACACATTACTTAACCTCTTTGACTTTCTGTTTATCTGCAAAATGGAGATAATATTGGCAATTTCTAATAGTAGTTATGAGGCTCAGTGTTGGCATTCACATTTATTAATATGACCAAATAATAAATATACAGCATGAAAGAAAAAGGAGCTTTGTAGAAGCGACGCCTTCTGTTTCACCTACACTCTTGTTCTGTTCCTTTATCATTCTTTTCATGCTATTGAAATCTATCTAATGAATCTATCAGATTCTTTCCCCTGTGTCCTGTCCTTCCCACCAGCTCCAGCTTCAGCCCTATATCCTTCTGCCATGCAAGATCATCCATCCATCATCCATCCATCCATTCAGCAGTTATCGACTATCTGCTCTGTGACAAGCATTGTGTTTCATGCTGGAAGAGACAGAACCTAAACCACATGCTCCATGTTCTTGAGGTATTTACAGTATGGAGGGGGAGGTGAAGATAAAAGTGAAATAGAATGTTCGCTGAAGGCCAGTGTTTCTGTGCTGTGGAAGAGCATCAAGAATAATTCTCGATTTGCATCACAGCCCAAGCTCCCCTTCCCAATAAGGTCGGGGCAAAAGGAGAAGGATTTCTAGGAAGAGGCTACAGTATGTGCAATGGCAGAGAGGCAAGGCAGTCACAGCATCCTGGGGACTGCAGATAGCGAAGTGTTGCTACTGTGGAACGTGTGAATGTGGGAGACACGTTTTAGGGGCTTTGGGGACTCTTGTTAGGACAAATAAAGGACAAAATAGTAAATCCCATTGATATATTCTTGCTTTATTTAGATTTTTTTTTCCCTGTAGTTAAAAGGGAGCCATTGAAGAAGTTTGACCAGGTGCACAATAGGATTGGGTCGGCATTTTACAAAGAGTACTTGGCAGGAGACTTTGGGAGATTAAGATTACGAAAAAGGCTCTACGAAAGGTCGAGATGAAGACTTCCTTGATCAAAGTAGCACCAGCAGCAAAATGGACAGAAGCAGAGGGGTGAAGAGAGGGGATTTGGGAGGATTTAGACTGTGGTGACACAGAATCCTTTGCATGATGAGGGCTTATGGATATTTGCAGCATCTGAGATGACACATAGGTTTCTGGCCTGGGAAGCAGCAAGAGGTGAATTTTCTGGGATAAGGAAAACAGAAGGAGTGTCACGTGGTAGATAAGGGGCTCTGTGTGGGGTTCGGGGAATGGAGGGCCTGGAGGATGATGAATCTTAGTGATTTATCCACCTTTTAATTATATGGCCATGGCACAAATATTTCATTTAAATCATTTGGTATATGTTTACATATGACCCTATTTTGTCATTAAAGTTGGTCATAGCATATATTGACTGTCCAGCAATTCTGCAAGCTCCTTGAAGGCAGAAACACTAACTTAGACTCCTGCCCATTTCACACAGTTAAACTGGCATGACACCTGGGACTCAGAAAGTTCTCAAAACACATTTGTAAAATATAAATACATCAAACTTGGATTTTCTGGTTTTGTTCATTTATCCCACCACCATTAACATGATTCCTATTTTTTTTCTTGCCCTCCATCATTTCTGCACTCTTTAGTGTCTAAAACATTCACTTTCTTGGAGTTTGTAGCATTTTATTCTTAATCTTAAATCCCTACACTATTTTTAAACCAATGCTTAAGCCAGTATCAATTGCTTCCATGAATATGTCTAATTATTTGATTTGGCCCATTTAAGAATTCTTTATGTTTTCTTGGAATTTCTCCCCTCCCTTTTCTTTCATGCACAGTCTTTTCAAATTCTCTCCCACTCATTTTCATCTTCTTTGACAGACTTCTCAGCCTACCGCCTCCCTCTTCTAGTAGATGCTTTATCACATTGAAGTTTACATTTCCTCCCAATCATTATATTTCTCCCATCTGTTTATTTTATTTTTAGAATCAGCACCATACGTCTCCCATTATGTATCATTTATTTATTATAATATCCATTCTAACTTTGAAAGTCATGATGCTTCAAGTGAATATATTGTGACTTTCAAAGTCAGAATACAAAATATTTTCTAAGGAAAACCAGAAATACCTGAGAGAAAATTGAAATCTGGTCTTTTTGTACAACTCATCAACAAGGGAGTGCTGCTCAACACCAATGTGGTTGTTTCTTTGTCTTCTCCCAAAAAGGGGGTCCCGAATGAATGGGCAAACCAGAGCGAGTGAAGCCTCCAGGAAGAAATGCACTATAAATACAGGTGTTGTTGCTGAATTTTATCCTCTTACTATTCCTCCAACACACCTGGCCTTTTTCTCTTTTTGTTTCATGAAAAGAGGAGAAATGAACAAAATGCTAGACATAGTCCTAAAAGAACAAAGCTGCACAAAAGATACCACTAGAACTAGGGCACATAGCCTAGGCCAGTCTTCTGTTTTTTATCTTGACATAATTGAGAAATTTCTTTCTAAAATAGGAAAAGTTCAGTGTAATTATTTCATTCAAATAAATAGTAATGACATTAATTACATTACAGGCTTATCTACCGATAATTGCTAATTAGAGAAAAACTAAGATTACTTTTATGTTCAGGGGACAATTAAAAATAATTTCTGATCTTATACATAGAGAACTCCAATGACCCAACCACAAGACTCTTGGAAGTCATCAAAAAATACAGTAATGTCTCAGGATATAAAATCAATGTCCACAAGTCAGTTGCTTTTGTATACTCCAACAATAGCCAAGATGAGAGGTTTATTAAGGACACAATTCCCTTCACCATAGCCCCAAAGAAAATGAAATACTTAGGAACATACCTAACAAAAGAGGTGAAGGACTTCTTTAAAGAAAATTATGAAAATCTAAGAAAGGAAATAGCAGAGGACTTTAACAAATGGAAGAACATATCATGCTCATGGCTGGGAAGAATCAATATTGTTAAAATGTCTATACTTTCCACAGTAATTTACCGATTCAATGCCATCCCTATTAAAATACCAACATCCCACTTTCAAGACTTGGAAATAATGATTCTGCATTTTGTATGGAACCAGAAAAAACTCCATATAGCTAAGGCAGTTCTTAGTAACAAAACAAAGTTGGGGGCGTCACTATATCAGATTTTAGGCTGTACTACAAGGGCCATAGTGGTCAAAATAGCATGGTACTGGCACAAAAATAGAAACATAGATATTTGGAATCAAATAGAAAACCTGGAAATGAAACCAACAACTTATAGCCACCTAATCTTTGATAAACTGAACAAGAGCATCCACTGGGAGAAAGACTCCCTATTTAATAAATGGTGCTGAGAGAACTGGATATCCACATGTAAAAGACTGAAATTGGACCTGAACCTTTCTCTACTCACAAAAATTGATTCAAGATGGATAAAGGACTTAAATTTAAGACATTAAATGATAAAAATTCTCAAAGAAAGAGTAGGAAAAACACTAGAAGATATTGGCCTTTATGAGGAAGACTGCCATGGCAATAGCAACAACACCAATAATAAACAAATGGGATTTAATAAAACTGAAAAGTTTCTGTATAGCCAAGGAGACAACAACCAAAGAAAATAGACAACCTACTCAATGGGAAAGGATATTTGCATATTTTGAATCAGACAAAAGTCCAATAACCAGGATCTATGCAGAACTTCAATTAATCTACAAGAAAAAAAAACAACAATCCCACACATAAATGGGGAAGAGACATGAATAGAATCTTCTCTAAAGCTGATAGACAAATGGCTACTAAGCATATGAAAAAATGCTCATCATCCCTAGTTATTAGAGAAATGCAGATTAAAACCACCCTGAGATATCATCCAACCTCAGTGAGAATGGCCTATATCACAAAATCTCAAAACTGTAGATGCTGGCACGGATGTGGAGAGAAAGGAACGCTTTTGTACTGCTGGTGGGACTGCAAACTAATACAACCTTTTTGGAAGGAAGTTTGGAGAAACCTTAAAGAACTCAACCTATACCTCCCATTTGATCCTGCATCTCATTACTGGGCATCTATCCAGAAGGAAAAAAAAATTATTATAAAGACACTTGTACTAGGCTGTTTCTTGCAGCCCAATTTACAATCACTAAAATGTGGAAACAGCCTAAATGTCCTTCAACCCAGCAATGAATTGGTAAGCTGTGGTATATGTATACCATGGAATATTATACAGCCATCAAAACAATGGAGATTTTACAGCATTTGTACTAACCTGGATGGAGGTGGAAAACATTATTCTTAGTGAAGCATCAGAGGAATGGAGAAGAATCCTATGTATTCAACTTTGATATGAAGACACTTAATGACATTTTATGACATGGTGGGGTATGGGGAAGGGGAGACCAGACAGACAAGGGAGGGAGTGGGTGTGGACAAGGAAAAAAAAAAGAAAGAAAGAGAATAGTGACTAATTCTCATATAAATTGTATTTAATTTTGACTAAAGTCATTACTTAAACATTAATTTTTAATTCAACATGTTAATGTTGTTTATCATATTGTATCCTCATTTATAAGTGAAATATGTTTGTAATTTCTCCTTTATAACAATATATTTTCTCCAATTTTAATATCAGGTGTATCCAAATTAAGTAGAATGATTTTGAAGTATTTCTTTTTCTATTGTCTATAAGATTTGGCATGATCTGTTTTTTTGAAATTATTTTCCACTTTTATTTATAAATATTAGTTGTCTATTTTTTTGAGACTTTGGAAAAAACAAAATAATAAGAAGTTAACTGATCAAAGTATTCTATAGTAGACATACTTCTGTCTGACAATGTGAATGTTACTTTCTTTGCATTATTACTATTCTTTTTGTTGTTGTTGTTGTGTTGTGTTGTGTTGTTTTGTTTTGTTTTGTTTTTGGCTGGGGCTAGGTTTGAACCCACCACCTCTGGCATATGGGACCGTCACCCTACCCTTTTGAGCCACAGGCACCGCCCCATTATTACTATTCTTATTGTTTAATATTGCGTTGCAGCAATTGTCTGATTTCTTTTCTGAATGTATTTATATTCATTCATTCTTTTTGAGGTTTTTCTTCTCAGTCCTTATGTTAAATATTGTTATTGTCACTAAATTTAGCTTTTTTAATTCTGTGAAGGCAAAAGTGGAAACCTAATATACACATGTATAAGTAAGAAAAATAAATAAAAAATAATAATAATTTCTGATGCTTCAGTGTGAATTCATAACAAAATAGAATCTCATCAGCAGAGTAAGATTTACACAGTATATTGGAGTGTATTTACTATCATGATGGAAGGTACAAAGACATAGTTATCAGTTGTGGTTACAGTTTCGGGCTCTAGTATCTGATAGATGTTGGTTCAAACATCTGTGTAGCTAAATTTTGGCAAGCTACTCGTTCCTGTCTCCCTTTCTAATCTGCAAAACGTGAATAATAGTAGTCAATTCACAAAGATTAGAGCTGGGCGCCATGGCTCATGCCTGTAATCCTAGCATTGTAGGAGGCTGACACAAGAAGATACATTGGGCTTGGGAATTTGAGACCAGCCTGAATGAGAGCAAGACCCTGTCTTACTAAAAATAGTGAAATAGGCTGGGCCTTGTGGTGGGCACCTATCGTCCCAGCTACTCGGGAGGCTGAGCCAGGAGGATCATTTGAACTCAGGATTTTGAGATTGTTGTGGGCTAGCCTGACACCACATCACTCTAGCCTGGAGCAACAGAATGAGATTCTGTCTCAAACAAAAAAGAAATCATGAAGATTCAATTTGAGCTTCTTCTTTATTTAAATGCCCATGGGATTCTGGGGTGAGATATATTCTCCTGCCTTGCTATAAAATATCACTTCCATTAAAACATTGAAAAATCGGCTCAGCGCCTGTGGCTCAAGTGGCTAAGGCGCCAGCCACATACACCTAAGGTGGCAGGTTTGAATCCAGCCCTGACCCACCAAAACAACAAAGATGGCTGCAACCAAAAAATGGCCAGGCATTGTGGTGGGCGCCTGTGGTCCCAGTTACTTGGGAGGCTGAGGCAGGAGACTCGCTTAAGCCCAGGAGTTGGAGGTTGCTGTGAGCTGTGATGCCACAGCACTCTACCCAGGGGGATAGCTTGAGGCTCTGTCTCAAAAAAAAAAA
This sequence comes from Otolemur garnettii, assembly GCF_000181295.1. Taxonomy (NCBI): domain Eukaryota; kingdom Metazoa; phylum Chordata; class Mammalia; order Primates; family Galagidae; genus Otolemur; species Otolemur garnettii. The sequence goes on along the minus strand of NW_003852432.1, from coordinate 5,589,059 downwards.
AATTGAAAAATCAGTCCCAAGGTCTCTTCCAAGGAGGTACATTAAGATGCCATAGCAAGCATTTGGACACAGGTATGAAAACGAAGTCCACCTTATCTGGACAAGCTGACTGTTGAGCTTATAAGGCTGGAACGCTGGGACACCCAGCAAATGACACCCTTGTAAACAGTCCCTTGTGCTTCACTTTCCATAGGCTGAGCAGTGGTTAGAAATGCACTTTCCTCCCTTCATGATACTGAGTAACACAAGGTCAACTGAGGAAATGGCTAAAGTAGACTCTTCTGTTATTTGATCTGTCTGGAGCACTTTCATGAAGAGAAATGCCTGAGTGGCTGATAAATGATTAACAAGGCTGAGAGAGGAAAGCCTCAAAGACACACACTATAGAAAGGACTAAAACATTTATCTTACCTAAAACCACTGTGAAAGCATACATTTTGAGTTCTGACAGAACCTGAGTTCAAATCCACTATCTACAGCTTCTGGGTGGCTTTTGCTGAGTTACACATCTGTAAGCATCAGTTCTCTCAAATGTGTAATGAGAAGCACACAGGGAATTGTTTATCAGTGTTTTGGGTTTTTTGTTTGTTTGTTATTGTGAAACAGTCTCACTTTGTCGTCCTTGGTAGAGTGCTGTGGCATCATAGCTCACAGCAACCTCAAACTCCTGGGCTCAAGTGATCCTCTTGCCTCAGCTTCTCAAGTTTTAATAAAGGTTAGATAAGATGATGTGAGGAAAGTGGTTGGCAGAATACCCGTAAGAGAAGAGTAGGCCAGAAAGTGAGTCTGTTCTCCTGCCTTTTCAACATGACTGTGAGAAACCCGTTTGGGTCTCTTTTCAATGTAACTCTTTTGGATTTGAGATGGAATTAAGAAAAAAGTTAAGTCCAATCTATTGAAACAACTCAATAACCAGTAGGAAAATGAAGAAAAAAAACAGTCAAAAATTTGTTGTTTGTTGGTGCTACTTTATGTAGATTTATTGTGCTTCTAAAAGCAAACTTGGATTTTTGTTTTGATTGAAATATGTAGTTACCCTCTTACTGTGTCTTTAAACGAATATGGTTCTCCAGTTTTGAGACCTAAAAGTCAATTGATTTGCAAACATGTTATATAAGACTTTCCTTAAATTTCAGACCTTCCAAAGCCCCTCATTCTCTGGAAAGAAGTCATCGTGCCTCTATTATAAGCAACAGTTAAAATAGTACTCTGTGGGTTCAATGAGCAATTCATTGAATGATCAAATATGTGTTTAAGGTGGCCAAAAAATAAAATCATGTTATTATACCAGGAAAAATCCTCCCATGGACATTAATTGAGTTTTAACAAATGAGCTGATTAGAAGGGAGGGAAAGAGAGACACAGTTCACCAAATGCCCACTTGGTGCCAGGCACCTGTTTTCAGAGTAGACCTCATGTACTTTTGTCATAGAAAAAATAAACAATGGCTACGTTTCTTAACAATAATCCACTTTCCAATTAATGAATCATGCACTAAAACTGCTTTTATTTACTTGTCTTCTTTTTCAAAGAATTTATATTCATTTTCTCTGAAAATTATGGAGGGCAATCAAAGTGTCATGCATTTATATGCATTTATATGTCAAAAAAGCAGCACAGATGAGATGTAATCATGGCCTAAGTTTGCCTTAACTAGTTTAATTTTCTATTTTCTCTGCCATAAGTAAGGCCCTGTGTTGAAACTAACTCAGAAATATTAAAATATGTAATAGCAGAGCTCCAGGTATGAGCCAGGGGAAGCTCATGATAGAATTCAGCTGGGACTGGGAGACCCATGGGGCCAGGAGAGTTTAAAGAAAAGGTCATCATACTTATTAACACAAAAGAGAAACAAAAGTATAGTCTAGTGAGGGGGAGGGGAGAAGACAAGGGGAAGGGGAAGGATTGGATCTTGATTGGCGGGATCTCACCTAATGTTCACAATGGGAGGGTGTTCAGTATGTCCCCTGGGTGAAGGGCTCAACTACAACTTGAACCTTGAACTTTACTTTAGAAATGAAAATAATGTAACCTAAACATTTGTACACTTATATTAATCTAAAATAAAAAAAGAAAAGGTCATCATACCTAGTAGATGGAATAAGTATTAGATCATACTTATTAGATGGGGTGGAGGTGAGAGTAGACTAGAGCTCTGTGTCTGTGACTCAAATTTGTCATCTGATGTGGCTGCTAGAGATTCATATGAGTCCTCAAAAGTAGCTGGGACCAGACGGGAGTGGCAAGGGGGAAGGGGAGGGTTAGTCACACAGAATTTGAATGACAAAACCAACAAAGCAAAAACCACTAGCTGCACCTGCTGTTTTCATTCCGGATTTTGTGAGAATTTGAGGACACAGAACAGTGTTAGACTGTGAGGGTTGAGGAGGTTTGTCATCTTTCCACCATCTGAAGACCCGAGAGGGAGGAGAGAGCCAGGCCCAGGATGCTGCAGCCAGTAGATGGCCCCCAGCAGGAAACAACCTGTCCACTGCAGGATCCAGTCCTTTCGCCAGCCTTGCAGTTGGAGGAGACCTGGACAGAGCCCCCAAAGGACTTTCTGTTAGCTCACAGGAGTTTCCCTAAGAGATTCCCAGATCAGTGGCAGCCCAATTTGAGGGGGGCTGAAGAACCCACCAAATCATTAATAATGTGATTCTATTTTAACCCAGATGGGTATAATCTTCATTCTTGCGAGAGAACAAAGTTCTCTGCCACTAAGAGAAGGGGTTATGAACCAAGGGTGGTGGGAATTGCCTCAGCTGTGGAGACAACACATCTAGGGAGACTTACCTCCTGTGTGTCAGCCAAGGCTGCAGGTAAGTCTTGATGAGTGTTTATTCATTTAATCCTCACTACAAGCCTGCCTCTATCCCACCTTATATATAAGAAAACAG
>NW_003852432.1:5556656-5585688 GCF_000181295.1 Otolemur garnettii | reverse complement strand
AAAAAAAAAAACCAGAAGCACAGAGGTTAAGTAATTTGCCCACATCACACAGCTAATAAATAGTAAATCTGGGACCTGAAGCAGAGAACCTGGCTCCAAAGCCTGCTCTTTTACCACTAAGGAACGCTTGTGCCTGGCACAGAGAAGGTGCTCACTAAATGTTGATTCAAATCATCTTACTGAAGGATTGAAAAATGCATTTAGTTTATTATTCTGGACTTAACAGATTAACTACTCTTAAAAGCAAATAGAAAAATGCATACACGTACACCAGAATGAAATAAAATCCGAAATTATAAGAACATGATTTACTAGATTTTCTGACTAAACAAAGAAAATTACTTTATGCTTTCAGTGTCATCTTAGCCTATGAAGAAACTACATTTCCAGGAAATTCTTTGACCAAGGGGCAGAGCTGACAAGTGAATTAGTCTGTGTTAGAACCCAGGGCTCCCCCAGTTCCTCTGCCCCTTTTCCCCAGGATCACATCACTGCCTGGTTTCAGGGGAAGAGATTATCCCCCCCCCTCAGCGTGCTCCCAGAGTTTGGCAACTCGCGCTGAAAATCTCAAGGACTGTACTTCGTTGTTCTTCCTCTTGTCTAGTGGACAGTCAAAGGAAAACTCTGATTGGATATTCTATACAACTATTTTTAATCATACCAAAAATCAACCAACACTAACCATTAGAAAAACAAGACAACAGAACAAAACATGAACCAGGTTCTCTGCTTCAGAACAAAACACCCTGACTTCAGGCACAAAGTGTCAATGCTCATTCAGCTGTGAGCCAGGCAGTTAAACGGCAAAAATAAAACACCATTAAATTAATTGAAAATCAGAAAATCCTCTGGTGTGTCCTCCGGTTTCACTTACCTTGGTGTGGAGAACGATAGGCAGAGGCAGTAAAACCAACAGAGCGAAAACCACGAGGAGAAGCCGGCGATAAACCAAAATATAACTGAGAAGTTTCATTGTCCCGAAGAAGGCGTCTTTGATAGTGTCCTCCTCAACATTAGGTAGATGTTAAATAACCAACCTGGATTAATATTTTTCCAGCCCATCATTTTCATTCACTGCCCTAGACTAACATCAGTTAAAATTAAATCTAATTTTTTTATTGTTTTACTGTCACAATTAACATGGAGAGATAAGCCCAAGGCTGTTTGGGAGAAATCAAAACCATTTGCTCACGTGGTTTTTGAAAGGTAAACGTTTCTTTCCTGGACACATCCAGGAAAAGGCAGAATTGTGAAGTATTTCTGTGCCACCTTTGCCCACAGTGAGGGCCCTTTGCCCCTTGTGCTGTCCTCTTAACAGGAGCACTTGCCACTCTGTAATGGGGCCTTGAACACATCTCCACTGGCTGCCTCCACTGCCCTTTCTAAGGAAGTACATTGCAGTGTGTAAATTAAAATAGCAACTTCCATAGGAGGGATTTCAGTGCATGGCAGTGTGAAAGGGAAAGGTTTTCTGATACAGTTGGATTGGGGGGGAGCTTCTCATAATATATTGAGGCAGGCCCCTGCAAAAGTATGAAAAATTATTTCTGTTGTGTGAAAGCAAAGTTCTATGTATTATTTCTTGGACCCCTTTTCTGTATATTTCTTGGACTGGCTTTTGCAGTGGTAAATAAAAAGTAATCATATAGTCTTATATAAGTTCTCCACTTTATGACCTTTGCAGGCTGTAGTTGGTACTACTGTGCTGATAGTGAATACATAATTATCAGGGAATCTGCAGATGGACGCATCATTGGCATCATCCAAGGGGTGTGTGTATGTGCATGTGAGCACATGAGCATGTATGAAGATGGGGATTGTCTTTGGATACTATTAAAACAAAGGTGATTTTTTTCCCTCCAACTAGCATCCAGTAGTCATTTACCTTGGTGCATTTTATTTTATTTTATTTTATTTTACAGGATCTAAAAGTACAGGTTTGGGCAGCACCTGTGGCTCAGTGGGTAGTGTGCCAGTCCCATATACTGAGGGTGGTGGGTTCAAACCTGGCCCTGGCCAAACTTCAACAAAAAATAGCCAGGCATTGTGGTGGGCACCTGCATTCCTGGCTACTCGGGAGGCTGAGGCAAGAGAATCACCTAAGCCCAGGAGTTGGAGGTTGCTGTGAGCTGTGATGCCACAGCACTCTACCAAGGGTGATGAAGTGAGACTCTGTCTCTAAAAAAAAAAAAAGAAATAAAAGTATAGGTTTATTTTACCTTAGAAAGAGAGAAAGGGTGGGAAAGAGAAAAGTATGGGAGATGGCCTGGCATCCCAAAGAAAGAAGGGAAAAGAACATTGGTGCTTTTTAACATTTTCAATTTCTTCTGCTCACCTCTCTGTTTCTTCAGGTGATGAATCTTCTTGATTCACATAAATAATGTATGTAGTGAAATTTCTGGGTTCACATCAATTTAACTATATCAGGTTTATTTTCATTTCCTAAAATACAGGGTACAATATTTAACTAGGGTAGAATAATCTCCAAAAGAGACTATTCATTCTCAAGTCCCTAAACACTTAAATTGGCATTGTTTATTATTAACCACAACATTAATAATTATTCTTCCAGTATCATGAAATAAATAACCAACTGAATAGATGGAGATTGAACTGTGACCCACAAGGTGAGAACCTGAATTCTCATAAACTTAGAAGCAAAGCAAATTCCAAAAGAGGAAATCTCCTCTAGCAAAATCAGAGGAGCAAAAATAGCATCTCAGCATTGAGGCCAAGACACAGTGGTCATGCCCTCCACCAAGGCCAGAGGAATGCTATTCTCCTGACCACACCTCACCATATTTTTATTTTGGGTTCTCTGAGAGATGAAAGGGGAAAATTCAAGAATGGGAAGAGGAAAGCGGGGAATGTAGGAAAGAAGGTAGGAAAAGAGAAAACATTCCAGAACACTTAACATTTTGTTAGAAAAGAGAAGTTGAGTAAAGCTACTCTCAAGTGTCTAGAATGCTGTGTGCTGCTGCCCCTTCTGTTTGTCCCTTACTCCCCTGCCTGACTGTCCTGTGTAATGGTCACTTTTCCAGCAGTCTTGACACAAGCATCAGTACTTTATCCTGTGAGAACTTGGAGGGTATTCAGAGGTCAATGCTGGACTCCTGGATCTGGTACTTATTAAGTTAGCACCTGGGTGGTTGGTGACTGCTGTGACTCTAGGAATCTTAGAAATGGAAATCCGCATACATGGATCACGTACCACCACCCTGTGAGCCCAGCACAGCCAAGTGTTCCCTGTGCTTGTCAAGTCAGAAGGTTTCCATATAATTCAAAGTAGTTAATCAGAAATTGCTTTGTATATAACTCAAGATACTAAAGAAGCTAGTGAGGTAAACATTTCCCCCAATATCTCAGGTGTGCTACAGATTTGCTATTGCTAGCAGTCAAATGTGTCCATTTTTCTCTCTCAGGAAGAAAAGAAAAAGATCTGATTCTACTTCCACCATCTTCACTACCAAAAATATTATACCTTTGGAATATCTCCTATTCCTAATAACACTGAAAAAGATAAAGTGTTAACATAGTTCCTAACAGTGAATTTGTTTTGAGGATAGTAAGCGGCATTGACACAACCCAGCTTCCTGTCAAGCTGACCCATCATCTTTGGAAATTATTTTTTTACCTAAATGTAGAATATCTGACAATATGTTATTTACATGAGTATGGGAAGTTAGCCAGGCTGCCCTCTCACAGTAATTTTCTGTTGGCATAGCTACAGCATTCACTGCTCCTCACCACTTAGCTTCTTTTATTATTTGGAGTTGGTGGCTTTTGGTTCAAAACTGTTGCTTCTAAAGAAACTTCAGTGTTTAAAAGAAACATGTGCCTTACTATATGTGATTTGTGAAGAAACACCATTTATTCTGACAAGTCCTTTATTCTTATATTTTTTGATTCATTTTCTTTATCATAGATACACAGAGATATATTTTGAGACCAATATGGTCTTCTCACCATATATCATTGTGTAGATAAACCACATTAATGTACAGACCATAGGGGGTGGGGTGGAGCAAGATGGTAGCCAAGTAACAGTTTCTTTGCAACAAGGAACAGTGAGATTGGGGAGAAAAGACTCCAGGCATATCTGGTTTGTGGGCTGTACCCAGAAACATCTCTTTGGGGATGCAGGGAAATGGCAGGACACTTCTGGAAATCAGGAGGAGGACAAAAGAAGTGGAGAAGTGGCAAGTGGCTGTGATCAGGCTGCCACTGCTCTAACTACAACAGTAGTGAGATTGCAGACAGAGAAAACCTTCCTTGTGGGTTGTTTTGTTTGGAGTTGGGCACTCTGTTAAATTACCTTGGGAGAACTTGGGTGAGAGTGTGGGTGACTTTAAGAATTATCCAGGGCACAGGACTGAGCCCTTGGGCCAAAATGGAGCTAACATTGTTCGGCTGTGGGCCATGTGTGCAGGAATTGTGGGAGAACTGCCCCTGTAGGCTCCACCTCAGGGTTGCAGAGCAAGGCTTGGTCTGGGAGACTTTGGGTGAGTGACCTAGTGACTGTGAGCAGCACCAAAGGCCAGGACTGAGATGCCGGGGAAGAGTGAAGCTTCCAGTGTTTGGCAGTGGGAGGGATGCGTTGCAGCCTAGGCCCTGAGGAGCATAAAGTGAGGCTAGTTTGGGTGCACTGGATACGCTGGCAGCCACTTCAGGAGAAATCCCAGGAACAAGTTCTTTTCTGGGAAAGTTTCTGCTTAGCTAAGGTTAATGGTTTAAAGTGTCTTTTAAGTAGACTAAGGAGAGATTCAGGCTCTCAGTCCTACAGGGTTTGAGGGCAAAGAAGTAAGCTGAAGCCTCCAATCTCCCTCTCATACAGCTGTATTAGCATTGTGATTGGCATCTCATACCCCAGAAGATAACCTGTTGCCCAGACAATATTCAGCAAGATACATATACTCCTTTGTTTCTTTTTTTACTACTTCAACATTTTTCCCATTGGATTGCTCCTTTTTTTTTCTTCTCTTTCTTCATTTTTCTAGATTAAATATAATTTTCCATTGCTCCCTTCTTTAATAATAAGAACTTCATTTTTGCTAGTGTTTCCACCCCTGTTATTTGGTTGCTTCCCCAATTTTATCCTGTAAAGTTTTCTATTTGTTTGTTTTGGTTTGATTTATAGTATTTTTGTCTTTCCTCTTTATTTGGTGGAGGTGGGGTACCATATCTTCTCTGACTGGCAAAGAGCTGCTGACATCAAGGGAACTGCCCAACCCAGCACCCCCAGAGGTTGGGAGTTACTAAGGTGTGGTTCCAAATACCCTTCTCTATCCTTTATTACTCCTGTCTACTCCTTTCTATGCCTCTCTTATTTTTGTCAGTCTTCCCTTTTACTCACCCGTTCTCCTTTCTCTTTTTTCATTTTTTAAATCTTTTTTCCCTTCTTGCTCTTCATTCTTCACATTATTTTAGTCCTGTACCAAAAGGACTCATCAAAACTTTAGGCCAGAGGTTGCTTCAAGAGCAAGAGGAAGTGAAAGGAAAATTAGGGCAAGGAAACAGATAAAAGAAAACACTCATGAGGAAGAATCAGCAGAAAAATCCTGGCAACATAATGAACCAGTCCAGAGCAACTTTCCCCCACCCCCAAGGGACCATGAGGTAGCTACTGCAGAGGATTCCACCTATAAAGAGATGTTAGAAATGACAGAAGGGGGATCTAAAATACAAATGATGAAAGCAATGAAGAAAATTGCTGAGAAAGTGGAAAATAACAAAAAGGAAATCCAAAAACAGAATCAAATAAGAGATGAATGATATGAAGAATATAGAAAGCATATAGCAGAGCTGAAGGAATTGAAGCAGTCAATTAAAGAACTTAAAGATGCAATAGAAAGTATCAATAGTTCAGACTGTGCAGAAGAAAGAATCTCAGAGGTAGAGGACAAAGTTCTTGAGATAACTCAGATAGTTGAAGAGTCAGAAAAAAAGAGAGAGAGAAAGCAGAACATTCACTGATAGAATTATGGGACTTTATGCAGTGTTCAAACATATGAGTTATTGGTCCAGAAGGGGAAGAAGAATACCCCAAAGGAATGGCAGCCATACTAGAGAATATTATAAATGAAAATTTCCCAAATATCAACAGATTCTGACACACTCTTTTCAGATGGATATGGGACCCCAGGTGGCCTCAACTCTACAGAGCTTCTCCAAGACACAGTGATAAACCTGTCCAAAGTTAACACAAAAGAAAAGATTTTGCAAGCTGCCAGGAGTAAGCAACAATTGACCTACAGGGGCAAATCCATTAGAGTGACTGAATACTTCTCTAATGAAACTTTTCAAACCAGACGACAATGGTCATGTAACTTTAATCTACTTAAACAAAACAATTTCCAGCCCAGAATTCTATATCCTGCTAAGTTAAGCTTTAAAATTGACAGAGAAATCAAATCTTTTACTGATATGCAAATATTGAGGAAATTCGCCATAACAAGACCAGCTCTACAGGTAATACTTTAACCTGTTCTACACACTGACAATCACAATGGACCACCAGCAAAGTAAGCACCCAGAAATTAAAGGACAGAACCTACATTCCACAATGATGCAAAAGATAAAACTAAGGAATGGACTTTCACAAAATAAAATGGATAGAATGCTACCACACTTATGAAATATCTCAATAAATGTTAATGACTTGAATTCCCCACTGAAGAGGCATAGACTGGCTGATTGGATTAAAAACAAAAGCCATCCACCTTCTGTCTTCAGGAAATACACCTAGGCTCAAAAGACAAATTAAAACTCAGAGTGAAGGGTTGGAAGACAATTTTCCAGGCAAACAGAATTCAGAAGAAAAGAGGGGTTGCAATCTTATTTTCAGATACAAGGGGATTTAAAGTAACTAATGTCAAAAAAGATAAAGATGGATACTTCATATGGGTCAAGGGAAAAATACAATAAGAAGACATTTCAATTCTAAATATTTATGCACCCAACTTAAATGCTCCCAGATTCTTGAAATAGACCTTAATTAGTCTGAACAATATGATATCCTATAACACCTTAATAATAGGGGACTTTAACACTCCTCTTACAGAGTTGGACAGATCCTCTAAACAGAAACTAAACAAAGATGTAAGGGACTTAAATGAGACCCTAAAACAACTGTGCTTTATAAAGATGTATATAGAACACTTCATCCTAAAGCTAAAGAATATACATTCTTCTCAATGGCCCATAGAACATTCTCCACAATTGATCATATCATAGGACATGAAACAAACCTCAACAGAATTAAAAATAAATTAAAATTTTATCTTGTATTTTCTCAGACTACAAGGCATTAAAGGTAGAACTCAACTCCAACAAAAATGTTCAACCCCACACAAAGGCATGGAAATTAAACAACCTTATGCTGAATAACAGTTGGGTGCAGGAAGAAATAAAAGAGGAAATCATTAACTTCCTTGAGCATAACAACAATGAAGACATAAGCTACCAAAACCTGTGGGATACAGCAAAAGCAATCCTAAGAGGAAAATTTATCACTTTAGATGCCTACATCTGAAAAACAGAAAAAGAGTGCATCAACAAACTCATAAGCCATCTTATGGAATTGAAAAAAAGAAGATCAATCTAAGCCTAAATCTAGCAGAAGAAAAGAAATACTCAAAATTAAATCTGAGATTAATGAAATTGAAAACAAAAGAATCATTCAGAAAATTAATGAAACAAGGAGTTGTTTTTTGAAAAAATAAATGAAATAGACAAACCTTTGGCCAGACTAACTAGAAATAGAAAAGTAAAATCTCTAGTAACCTCAATCAGAAATGATAAACAGGAAATAACAAGAGATGCCACAGAGATACAAGAGATTATCTCTGAATACTACAAGACACTCTATGCCCAGAAATTTGACAATGTGATGGAAATAGATCAATATTTGAAATCACACCCTCTCCTTAGACTTAGCCCAGAAGACATAGATCTCCTGAACAGACCAATTTCAAGCACTGAGATCAAAGAAACCATAAAAATCTTCAAACAAAAAAATGCTCTGGTTCAGATGGCTTCACACCAGAATTCCATCAAACCTTCAAAGAAGAGCTTATTCTCATACTGCAGAAATTATTCCAAAAAATTGAGGAGTAAAGAATCTTTCCCAACACATTCTATGAAGCAAGTATCACCCTGATTCCAAAACCAGGAAAAGACCCTACTAAAAAGGAGAACTTCAGACCAATTTCATTAAAGAATATAGATGCAAAAATTCTCAGCAAAATCCTAACCAATAGATTACAGCTTATCACCCAAAAAATCATACATCGTGATCAAGTAGGATTCATCCTAGGGATGCAAGGCTGGTTTAACATACACAAGTATATAAACATTATTCACTGCATCAACAGAAGCAAAACAAAGGCCATAAGATCTTCTCAATAAATGCAGAAAAAGCATTCGATAAAATCCAGCATCCTTCTCTAATTAGAACACTGAAGAGTATAGGCATAGCTGGCACATTTCTTAAAGTGATAAAAGGTATCTATGGCAAACCCACAGCTAATATTTTACTGGAGTAAAACTGAAAGCTTTTCCACTTAGAACTGGAACCAGACAAGTTCGTCCTCTATTGCCACTTCTATTCAACATAGTGCTGGAATTTGTAACCAATATAATTAGGCAAGAGAAGTAAATAAGGGGCATCTAATGGGAGCAGAGGAGGTCAAACTCTCCCTTTTTGCTGACAATATGATCTTATACTTAGAGAGCCCCAAAGACTCATCCACAAGACTCCAGGAAGTCATAAAGAGACATGAATAGAACCTTCTCTAAAGAAGACAGATGAATGGGTAGCAAACATATGGAAAAAATGCTTATTGTTCCTAATTATTAGAGAAGTTCAAATCAAATCCACCCTGAGATATATCTAACCCCAGTGAGAATGACCCACATCACAAAATCTCAAAACCGCAGCTGCTGACGTGGATGTGGAGAGAAAGGATCACTTCTACACTGCTGATGGGACTGCAAACTAATGCAACCTTTTTGGAAGGAATGGAAAACTTTCAAAGAACTCAAGAGAACCAGACCTCTCATTTGATCCTGCAATCCCATTACTGGGCATCTACTCAGAAGGAAAAACGTCCTTTTATCACAAGGACACTTGCACTAGAATGTTTATCGCAGCTTAATTTACAATTGCCAAAATCTGGAAACAGCCTAAATGCCCACCAATCCAGGAATGGATTAACAAGCTGTAGTATATGTATACCATGGAATACTATTCAGCCATTAAAAAGATGGAGACTTTCCATCCTGTGTATTAACCTGAATGGAAGCAGAACACATTATTCTTAGTAAGGCACCACAAGAATGGAGAAACATGAATCGTACGTACTCAATTTTGATATGAGGACAATTAATGACCTAGTACACAGTGAGAGATTGGGGAAGCGGAGAGCACAGAGAGAGAAAGGGAGAGTGGGAGTGGGGGAAGGAAGAGCAGAGAGAGAGAAGGAGGGAGGGGGCTGGGGGTCTCTGTGTGTGACACACCTTTTAGAGGCAAGACACAAGTATAAGACACTTTACCTAACAAATGCAAACAGTGTAAACTGGTTTCTTGTACCCTCAACAAATCACCAACAATACTTAAAAAAAAAAAAAAAAGTCTACAGACCATGAGGACACAGCTTAGTTTTGGCCTAGATAAACAAATGACAGTGGGGAAGAGTTGTTTGATCTCTGGGAGTTTTAGAAGAAAAGAGTCTACCAAAATGGACCCAAATGTAAATTTTTCTACTGAAGTAAATTGATGTAAGATAATGTTTCTTCACGAGGGACAGATAGCCAATCCACAGAAAATAAACTCCAACTGACTCAGCAGAGCATAGGACAAGTACAGTTGGAGGACAATTAATTCTAACTGCTCTGTTATTTGGAAGAAAATCTTCCTGTTAATAACCCCTACAACAATTAATTATGAATTATCATGGTAAGAGACTTGACCTGATGTGCATTTCTGGATTTTTTGAGAATCATATTATTTCTGGCTTAGAAAACTGTTCGAGGGCTCCATGAAACATCCACACCAAACAGCCCATTCTTTCTTGGCCCATTATTGAATGTCTGTAATGATGTACGACCCATTTCTCATTCCATATTGAAATATCTCCTCTCTCCTCTGAAAAGTTACTTTCTTCTTGACATTGAGAAAAAAGTTGTCTACCTGAAACTTTGTATACTGTTTTACTTCTATTTCTTGGGACCACTAAAGAAAAAACTCAAGCCCCTCTTCCATATGACATCCTCTATGTATTTGAAGTCCTCCCTTTTTCACTTTCTTCAACTATTCCAAATCTTAAGTCTCTTCACTGTCCTGGGCACTCATTTCTCTATCTGTGGCCTGTTTCCTGAGTTAAATGTTATAGCTCAGAGTCTGTTTGGCAGTGAGGAGCAGCACTAGACCATCACCAGCTTGGCTCTGGATGCGGTTCTTATAGCAATGTGAGCTAAATTCCATGCTTTTTTTGCAATAATCCAACACATTTCAGAAACACTTTGAGCTTACTATCCAATAAACTTTTAAAATCCTTTTTAATGTGCTATGGCTAAGTAATTTCTACCTTGTCATAGTAATAAATATGGCAAGTTTTTCCTATTTTCATATACTTAAGTACATATACTTAAAATTGCCATGACTATCGACATTCATCACATAAACACTATTTATATACAGTATTTGATAATAGTGACTTCCCTATTTTTATCTAAAATTGTTGATAATATATGCAATATGTTCCCTCCTTCTAATACCCTCCTTCAAGATAATACACATTAGAAAACAGCTTTTGGTAATATTGTTAACTTGGATCCACCAAACTATCACCTTTAATAGCCCATTCTAGAATCTGGCCCAAGATTTATGTCTAACACTGATGTACAGTTAATAGCAGTGACGTTTGCCTTACTTACAACCAAGGTGGTATTACCTGTCTCTTGTTTAGAATAAAAATCCACGTTTCCTATAAAATATTTGAAATCTTCCTTCTAGAAATGTAGGTTATACATAGTATATCTGATTATGTCTAGCCTTCTAGTCCTTGACTAGCATAAGTGTGAAAAAAGGATAACAGAGTTTTTTCTAAGTCATCAATTGCTTTCAGCTTTACCAGCCAATTGTTTCTCTGTACTTTGAAATATGTATTTGTCTGGGGAAGAAGAGTAATTATACTTATTGTATCATTTATTTCTCCAAAGAAAGAAGAATTATACTTCAATAATTATTCAAATATTAAAAATGTTTATATTTTCTAGAAAGGAAATGTTCTCAGCGCTAAATGAGTGTGAATGCCTGTGTGTGACCCTACAAACGGACATCCAGAAAAATACACAGAGTATTAGTGTAATGCTCATAATATTGGAAACTACTAATATGTTTCTTCCTGGTCTCTCTTCCTTCTCTTTTCTCCTATAAGAATGTTATGTCCTGGGCAGACTCCGCAACAGCCACTCAGCAATGTCAGGAGAGGCCACTGAGGAGAGAGCCTGGATTGGGGATGACCAAAGGTGAGCAAGTAGCTGAACTCAGACTCTGTGCTGAGGTGAAGGCAATATCATGTGAAATTATCAAGGTCCAAGGAAAGAAAGATCAAATGCTGATGGCTAGCATTTTGTATCTGTCATACCACTGATGTCCAGCCACAATCTCACTGTCATAGATGAGGCTTCAAGAGGGTAAGCACCTTGCATGAGGTCACTCATTCAAACGAAGTCCAGATTCCAGTCAGTTTGACTCCAGAGATACTTAGTGCTTTTCCCTCTCCAACTCCCTACCTATTCTGGCTTCCTATATGCACTATAATCAAGTGCCACCTAGTGAGGAGGGCACAGAGCACAAGGGTCCAAAAATCAGAGAGACTGGAGTTACTTCAGAGAAGCTGTCTTGTTGGATATTTCTGACCAGAGGCAGGAGACAGGATGCAGCCTCTGAGAGGAAGAGACTGCATAGATATACTGCAACTTAAAAGACTGCACTTGGGTCACGTAGTTGTCCAGCCCAGGTGGCCAATCTGTTCTTAGATCAGGAACTGAGAATGTACAAATGCATTAATTTAGAAGACTTGGCAGAGATAGGGATGGGGTGGCAGATAAGTGGCTTTGGAAGTGCTTGGTGGTGATCTCAGGGACCAGTATATCCATTTCATCACCAAGATGACAAACTGTTCTAGCTTACCTGAGACTGAGTTTGCTGGGCCATTGGACACTCAGTGTTAAAATTAAAATTAGGAGAGTCCCGGGCAAATTGGATTATATGATCACCCCATCACAGCCTGGAGAAGAGGCCCAGGTCAACCTGAGATATGAACATGACATTGACTCTTGCACTCTCACTCTTTACTCCAACTACCCTCAAGGCTCTTGATTCTACTTCCTACAATGTTTTCAAAATTATTTTTGCCCATCCTGTTCTTGTTCAGACTTCTGCCATCCCTCACTATTTCCAGGCCTTCTAACTGGTCTCAGTATCCTTTCCTGATAACTTCCACATCCTGCAAGCTCCACAGTGCCACCAAGGGGGATCACCTCAAACAAAACCTAACTTATTTTTCTGTTCAGACAAATCAGTGCATTCCCCTCCACGCTGGAAAAAAGAAAGTCCGATCTCCACAAATAGTTTAAAAGACCCTGCAGAATCTAAAGCCAGCCTATATTCAGCCTCTGTTTCCCACACTAGCCTGCTTCACACTGGATGCTTTTCTATAAGGCAGCCCTCACCCCCCAAACCCAATCCTGATCAAACCAAACCAGAACCTGTGCTGTCTTGCCTCCAAGCTTCTGCATCTAATTTTCATTTTCTTTCTCCTAAGTCTCATCATATATACAATTCCCATTTATCATTCAAAATATTTTGTAAGGAGAGGAGACAAATACCTCTGAAACCCTCTTAGGGAGAATCCCCTGTGTGGCTGAAAAGAATTTGTTGATAAACTGCTCCAAGTTGCAGGTGACTTCTGAAATGTCAGATAGTATGATCTGATTCCTTGAAAGCAAACTGCATAGCTATATCTACAAGCCATATACTGTGCATCAGGACTGCCTTTTTTTCCCCTTTAGTATGTGTCCTATGAGATTGAACTGTAGGTATTTCTCAGAAAATGAAATTTTGTACTCTATGTTTGTCACTCAATGCTTAATTCCTTTAAGGAAATGATTGAAGATGAATGATAAAGGTTGTGGTCCTAGGATCAGCAGCACCAACATAGCTTGAGAACTTCCTAGTAATATAAATCTCAGGACCAGTGAGGCCTATTGAATCAGAAACTAGAATAAGGGGTCAGGATGGTAGAAATTTCTGATTTGACAAGATCTCCTGGTGATTCTAAATGATTCTAATTCTAGAGAACCATTGCTCTAGTTGTGTGGTTTTTAAGCTGTCTACATGAATTAAAATCACCTGTGCAGCTTTGTTACCTATGGAAATAATTTTGTTTTTATTTCAGAATATTACAGGGTACACATATTTTGGTTACATAATTTGCTTTTGTATATTTTAGGTCAAAGTTATAAGGTTGCCCTTTATCTAGAAAGTGTGCGTTGTACCAGTTAGGTGTGAGTTTATGGAACGCCTGCTCTGTCTTCCCTCCTACTTGATTTCCTTTGAGTTTTACTTCCATATGGGCACATATGTGTTGAACAACTAGTTCCGATTTAGTATTGAGTCCATGTGTGCTTGTTATTCCATCCTGTGATGCTTCACTAAGAACAATGGTCTTCAGTTCCAGCCAAGTTATTATAGAAGATACTAGATCACCATTTTTTATGGTTAAGTTGTACTCCATGGTATATATATACATTTTATTAATCCACTTATATATTGATGAGCATATTTGTGAGTGTGAATTGTGCTGCTATAAACATTCGAGTATAAGTGTCTTTTTGAAAAACATCTTATTTTTTTTCCTTAGGGTAAATACCTAGCAGTGGGAATGCTGGATCAAATGGTACGTAGATCTACTTTTAATTCTTTGAGGAATCTCTATACTACTTTCTGTAGAGGTACTAGTTTACAGTCCCACCAACAGTATATGAATGTTTATTTCTCTTCCCATCTATGCCAGCACTTTTTGTTTTGGAACTTTTTTTAAATGCAATTTTTTCTTTATTTCAGATAAATACGAGAGTACAAAAGTTTAGGTTACATTATTTTAATTTCTAAGGAACAGTTCAAGTTGTAATTGAGGCTATCATCCAGGGGATATGCTGAATACTCTTACACTGTGCACATTAGGTGAGAACATGCCAGTGACCCTCCCCTTTCCCCTTTCACTCTTCTCCCCTCCCCCTCACTAGAGTACACTGGCTTTTTCCTTTTGTTTGGGCATGTAGTTGTATATATATTGGTTTTGTATTAGTATTAAGTACAATGGATACTTGTTTTTCCATTTTACATACTTTACTAGGAAGAATATGTTTCAGCTCCACCCAGGTAAACATAAAAGGTGTGAAGTCTCCATTTTTTCTTATGGCTAACTAGTACTCCATGGTATACATATACCACAGTTTGTTAATCCATTCATGGGTTGATGGGCCCTTGAATTGCTTCCATGTCTCGGCAATTGTGAATTGAGCTACAATAAACGCACTAGTGCAAATGTCTTTGTGGCAAAATGATTTTTTTTTCTTCTGGTTGCATATCTAAAAATGGAATTGTAGGATCAAATGGAAAGACCACTTTTAGTTCTTTGAGAATTCTCTATACTTCTTTCCATAGAGATTGTATTAGTTTATAATCCCACCAGCAGTGCAAAAATGTTCCCTTCTCTCCATATCCACATCAGTATCTGCAGCTTTGGGATTTTGTGATGTGGGCTATTCCCACTGTAGCTGATATCTCAGAGTGGTTTTGATTTGCATTTCTCTGGTGATCAGAGAAAATGAACATTTTTTCACAGGTTTGTCCTTCATTTCATCTGTCATCTTCAGAGAAGTTTCTGCTCATGTCTCTTGCCCACTTGTAAATGGGGTTGTTCTCTCTTCTTGTTGATTAATTTGAGTTCTCTGTAGATTTTAGCTGTCAGCTCTTTCTCAGATTCATGACATGCAAATATCTTCCCCCATTTGGAAGGCTGTCCATTTACATTAGTTGCTGCACCCTCAGCTCTGCAGATGTTTTTCAGCTCACTATGTCCTTTTTATTTATTTTTGCTACAATTGCCAAGGAGGTCTTCTTCATAAACTCTTGTCCCAGGCTGATTTTGTCACACTTTTTCATTGTCAACAGTTTTTCTCACACTTTCTTCTATGATTTTTATTATTTTGTGTCTTAAATTTAAATCTTTTATCCAGTGACAGTCAATTTTTATAAGTGGTGAAAGGTGCAGGTCCATTTTCAGTCTTCCACATGTGCTTTCAAGATTCCTTCCACACTTGAAAGTTTCATAACAGCTATCTACTATTCCCCTATCTCATGTTTTCATAGAGGACTATTACTTAATTTTTATCTCTTATGCTGATGGTGCCTTGGTTTGATAGCCTTTTGGTAATTCTTTTCCTCTTAACCTTGCTGTTTAGTTTCTGTTGGTTTAGGTCATGTGTTCTTCTCATAGCTAATAGGTCAACCCTTTTATATTGGGAGAAATACTTTAGTTCTTTACTGAGAAGATAGTTTTTCCAAATATGTATTTTACCTGGATTATTACTACAAGTTTGAAAGTTCTTCTATTTGTCAACTCTTTCAAAACCTTGGCTAAAGCCTTCCACTTTCATAATGCCATGATTATTGTTCTGTAAAACAGGGCTCAACTTCATTTCTTCGTTTCTTTTTGCAAGTAAATTTCCAGTTGTCTCAGATCTATTTGTTGAAATGGCTTAGTCTTTCCTTCATTAAATTATATTGGTACTTTTTCCAGAGTAATTTTGCTTTTGCCCCATTTTTTCTTGTTTTCCAGTTAGTCTTGACTAGTTGTGCCTTTGCCCAAGTTTAAAGTGCATTCTTCCAAACCAGATAATTAGAGAAAACAAGTGTCATCCTTTAGATAACTAACTTTATCTTTGCAGGCTTTGGTATTATCTCTTTAAAAATCAAGGATTTACATTATAAGATCTCACATCTTTCAGCAGTTATATTCTGTATTTGGGGGATTAAAATATAGTCAAAGAATTTCTTTTCAATATATACCTTAAATTTTTCCTTTAAATAAATTTAGAATTCTCAAAAATCTCAGGAGATGTTTAATCTTTGAAGGTATACTTGTTCCTAAAATAATAATAAAAAACTATTAAAATTATAAAAGAAGCTACCTAAAGTCAGTCAAAATAAGTAGTAAAACAAACAAACAAGCAAACAAAACAGCCGCATAAAACATTTTGAGGTGCAACCCTCTGTTAAGGCCTATAAATCCAGTCTATATAGATAAGGAAAACTTTAAAATGTTTTTTACGTGGACTCTTCCATCTTCTGATAGAGCCAGCAGTTTGCTGTGATCACTTATCCTGGAAGATGTTTTCACAGACATTAAATAAAACTGTTTCCTAGAATTGGCTTCATTACCACGTGCTTTCTCTAATTATCTGGCAGCTACTTCTTAGGGGAATGTGCACTTTACACTTGGGCAAAGACAATTAGTCAAGGCTAACTGGAAAACAAGAAAACAAAACTAAACTCTGATAAACATACTAAGATAATTCAGTGAGAGAAAGAATAGTCTTTTCAACAAAAAGTTCTGGACTACTGCAAATTCCCATGCCAAAATAAATAAATAAATAAATAAATAAATAAATATGGAACGCCTGCCTCAAACTATATATAGAAATTAACTTAAAATGGATCAAAGACTTAAAAATAAGAGATTTAAAACTATGAAACTCACAGAATAAACATAGGCTTAAAAATTAGTGACCTTGAATTTTATATTTTGTAAAAGAGGTAATCCCCAACAACAACAAAAAACTAGAAAAATTGGACCTCATTAAAATTAAAAACTTTTATGTTTCAAAGACGTAGTCAAGAAAGTGAAAGGCAACTATAGAATGGAGAAAATATATGTGCATTATATATCTCTTAAAGGTTTAATATCTATAATATATAAAAAGTTATTACAACTTAAGAATAAAAGATAAATAACTCGATTTTTTTTAACAATAGGCAAAGAAATTGAATAAACATTTCAGTAACACATGGAACACATGAAAACACAAATGGCCAACGGGCATATTTAAAAACTGTCAAGGCCGTTAGACATCAGGAAATGCAAACCAAAATCACAATGAACTAGCACAAGGAGGAACACTACCATGAAAAGGAGCCAATAATAAGTGTTAACAAGGATATAGAAAAGTTGAATCCTCATACACTGTTAGTGGGAACAAAAAATACTGAGCAATCTTCTTGGAAAATAGTTGGCAGTTCTTCAAAAAAGTTAAACATAGAATTACACAATGACCCAGCAATTCTATTCTTAGGTACATGACTGAAGGAGATGAAAACATCTACACACAAAAATTTGTACCTGAGTGTTGATAGCAGCAATGTTAATGATAGCTTCAAAAATCAGAAACAAATGAAATGTCCACCAAGTGATGAATGAATAAACAAAATAGGTAGATATATATTTACAGTGTGTATATATATACATATATGTATGTATGTATGTATATATATACACATACATATACACCACAATGGTATATTATTCTGACAAAGGGAGTAAAGTCCTGAGTCATGCTACAATGTGGATGAACCTTGAAAAAATTGTGCTAGTTTCAGTTTGGCACTGAGTACTTGTGATACTTGTTTTTCAATACTTGTGACACTTCTCTTAGGAGAATGTATTCCAAAACCATCTATGTTGTTACAAAAGCTACAAACAGGGTGGCACCAGTGGCTCAGAGGGTAGGGTGCCAGCCCCATATACCAAGCGTGGCGGGTTCGAACCTGGCCCCAGCCAGCTAAAACAGCAGTGGCAATTGCAACAAAAAATAGCCGAGCATTGTGGAGGGTGCCTGTACTCCCAGCTACTTGGGAGGCTGAGGTGGGAGAATCACTTAAGCCCAAAAGTTTGAGGTTGCTGTGAGCTGTAACAGCATGGCACTCTATCGTGGGTGACAAAGTGATACTCTGTCACCTAAAAAAAAAAAAAAAAAGCTATAAACTCTCCATCTGTTTATAGCTGCATAATATTCTATGATATACATACACCACAACTTATTAAATCATTCATGTGCTTAAAAGCACTTATATCAGAGATGAGTTTCTTGGATGAGAGTTGACCTGAGCCATGACCATGTTAAGACAATGCTTTTCTCACCTGTGCACCCACTGTAATTTAACATGGCTCTACAATAAAAGCATAAGGCAGAAACATTCCAATAGTGTCTTCTCCATGAATTTCTTAGTTATAAATAATGCACATTGAAAGCATATTCAACAAAATAATCTATTCTTTGTAGGGAAAAAATTGGTTCACGAACTTTACCTGATGTTTGCCATATTAACCATTTCTTCTAAATGATCTAATACAATATGCCTTTCTAACATGTCGATATTTATTATAGTACCAGCAAGATTCTGCTACTTCCAGGGGTTAGACAAAATCAGATAGCCAGTGAATGGGATTGTAGATTGGAGTCAGTGCTTTGAAGATAACCCTTAAAGAAGAATCAGAATGTGGTAATCTATGACATCCCCATGCTACCAGCAACTTTAGAAAGAAGAAACACTGTCCCCAGGCCACTGAGTTGAAGTGAAAAGAAGGAAAAGAGGAAAAGGAGAAAACATTGACATTTCAATGGTAGCATTATTTGACTAAAATGAATTTAGACTGAAATCTCTGAAAATATCTAGATGAACCTTTTAGGGCTTCCTTTAGAACTACGGAAAATAAATGCTACTATAAAAATGTAAAGAGCAAGCTCTATGTGGACAATATGTTGCACTCTATGTGCAGCCAGGTTGATGGACCTGATGGTGAGTCTCTGTGCAGGCTACCACCACTTCTGCTGGAAGGACTGACATCAGGCAACTCAGTAGCCAAAGGAACAGACAGTAGGAGAGCCAGGTTTGTCATAGGATCTCTCCAATGGAAAGACAGAGGGATGAAGTATCAGGAAATATTGCACTAAATTTAAAACATTTTAAATTAATATATTTAAAATGGGCTGGGTGTGGTGGCTCATGCCCCTAATATTAGCACTCTTGGAGGGTAAAGCTGAGAGGATTGCTTGAGTTCAGGAGTTTGCAACCAGCCTGAACAAGAGTGAGACCTCATCTCTACTAAAAATAGAAAAAAAAATAGCCAGGCTTTGTGCTGGGTGCCTGTAGTCCCACCTACTTGGAAGTCTGAAGTAGGAAGATCACTTGAATCCAGGAGTTTGAAGTTGCTGTGAACTATGCTAACACCACAGCACTGTAGTTTGGGCAGCAGAGTGAGACTTTATCTTAAAAAAAAAAAGAAAAAGATAAAAAAATCCATGTTCATTAGTAAAAGATTGATAGTGACATTCAAATAATTTATCATACTTTTACTAAATTTCTTTTCATTTATTAAGTGTTTGATTAGTATTGAGGATGTAAAAGTTAACATGACGTAGCTACCACCCTCAAAAAAGCTCTCAGTATAATACATAGCTGCATATAATGTATATAATCTAATAAACAGAAGAATAGAATGTGTGAACAAGAGAAAGAAAACTATTTTAGAGATTGATTTAAACTTTTTTTTTTTTGAGACAGAGTCTCACTATGTCACCCTTAGTAGAGTGCTGTAGCGTCACAGCTCATAGCAACCTCAAACTGTTGGGCTTAAGCAATTCTCTTGCCTCAGCCTCCCAAGTAGCTGGGACTACAGGCACCTACCACAACACCCAGCCATTTTTTGTTGTAGTTGGTATTGTTGTTTAGCAGGCCCAGGCCAGGTTCCAACGCACCAGGCCTAGTGTTTGTGGCTGGTGCCTTAACCTCTGAGCTATAGGTGCCGAGCCTCATTTAAATGTTTTCAGTGGACAGTTTGGACACAAAAAAGGGAGTGATTGAATATATTGGAGTACAGGAAGGGAGGACAGAAATGCTTAGTATAAAATAAATTATGGAAACACCCTATCCACCAAGAAGATGTCTCCAGGGCACTTTATAGACAAAGACTAAAGATGTTGGGTTCCCTGAGGTTTTAGGGATGCTTAGGAAGCACGTGGCTGGAGTAGGTGGGTGCAAGTGAGATACTCTGAAAGAGGTGAGGTTGGGTGGATTAAAAAGAATGGGTAAACTAAACTAAAAGTCGATCTTCCTTTTGATCCTGCAATTTCATCACTGGGTATCTACCTGGGAGAACAAAGATCATTTTACCATGAATACATTTGTACTAGAATGTTAATTGCAGCTCAATTCACAAATGCTAAGTCGTGGAAGCAACCCAAGGGCCTATCAACCCATAAATGGATTAAAAACTGTGGTATATGTGTACCATGGAATACTATTCAACCATTAAGGACAGAAGGAGACTACATATTTTGTGTTTATCTGAATGGAGTTGAAACATACTTTTCTTAGTAAAGTATCTCAAGAATGAAAAAAAAATCCAATGAACTGAATACTAATATGAAAGCAATATATAAACAACTACACATCCCCATGAATGATAAAACACTAATATAGTCTAGCAAGGGGGAGGGGAGAGATGAATGAAGGAAGGGAGGGTGATTGGCGAGATCTCACTGAAAGTGCACAATGTGAGCCTGTTCAGAGCGCCCCCTGGGTGAAGGGGTCAACTACAACTCGATTTTCACCTTAGAAATGAAAGCAATGTGATCTGTGTGAACCTTCACATTAATTTAAACTTAAAAAAAAAAGAGAGAGAGTGGGTATATCTATGTATTCATCTAGTCACTGACAATGTATAAAGTTCATGTTAAGTATTAGCAATTGTCCAGGAGTGTGAGGATGAAGAGCACATAGTTCTTACCTTTGAGAAACTTAGAGCCTGGTCAATGAGGCCCCCGTCTAAATAAACAATGTCAGCAAAGCAATAGGTGTTAAAATAGAGATTTTCAGGACACATTGTGTGACTACAGAGGGGAAGAGTACATAAATCTGCCAATGAGGGTGTGCAGGTAATAAAGGTCGGGGTGAGGTAAGGTATGAAGGATGAGCAGGCAGTTTCTGGGCAGAGAGGAGTGGCGTTAGAAGTAATCCAGGCAAAGTGTGTAGGACTAAAGACACAAAATGGCACATACAGGGTATTACATGTTTTTTGATGTGCCTGGATTATAGTGTCCATGTGGGAGAAGGTAGGCAGGAGGCTGGAAAAGTCAATGCACCCTAAAGGATAATGGGCCATAAATGCCAGGTTAAAAAATTTATTAGGTACAAAAAAAATAAGTGAAGCTGACTTTCCTGAAAATATACTAGGTGATTCATGGGATCCCTGCAAGAGCTGAAGAACTAGGCTCAAGGTTACTTGGAGGGATGACACCCCAAGTCATGCTCAGAACTGACTCCATAGAACAGGGCTATCTGAGTTGCTGCTCGACTGAGTGCTATCATGATTCTTGTGCCAGAAACAGACATCCTGGTACAATACTAGCCAACAACATGGAATCCATGGGGACCCTCTGCCCACCATCTACTTCTGAATTCAAGTGTAGCTTGAGTAAGCCTGATTAAGAGAACCCAAGTTGCATACCTCCACCTTTGCTACTGAGAAGGCAGAGAAAGGAATTTCTGGTTTCTACTATAAGAAGGGGTTTCCATATGTTGGAGGTTCTCCAAGCATTCCGTGCATGGCCCAGAGCAGTCCTGGGAGATGGACAGCTCACCTGGCAACAGTGCTAATGGTGAGTACCCCTGTGGAAAATTAAAAACATTCTGCAATAAGTTCGGATGATACATGAACTCAGATGCTGACAATGGAAATTGGAAATAGGAACCTAAATACACAAAATGTTAAGTAGAACTGAAGAACAGAAGACATATTAGATAAGGGACCTGAGGTAGAAGAGAGCCATGGAAAGCCTGGTTTGAGAGATAGGAGAACACTAATCTTAACTAGAACTAGGGAAAAAGAAGAGTGACTATGTTAAATGATGGTAAAAGTAGAAACAGAGGAATGTATATATTCATAACTATAAGATTTGCTTTTAGTGGTCTAGAAGTTCCCTTTTTTATATTTTTTTTAACAATTCTGACCAAATGGGAAAAATCATTTATTTATAGAGCCCTTGGTTGTGTTCAAGGAATTGAGATGCTCCCTCAAACTCAAAGCTAGTTGACTTCTATTCTCTGGAGTAGATATGCTTTATAAGTTTGCAAATTATAGATAGAAACATTAGGGTTGACATTTTCAACATGTCATCAGATGGTACTTTTCTTGTTACTTAGTTCTGTTTAGTTGGGGACTGACTAGTTAGTACTTTACTAATTTAAATGCACTCTTTGCCTCCCTATGTAGTACCTACACAGAAAGTTTCTCTCTGCATCATTTTATGGTGATAGCTGCCACAATCCAATGAGTCCAGACTGTGAGGTAAGATGACAATAAAGATGAATTGCTATTCATCCCATATGTACATTGAATCTGTTTAATTTTGGCAAGCACCATGTAAATTTCTTGGGAGTGTCACTGGGGAGGTGGTATCCCTAATCTGCCCCCACTGGAAATGTGGGAGTCAATGAGCATGGCTATGGACCATGTGAAGGCAGCTTTGATAGGCAGATACAGCCTTCCCCCAGCAAGATACACAAATAAAGTAAGTCCCTGCAGCAATGCAAAGGCCTTCCCACATGTTGGCTGCTTCCTAGAGCTCCCGGACCTAGACCTGTTTGACAAGGCAAACTCTTTCCTTTTCATCAGTAGAATCTGGACAGTACAAAGCCTTTCTTCTCATTACATTTGTACCTAAAGATGGTAGGTGTTCATATCTTCTGGGAAGCAGTCACTGAGTAAATAATATCCTCTGAACAAAGATCTATCTGCATAGATTCCTTTCATCTTGACAGTCTTGACTAGATTCTCTTAGGTGGTTTGAAAAATCTGCCCTTCATCTTTTGATTCTATCATTCTTAGACAAACAACAAAACACAGAATGCTCCTAACATCTTTGTACTGTCAAAAAAACCTAGACAAGTGATTCTAGCTTATCAAAACAATCTTTACTTAGCTGCATATAATATACATAATCTAATAGGCAGAAACACTACTGCAATGTGATGGAAAGAGGCTCAGGCTTGGAATCACCAGGCTTGCGTTCTAATCTTTGTTCTGCAGATTGATTTTAAGCTGTGTAAACTTGGGTAAGTCGATTAGCATCTTTCAACATCATCAAAAAGATAGCACTCTACTGAGGACAGTGAGATCATACTGCATTAACCACCAAGAGATGAACAAACAGATGTGTCACTGACACAACAGAGGAATAGAAGGGACGTGATATACTTAGTGCAACATACAAGGTCCTAGGCAATCTGCCCACCTTGGAGAAATCCTTTCCTTCTCCCTCCACCGCTCTCCCTGACTCATTGTGCTGCAGCCACCCAGTGAGTGTGCATTCTACATCAGGACTTTGCAAGACCATTGTCTTGACCAACAGCTCTCCCCATTCCATTCTGCATTCTGACTACCTCTTGTTCATTCTTCAAATTTCAGCCTATTACTTCTTCAGATAAACCTTCCTGGCTCACCAGAGTGAGTTGGTTCTGACCCAATTAGACCTTCATAGTTCCTATACTTCTTCTTTATAGCATTTCTCAGAATTGTAATTTAAGCATTTCTACAATTAATGGTATAATGCCAGTATTTACTGTTAGACTGTAATACCTGTAAAAGTGGGGTGGTTTTTATATGGTTATTGGTAAGTAGCTCTTAGGTACTTATGCCTGGGATATAGAAGATACTCAATGAGTATTTGTTGAATGAAGAAATGAATAAACTCACCACATCCCCTAACATTTTTATGTTTTTATATATACTTATACATTCTGCTTCAACTGGGTATTCCTTCTTCACAAAATGAATCCATTCAGGATTCCTTCTACTCGATAGTCATTCATAGATCCTTGGTAGTGACTACACTCTTTCAGAGTGCCTTCCATTTTCTTCCATGACAGAGGCTACACACCAGATATACCTGGGTGTTTTTAATGAATACTGATGTTCAGACACAACCCGAGACCAATTAAACCAGAATCTCTATTAAAGCCCATGATCATTATTTCTTAAAAGCTCTCCTTGGTGATTGTACCATGACTCCAAGATTAAGAACCACTGATTACTATTTTACATCCTTATCATCTATGTACATGTATCTCTGCCAGGAGTCTCTGGCTGAATAAAACTTTTCTTACTCATTGTCACATCCTATGAATCTAGCATAGAACTGGACATTTTGGTGAGTATTCAAAAAATGTTTTGGAATGAGTGGTCAGAGGAAGGTTTATTGTATGGATAGAAGTAAACACATGTCAACACCAGACCACTTTTCCCTAAGACGTGAGTAAAACAGGAAAGCCTTAAGAAGACAATGACTTACATGTGTTACACACCAAGGAATTCTCTATTCAGTGAGGAAAATATTTAGTGACCTATGACTGACAAAATTCAAGATGCTCCCCAGCATAACTTTGGATAATACAACAATGTTTCAGTTACATGAAGAGCTTTCCAAAACATATTTGGTTGTGAGAGAGTAGTTGGATTGAGAACTACTCTGAATTAAAGCTGATGCAGGTAAGAATTTCACCAAAAAATGGCAAACAAGGACAATCTTTGTGTTCTCTTTTAGTTGTAGAGAACACAAAGCAGCTACATGGAGAGCAGCTGAGCAGGATAATACTTAGAGAAAAAAAAATGAAGAAAGTACAGTTTTCTCCAAAATCAATTGTCAGAAACTAAAGCAGTTTAATCAGTGGGGACTTCTGAAGATGGTACAAATAAATTGGCTAATGTATGGGGCATTTTGCTCGCCTGCCAAAGTGAGAGCTTTCCATAGTTTAGGGGGAAATTTAATAAACTTCTTGAATTCATATCTATGTGAATATATTCAAGATATGAAGATATGCATTCAAGAAGTTTATGTACTTTTACCCTAGGAAAACCCAATATAATTTTCATCAGCATCTTGAAAGAGTCCATTTTTCACAAAGAGTTTGGGGTCCCTACTGGCTTCTGTGGGAAAATCCGGCTGGTTTGGACCTGGAAGCCTGTCAGGTTTTCTGACCTGAGCAGACCTGTGCTCTTCAGCCTTGTCTGTAGTCTCTAAATCAATCCCACAGTAAATCTGAGGGTCATCCTGCTCTCTTGTGTCTCTATGTGGCAGTTCTCCCTTTATTTTCCATTCAGTTTAAATCTACCACATTTAATTTAAGGGTCTCAGAATTTTTACTAGCCCAACATTTTCCTTTCTTCTTCTTTGGTGTTTGTTGCTGAGCTA
This sequence comes from Otolemur garnettii, assembly GCF_000181295.1. Lineage (NCBI taxonomy): Eukaryota > Metazoa > Chordata > Mammalia > Primates > Galagidae > Otolemur > Otolemur garnettii. The sequence goes on along the minus strand of NW_003852432.1, from coordinate 5,560,308 downwards.
CTTTTTAAGTCTTTTCTTCAAGATTCCTTCTTTTGGATTATGTTTCTAATATGTGTAGAATGAATGTTTCAGATTACAGCCTACCAGAGGACTCCAGGGAATACAATCTTCCAATAGGCAGATGGAATGAGAACCCAGGAAAGAGAATGGCACATGCCCATCAAAAAGATGGGAAAAGAACCATGTAGAGGGAATGCAGTCAAGGACAGGATGAGTTGCAAGATTAGTCCTTGGATGTGTTCTTGAACAGAGGTTGTCAGTGACCCACCTCATGTGAGAGCGCTTTCTTCGGTGTGTACAGATGGAAGTTGATCTGTCTTGGGTTACAGGGCCAGTGAGAAGTAAGCCAGTGAAGTCAGTGAGATGGTCAGCTCTGAGGGGAAGAGAAGAGGAGTACAAGGCCTTCGCATTGCTTATTTATCTAGAGAGAAAGGCCCATATATGCCAGGGAGATGATGCAATGGGGAGGAGTATTTTAGAAGTGAGAGGAATATTTAATGTCCCAATGCCTCAGCATGAGGAATAGAAGGTCGATTTTTGGTGTTTTGTTTTTATTTCATTGTATAGTCTCTTTGAACATGAGTTGCCTACTTTTCCTACTAAAGTTATATATAGTAAAACCCTCTCTCTATCCACGAAGCATAGCTCCAGGTAGTCAATAATAGAAGTACAATGAAAAGATAAAGATTCTTTCTTCTTCACTTCAGAAATGTCTCCTTATTCTCACTTCTTCGCTACCCCCTTTAATGGTGACAAAAGACACATTCTCCTTTCTAAAGCAACACATTCACCACTGACCTTAGGACCACGCGTTATTTCCTCTTTCCTTTACATGTTTTCAATCTAGCTACATACATGTTTAATTCGGCCTGTTATTCACCAAACCTTGAGGATTTCAAATCAACATTCTATCCTGAAAACTTTCAAATGGACATTCTACTGCTCTCTCTAAAGTTCTCAAAAGAGTCATTTTGCTGTCTTCATTCATCAACCCCTGACAGCCTAGCCTTTGTCCTCACTGCTTGCCTGTGCCCATCCCCTCATCTGCGGCACTTCTGCTTCCTCTGTCTCTCCTCTGCTCACTTCTCAGACTAGAGTCTCTTGCTTTGTCCTCATTGAGTCCTAAGCCTGTTTTCCATTATTACTGCCTCTAAGTTGGGCTCCTGCATTCCATAGGTATTCACAACCACCTGACTCATGGTGCAGAGGTGAAGGGTTCCACAGGTGCACAGAAATACTATGGATATTGTAGTGGTGAGTGAGGGTCCCTACTGTAAGCTTTCTCGGTTCACAGTCTCATTCCTCCACTGTTTCCTAAGGTGATTTAAGGCAGGTCACTTACTCTTATTGTCAGAAATGAAGATAAAGTCTTAACTTATAGGCTTACTAGGAGAAGCAAATAACTTAAAGTGCTTAGAATAGCATATGGCTTATATTAAGATATCATATGATTTATACAAAGACCTGTATTTACTTGTACTAATTTAATTAAATAAGTGTTTGCTATGTTATAAGCAACGCAAGTAATTTTAATGCCATTTCACAAAAAATGGCAAACATGTTAATAGAACAATTTTTGTAGCTTCTTTTAGTCCTAAAGGTATAGCAGCTGAGCAGGATAGTATTTAGAGAAAAAAAATGAAGAAAGTCAAGTTTCCTCCAAAATGAATTGTCAGGAACTAAGGCACTTTAATCAGCGGGGACTTCTGAAGACAGTACAAATAAATTAGCTAGGGTATGGGACATTCTGCTTGCCTACCAAAGTGAGAGCTTTCCATAGTTTAAGGGAAAATGTAATAACTTCTTGAATTCATATCTATGTGAATACATACTTTCACCCTAGGAAAACACATACACGCATTCATATATCAGTCTCAGATATGCTGTATTCTTTAATTAAGACTCACAGGCTGTAGGCTACTAGTGTAAAATAAAGTGAAAAGAGACTTTGCCTCAGTGTTGGACACCTTAGACAACCCAGATACATATTCTCAGTAGATATTGACTATTATTATAATTCCCTAGAGGAAAATGTGATGCTTTCTAAGAGTCAGCACCCTTAATTTAGTAGGACACCTGAATGGCCAAGGGAAGTTCCATAATTCTTGGAGATTTATACTGGGTTGCTAAAGATACATTGGAGAGTAAGACCTAGCTAATAGACTCTCAGTCCAATTTGAGGTTGAAATTGTTACCAGACATGGACCTCCACTTGATGACTAGGTCTTATTTCCTTCATGCCCTGACAGCATCATAAACTTCCTACAAAGGTAACTTGCCAGAGTCCTTGTTCTGTAGGTTGACTACACAAGTAAATCTGGTGCACATTCTGACCCTGAGTCATCTTGATTCATTCATTCATGGCCAGCAGATATGTGCTGAGTACCTAATATGTGTGTGTGCCAAAGACTGTCCTGGTTACCAGACTATAGTGATATCCAAGATGGACATAGTTCTGCAGTTCTGTTCTTATTAAAGTTGCTCAAAGAAGAAATTCTACCTTTCAAATATTGATGTATTTTCTATATATATTTCAGAGAATCTAACAATAGAATTATTATTTTTATACTCAAAACTTGCCTGCAATCTTCAGATCATATGCCACTTTGTAACTTTATTTCTAACCTTAAAATTTCGACATTAAAAGTTAAAAACCATGGCTCTTCTTATTAATGCTCTTTTCACACTCAGTGGGCACAGAAGGATAATCATAAAGTTTTACATTATTTTCAACAGTGCCTCAATTATTTGTTGCCCCCAGGTTTAAGAAATTTTCCTCTTATATAAGACTGTGATTTCTAAGAATCAAATCCTTAGGCTCAGATATTTCAGCTGTAAGTGCTTTTCATTTTCCTAGGTTCTCTATAAGGTACAACTTTTCTGAAAGACTAAGCCAAGGTCTATGATTTCTTTCCTCTCTTCTTTCCCTTTTCTTCTCCTCCCTCTCAGCACCATGGTACAAGATGTTTTGGTTTCAGTTTGCCTCTTCCCAGTTTATAAATGGGGCATCCTTTCATCAGAGGAGAGCACCTTACACAGATGTTAATTTCACAGCACGTAATTTTTAAACTTTTTTTTTCTAAGTTTAAGGATCATGATCTAAAAGCGTGATCTGCTGTTTCTGATATGGCTCCTGTTTGCAACAATCAGGCTTTCCAGTTATTTTCCTCAGTTTTTGCAAGTTATCACTTAAGGCTTGGAGAAACCAAGCCTACAGATTCTGACATTCTGTTGGCTCAAATATACACTGATTTTTCCTATCTGAGAACACAAACATAATGTCAAGTTAAGACAACAATCACTTTTCTCAGAGCAATTGCAACTAAATAGAAAAAATGTAAACACTATGGCAATAATAATTGTCATGATAATTGCACATAACTTGTGCAATAACTTAGAAAAAGTTTTATGATAATTACATATGAGCATTACATTATAATGTATGTGTATATATGCATATATGTGTACATGTGTGCCAGAATCATATATATAGATATATATGTTAAAAATAGCAGGCTAAAAATCATAGACAGTAAGCACTTTGAGAATTCAGAAAACTGTAAGATTAAGGATTAGATTGCTTAGGAAGGATCTTAACAAAAATAATAGGCAAAGTGGGTAATAATACTCAATATCTACTGAGAATATGTGT
>NW_003852432.1:5540984-5556137 GCF_000181295.1 Otolemur garnettii | reverse complement strand
CTGGCGATTTTGATGAATTTTGGGAAACGTGCACAGTCATGTACCAACACCAAGATCAAGATATAGAACATCTATGACCTTGAAAAGTTTTCTTGTGCTGTGCTGCTTTCCAAATAGTCCTCACCGGATATCCTCAAGTCCTGGTAACCACTGACCTTTCTGTCCATATAATTTTGTCTTTCCCTGAATTTCAAATAAATGGAATCAGACAATAGCCCTTTGTGCTGGGCTTCCTATACTTAGCATAATGCTCATGAGAGTCATCTACATTATTTCATATATCAGCAATGCTTTCTTTTTAATTAATGAAGAGTATTCCATTTATGGCTATACCACAACCTGTTTTCTAGTCATCAATTGATGAACATTTCGATTGTTATCATTTGGGGTTATTCTGAATAAAACTATTATTAAAATTTGCATAAACTTTTTTTTTAGATATATGTTTTCATTTCCTTTGAATAGATACTAAGGAGTGGCATTACTGAGTCATCTAGAAAGTGTGATAAAAAACTACCTCTCCACTTTCCAAATGACATTTTACATTCACAAGTAGAATGTGAGCTCCAGTTTACCAAATTCTCATCAGCATATAGTGCTGGTAGTTTTTGTTTTTGTTTTTTAATTTTAGATCTTCTGGTGGGTGTGCAGTAGTACTCAATATGGTTTAAGATTTTATTTCTCTATTGCATATTAATGTTGATTATCCATTCATGTGCTTATTAACAATTTATAAATATATATTATTTAATGACATCTGTTTAAATATTTTGCCTATTTTTAAAAATCAGGATGTTTCTCTTCCTGCTATTCCTATTGTCATTATTATTGACTAATAAGTGTTCTATATGTACTGTTAATGCAAGTATTTTATCAGATACATGTTTTCTCACCAGTCCCATTGTATATACTGGTACCTGGTATTAAAGACACTTGTTCTGTTATTTCAAATTCCTTTCTATTTTTTCAAATTTCTTACAAGAATTCTGTCTTAATGGACATGCACTGTATATTGTCATGGGTAAAGTCTTTCCAATTAATACTAATGGTGCTATGATGAAAAATGTAAATAAAAAAGGCAGAATGGCAATGGAATCTCTGAGCACATGAGTGCTGCATTTCTAAACACAATAACCCTCTATCTAGTGGGTAGGCAGAATCTATATACGCAAGTTTTCATCTGTACATTTAATCCTGTCTCTTCCTTTTTCTTAGAATGATTTTCTTTTAGAGTTTCAGCATATTGATCCTTCTTTCAATGTAAATTTTCACAGCTCTAATGTACCTCTACTCTACTTAAGAAGAAGATAGGTTATAATGACCATAATAAACAGACCCACATGCTTTTCTTACCATTTCTAACTGCTTAGTAATCAATAATAAATAATAAGCAAATATGCTTATTTCACACAATTTAATGATAGGACATTCTAAACCTTAAATTTCAATTTCTGAATTGCTTAGTAGAAAACTTTTCCCATAACAGATATTAATTAAATGTTTCTAAGATCAAATTATGGTGGAAATGTTTCCAAAATTCCTTTCCCACCTATGACCTTTATATAACAGTAACATGAACAATTCTCCTGGTTTGTTGAAGTTGTCTATTGGTAGTTCCTCAGTCTCAAACAGATTGTAGCCTGACCACTGACTTTAAGCTTTATGCAAGGGTTTCCACAAAGGAATTTAAGTATTTTCTTTTAGAAATGGCTGGCACCTTGTGTATCTTCCCCAGTAGACCATAAATGTGTGTGTGTGTATAGATATATTTGGGTATATATATATGTGTGTACATATACGAATATATATACCCAGATTGAGACTTTTCCATGGTTTTATCCAAAATACCTCATCTAAAGCCATAATCTTTCCATCAGAACATGGTGCTCTCAGATAATGCACCATAATCCATCCCATCGTGCGGACAACATCTAGGTGTTTCTCTTCCCATCTTCTTCTTTCTTACTGCTCTATTTAATCCACTGTCTTTCTGGTTTTGTCCCATAAATATCTTTTGTTTTGTTTCTTTACATCTCCCCTCTATCAATACAAGCCAAGTTTAAACACTGTCATATTGGATCTACTGATTGATCTTTCTGAATTCATCTCTACTGCCTTTCAATACTTTCTTAGCATTGTTGCAAACTGATCCAGTCCATCACTGCCATCTCTGCCTCTTTGCTGATTTACCTGTGTCCAACAGTCTACAAATCTTCACTAGATCTTCCTCGAACTCTCTCCCCAGCCTCCTCACACACTGTGGTCCCTGTCACTCCCTGTGCTTCAATAGCTACGATCTTTAGTTTTTCACAGGTACCATGCTTCCACCCCAAACATAGCATTTTTGCCTGTGACAAAAATGATATTTTCTTCCTCCTATGGCTAATTAATAATTCCTACTTATTCCTCAATCTCTATTTTCTCAGGGAAGACTTCCCTGGCCTTGTGATTTTACATCCATTTTGGAACTCATCTTATTTAATGTCTATCATTTACCCACATCTAAATTTTATGAGGAATCTCTATCCACCTTCAATAGCTCTATGAATAGTACATAGAGCATGTACTAAAAAAATAGTTACTAAAGCAATAAAAGAATAAATTATAACTTAAACCTTTAAACCCCACCGAATGCACAAGCATTCCTTCTAAGGTCTTCTCTCTTTCCGTACTCCCTGGATTTTCATATATGCTAATAATCCCAGCTCAAGTCCTTCCTGTCTACATTGTAGGCAACTCCTTCAGGGAAAGAATTCTGCCTTTTTAATCTCTATAATTCCCACAGTGCCAAGTGTGCTATTTTGAATCAAGAGTGATTATCTATCATGAATGAATGAAGGGGGAGTGTGAATGAATGCATGCCCCACCCTTCCTTGTCTTGTTCCATTTCTCTGGTTCTTGTGTAATTGAACCTCTTGGCCATCTAATTTGGTGGAAAGATTTTGCTAGCTAATATTATCCTAATTTCTTGAATAGTACCATTTGTCACATACAGCACTCTGCAATAGAGTCACAGCTTCCCACTCCACACCTTGATTCATGCAGATTCACAGCACACAGCTAGGCAACGTGGACATACCCAGCTTTTACATTTCGCCAAAGCACAAACTTACTGCACTGGACCTGCCTTTTCCACTTCTCCTCACACATATGATGCTCTTTCCTGTCTTTAAGTGTGTGTCTATGTGCTATAATATTTCTCCTATTGAAAACACTTTTTCTCTTCTCCCTTGTCTATTGAAATCCATGTCAATTTTCTAAAGACCGATTTCATTTATTATAGCCTACTGCAAAGTATATTTCTGTAGTGTACTGATTGGGAGCAGATAAACTTTCTTCGAGTATGACTTCTGGCATTGCTAGCTCTGTGACCATGGTTGAATTACATAACCACTTTAAGATTCAGTATCCTCATTTATAAAATGGAAATAATAAGATTATGTTGTTTCCTCTTTTTAAGTAGGAAGCATGAAAGGGTTTTTCTAAGGATTAAAACAGAGAAGGCACACAAAGTGGTTTGTACGGTACCTGCCATATGGTGAGCACTTAATGTTCAGTAAATGCTAGTCATTGTTGCTATAATGATAGTAATTGATAATAATAATTTAAAAACCTTTGGCTATTTAGCCCACACTGATCTCTCTTTTCTCTGAATTTTTATTGCACTGAGAGTCAACTCTACCCAGCTTGACTGTCATTATTCTTTTACAATTTCACACGTGGAGGTTTTGCCTCCTCAATTGTATTGCCAGGTCCCAGAGTGCCCCTGACAAAAAGCTGGTCACATAGTAGGGACACTGTGTGACTTGCTGATTGGTTGATGACTTTTACCTCCAACCTCCTGAAATAAAACCTAATAATGTCACCAACAAAAGCAATTCAGGGCCTTTACTGGTCCTCTGAAATCTAATCAAGGGGGCAAGGTTTGTGCTATAGCATCAGATACAATGCAAGGGAATAATTAGTGTTTTTGTCTGAAACCAGAATGGAAGCCATTCCCTACATAAAATGCCCTGAATCTGGGCTCCAGAGCATCATATATGCGGTTCTCTCTAATAAATGCAGTTTGTATTCTGCTTTCATAAATATTCATTTGTCTTCAGTCTGGAACATCTTTTTCTGAAGCCACAGGTTTGTTTGCTATCAACACTTGTGATATGAAAGTCTTTCATCATTCTGGCGATGATAATTAAGAACATGGCCAAAGGAGTAGAGCTTGATCACAAACATCCAGAAAACAATGAATAACGTAAATGAAAAAAATCACTTCATTCATTTGTTCTTTGGAGGGTTTTGCTCTCATTTTCAAGCAATTACTTCTTTACATTCTCCTTTCCCAGTCACTGCTACCACCACCCTGTACTTTCTCCTGCCTGCTCTGCGGTCCTGTTCTACTAAACCCACTTTTGTCTCCTACATGTCTTCAACAACTTGTTTCATTTATCCTCTTTACCTTTCCAACCTTATTCTGGCATCTCTAAATTCCATGTTGTAGTAATCAGGGTTTTTCCAGAAAAACAGAACCAATAAGAGATGATAGATATAGATATAGATAGATAAAGAAATAGAAATATATGAGAAAAGATTTATTATATGAAGTTGTTCTTGTGATTATTGAGGCTGAGAGGTCCCAAGATATGCCATCCACAAGCTGGAGAATTAAAAAAAAAAAAAAAAACAGTAGAAATCAGTAGGAATTCAGTAGGAATCAAAACATTTGAGAACCAGAGGAACCAATGTTGCAACTCCTAGTCAAAGGCCTGAGAATGGCTGGAGTCTGGTGGGGCTGCTAGAGTAAGTCTCAGAGTCCAAAGAACCAAGAACTCTGATATCTAAAGCTAAAGAGGATGACTATTTCAGGATAAGAAGAAATGGAAAATTTGTTCTGTCTGTGCCATTTCATTCTGTTTAGACTCTCAATGGACTGGATGATGCCACCTACACTGGAGAGGGCATATCTCTTTTCCTTGGTCTATTGATTCAAATGTTAATCCCTCCCATGTACACCCTCACAGACATACCAGGGAAAATTTTTTTTACCAGCTATCTGAGCATCTCTGAACTAAGTCAAGTTAACACATAAAATTAGCCATTGCAAGTTCATCCCTTGTCAACTTGCCACATATAGGCATCTCATTAAACCATACTTAATCTCTAAATAAAAACAATCATAAAGTCATAATTCTGTCTCATATAATACAATTATACTGAATACAACTGAAATGCATTTACTTTTTCCCCAGAAGAGTAAGTAAAGACTTTGAGTCATGTTGACTTTTCTCCTGATATCCTGTGACTTAAATATGATGATAAAAAATTAATAATTCTTAAATACTATAATATAAAATCAATACAACTCAAAAAAATAAGATAGAATGGATACAACTTATGTTACATAATAAAAGAATGAGAGGAAAGAAAACAATACATTTGCTTAATATGTATTTATAAATATATTCATAAAAAATAAGAGAAAGTACTCATGATAATTACAGCCCTTGTTTCTGGAACTGGTCACATGCTCATAGCTAGTATTTATAGCTACCTTATTCTACTTCCCTTTCTGCATTCCCCTTGCCTTCAGCAAGAACCTCAGTTGGTTTTGATTCTTTACCTGACAGGTGAGCCAAACTTTCATTCCTTAAAGCAGCAGTTCTCAACCTGTGGGGTCGTGACCTCTTTTTAACAATGAAAATACACTGCAGCATTAGGAAGGTTGAGAACCACTGCCTTAAAGAGATGGATCATTTGTAGTTTTGCCTAGATTGTAGTTTTCCATTGGCAGTATTCACAGGGACCAATAATATTGAGAGATAGATATTTCCAATTTCTTCATGATAGGCTATCTTTTGATTCATGTTTCAGTCAACCAACCAATCAAATGCACACTGTCCTTTCTAACTCTATCGGCTGCAATATTTAATGTGGAATCTCTGCTTAGTTGGCTCATGTCAATAATTTTAGCTTTTTTTCCCTTCTGCAATTATATCATACCCTTATTATTCATTTCCACTCATGTTCCCTGGAACATGCCAGAAAATTCAAGTATTTCTCTTGAAATATAATGGATTTCCTCATAGGTTACACATCATGGGACATCTCAGCCCTGAAAATCATGTTTGATAATTCGCATAATCAATCTCCTCTTAGATATCTATATATAACCTATTAGTTCTGATTCCTTGGGGGATATTGACTAATACAGATTTTGGTGCTAAGAGCAGTTCTAGAGAAAAAATTTTAGGAGTTTTCTGAATTTGTTTTGGGGTTTCCAAAATTGACTCTGAATTGGTTTGGGGGTTTCTTTAAATTGACATTTAAAGGTACTAATGATATGAGAAAGAGGTGGGCAAAGGACCACTAGTGTAAGTACTGGACTCCAAAGGCCCGAGAACCACGTCTAAAGGCTGGAGAAGATGAATGTCCCAGATCCCAGAAAAGAGAGGGAATTTTCCTGCCTTCTGCAGAAAAATTTGAATTTTATTTGATCCTTCAGTAGCTTAGATGATGCCTGCCCACACTGGTGTGGGCAGATCATCTTTACTCTGTTTACTGATTCAAATCTTAATCTCTCCTAGAAACATCCTCACACACCCCCAGAGACAATGTTTTACCAACAATGTAGGCATTACTTAGCCCTATCATGTAAAAACATAAAATTAATCATGACACATGCTAATCTGACACCCTGATATCAACATGTACCACATTTCTCAGTAGAATTTGTTGAATAATCACTTATTGAGCATTAAGTATGCATCTGATACTGTGCTAAACACCTATGAACATAACCCATGTAAGGGGCCTATTTATACCTGCAGTAACCATTTTTATTTTCTCTGTACAGAATGAAGTTGTTCACCAACTTCCAAACCAGCCATTTGTCACTCCAGCTAAATGTCGTATCCTACCATGGTAGGCACTGTTTTATCCCCAGCATCCTGAATTTGATATTTACTCAACTTCCTGGGCTGCCTTCAACTCCTTAACTAGTTTTCACTTAACATCCACTCACACTTGGTGAGTCCACTTTTCATCCTCCATCCTTTTGTGACTTCCTCTGTTTTTATTCTACCCACACAATTTGGGTGATACGATACTTGACAGTTGCGTCCTCTAAAGCTGTTCTCACCTCTGTCACACACGCACTACTCTTGATATTCTGGCATTCCAATTCCTAATAATGCATCACTAGCCTTTTGGGCTCTCGTTTTCCAGCCCTGAGTGCTTCTTGAAAATCATTTATCAGTTGGGAAGCTTGAATCCCTACACAGAACAACATACACAATTCATTTATCCAGCTTTTATAGATTTGTTGGTATCCATTTTGCCCCTGGCTACACATAAACTTGAAAGTAGTGGGGTTGTAAGAAAAAATATCTTCGGCTTGAGAAAACAAACTATTTTGAATTTATACTCCTTTGATTTAAGTCATAATTTGTTAATCATAAAAGTAAATTATGAGACATGAAGCATATAATTTATTCAACCAATAAACAATGCTGAATTTTTTTATAACTTTTTAAGCTCCTTGAAATAACTGTGTTCTACAGATGAGAAAATACTGGGAAATAGGCACTACGACCCACTTTATCTCTCATTAATTACTTCATGGTATCTATTTCATGTGCTTATGTCATATTTCCTCACTATTATGTAAAATTCTTGATCACAGAGCAAAATGGGCTCTAGAATCAAAATGTCTGTGTTTGAACAGTGGGTTCAGCACGTACAGTCTGTGTGCCCATAAGCAAGTCACTTTGCTATTCTGTGCTCCTATATTTTTTCTTTGAAAAACAAATTTATATAATGGCAATACTAAGAGTATTTGCCCCATGAGGTTGTTGTGAAAATTAAATGATCTAATGTACATAAATTACCCTATGTACTACCCAACACATAGAAATCACAAAATAAATATTATGTGCTGAAATTACTAATATTATTATTATGAGTTAATAGTGGTTGCTCAATAAATACAGCTCAATTGGAATGTAAAATGTTCTGTTTTCCTCAAGTCAAGTCGACTTCATGATTGTCATGATGACCCATGAGTAGATACAATTTTTCATCCAAATTGGAACATTTTTGAGAGTTAAATGGGATCTTTTAGTATTTATGCTGGGACAGAAGTATGGTCACTCTACCATGAGAAATGTCTTTAGGGAGACATTTTCCAATAGTTCAATTTAATAGCTCTGTGCCTCTTTCTTTTTCAAGTTGGCTTTAAAGATGTAATCTCTTAACAGCTGGCTGCATTGCCTATAATATTATTATTCATTATCAATTACAATGTCAAAATTTTAAACCCTAAAATCACTAATGGTTAACTGTTATTTACTCATTGCTATTCCTATAATGAGTTGTTGTTTATGCGTATTAATTTATAAGTGAAACTCTTGCCCAAAACATTTGGAACAAATGGCAAATTCCCTAGCCAGTACTGGGAGGTCCAGATTTCTGTCATTATTCCTATCGCTATTGTCTGAAAGATTTATGCATATATATCTTGCCTTTATATTTCTCCTGCATATTTTTCATCATTATTTCTTTTTGGATTAAATGTCTCCTTGATAATAAAGAGCAGCAGATCCTGAAAAAGAGGCATTGCCATGTGCTCTCCAGTTAAAGCAGAAACATAGGATAGGTTCACACCAATTGGGATCTTATTAATTCTATTTTATTCTAACCTCTTCTCCTCTACCTTCCCATTTCATTGCTTTAAGCACAAAATGCAATGAGGGCTTAATACATATCTGTTAGTAATACCACCGAGCTAGCACTGGAAAATAATTTTCTTTTGTGAGCATTAAAAAATATAATTGACTCATACTGCCTTGTTTTCTGTAGAATCATTTTCATTCTTGTCACATTGAATGAATGGAGCAATAAATTCTGCAAGTCTCTCTATATAATTTTTCTAAGGGGTTATTCATTTACCATGGCAAAAATGAGAGGAAAACAATTTACCTTTTCTTTTATAATAGCCTCCTTCACACAGTGCCAAAAGGCCATTTCATTTTAACTAGTAATTTGTAAAATTTGAAAAATGCCTTCCATCCCCCACACCTGATTCTGTCCTGACACGAACCCCACTAACATCAAAAAACAACAAAAAGGAGAGAAAATGAGCACCAGCCTTTGTCTCAGCCCCAGATTCTTATCCTTGCCATCATTGCTAAAATATGAGGAGAAGCATAATTTTCTTCCTCACAACCAGTGCTGCCCTGGTTCTGCTGGTTAGGTAACGTTTTCTATAAAGAAACGAAAAGTTTCGCAGACCCATCATAAGAAAATCAGAGATGGAGTGACTTGTCTTTTCTTACTAACTTCTTGCAGAAATAGATCCAGTTTCTGCTACTAATGTTAAAGGACTGTCATCCAAAGCAAAATGTCGATTTTCAGATTTTTTTATTGGTACCAAAATGTTTTTCCCTGTGTGTGTAGATGAATCTACTGATCCCACTGATAGTAAGCCATGCTCTTGGAGTTTTTTTTAGTTATAATACAGTTGAAATTATGGTCTTCCACCAACAGCCTCTCTTTGGGTTTCCCTTGTGTCTAACTGTTGAGCTTCCAAGGATAATGGCTGGTTTTAAGGCCACTCTGCCCACAGCCATTCAAACCATGAGAGGTACAGCTCATAACATATTATACTCATGACAGCAACTCAGCACTTGAACATGTCAATGCTGTAATAATTTTTAAAGAACAGAACATCCAAGCAATTGATAGCAAGACCAACTGACAAATTCAGGATACACAAATAAACAATCTAAAAAGCCACTGATATCCCCTAAATTTCTGCCTTGAACATTATATATTTTTTCGGCAGGAATGATGTCTTGGTGAGAATAAAAGCTTATTCTTTACTTTTGTGCAATCAACTAATTTTTAAAATAGATAACAGTATACAATAGACAGTATACAATAAAGCCTAGAAAATTACATAATGAAAGGCTATGAGAACTCGCTCCATCCACATTTCCATGCTACTTCTGAGCACTCTATTTCACTTGGCTCATGCCAAAATGTTGCCCTCTTTCAGAACTCTCTTCTATACCCCTCAACCAGACAGGCGTTCCCACTACATGCTTTGAAATGTCGCTTGCTGTCCTTGTTTGTAACTACTTGCGGAACCAGGGATGTTACAATTTAGATATCCAAGACTTATTCAGTCTGTGCTTCCCCAGTGTTTGGGAACGTTGTCCTCTATCTGCCAGTCCCCAGCCTCAGAGGCATGAATTCTCTTCTCTCCCTTCTAGGGTTTGTAGCATAATCTCCTCCATAAAATTAGGTCGTACAAAAATGTTAGAGAGAAAATTAAAGAAAATGAAATACTCTTTAAATATTCTTTAATAACCTCATTAGGTAGACTTTACTATAATATCTCAATAGTTTATCCTGACACAATATGCAAGAATAGCAAGGTGGATTCTATAATATAAGAAGTCCAAGAAGGTCTACCTGAAGGCTGAAAGAGGCAATGATACCACCTGTGAACAGAGCAGGGTTGGGGAACACACTAGCTGGAAAGCTACCATGAGGATAAGCCTGCAGGTGAACCACAGCCCAGAGGGCTCCCAAACTGAAAGACCAGTTTGAACGGAGCTTATCAGATGATGCAGAGAGTGTTATGAAATCAACTTGGAGAGATTTAAAACAGGAATCTTTCCAAACACCAATCACTTATTTATATCCTTAAGTATAAGGTATCACCTTCACAACTGGTCTCTCCTGAGAACTGTCTTTGTAACTTAGCACAAAGACATGATTCCACCTTTGAGGTGCACATATTCTGGAGAAAAGACACAAGCAAATAAGAAATAACAACATCATGGGTGTCACCTGTGGCTCAGTGGGTAGGGCACCAGCCCCATATACCAATGGTGTTGGGTTTGAACCCAGTCTTGGCCAAACTGCAACAAAAACACAAACAAAAAATAGCCAGGCATAGTGGTAGGCACCTGTAGTCCCAGCTACTCGGGAGGCTGAGGCAAGAGAATCACCTAAGCCCAAGAGCTAGAGGTTGCTGTGAGCTGTGACACCACGGCACACTACAGAGGGCAATAAAGTGAGACTCTGTCTCTAAAAAAAAGAAAGAAAGAAACAACAACATCGTGTTGAAGATAAACAAGTATGTGGAAGAATGGCACTTTTCCAGATCAGTGGAGACCAAGAAACTTTTGGGAGGCTGTATACATGGGGTGAAGCTGGAGGGATACACCAGGCAGACAGCGAGGTGTCTCATTCCGTGGGATTCCCATGTACAGGCGATTGAGGGATGAGAGTTCCTGGTGCATATAAAAACCACTGGAAGCTCTCTCCCAGATCTCAACAGCTCTGCTCCCCAGAATTCAGTCAGCTCCTGCTTGGTACAGCACAGACACAGGAGCCAGTCTGCCTGGGTTGGAGCCTTGCAGCTTCCGTTTATTAGCTAGTAACAGTGGCAGGCTCCTGAACGCCTGTGTCTCGTTTCTTCATCAGTATTCCCTATGCTTAAAAACAGTTTTAAGCAGATCTTAAAATAGTCTTTTTTTTCTTTTTAAATTTCTTCTTAAACTGACTTACTCTATACTTGCATTGCATCATATTACTGATGTTTTAAAATTACTTTCACTGGAGAACACAGTGAAATACTCTAGGAAGGGTTAGTTAAAGTTATAATACTTGAATTTCCATTTTTACACCATTACACAGTCAGATTTAGAAGTCTATCTACCATGAAACCAGCTCCCTCAGAACCTAGTCACACTGCATCTTATCAAGGTCTCTTTCCATTTCTCAGCTGTGTATTATATTTGTCATTTTTACTCCATGGAAAATCCCCAGTGAGACTCATCAATGCTCCAACCCGCAGTCTGACCTTGTGTCCCCAAACACAGTAGATCCTGTGTGAAGGCAGCACCCACAGAAAGCAGTGGGGGTCTTATTTGTTGGTATAATGCCTTTGCTCCATTTGCCTGGACCACTGTGAGATTTTTCGTTCTTGCTTCTTGTGTTAACCTTTTTTCATAACTCTAGAAAAGATATATTATAAATTAAAAAGTAAGGCATCAGATCTGGACTAGTACATGTTTTTTATAGGATATATTTTAGTTTGATATTTCTTATGTAAAAAGACTATACTGAGCAAGCTCCATGAATAGTTGTGAAGTGGGAAAGGCTCACTTCTGACATTCTGCCCTTCTGTGTACAGCCCTTCCTATGTCCTGTGGCCTGCTCAAACCTCTGCTCTAACTTCAGCTACTCAGGGTTCCCACCCACAGTGTCCAGTTAGGTTTGCAGTTCCCTCTCACCAGCCCGTTCTCTATGTCTCTGTCTTACTCCTCCATCTGTTTATTTATCCATTCTATGAATATTTATGCAGAACCTACTGTGTCCTAGACACTGTGTTTAACGTTCAGGTTACAACAGTAAGCCAGACAAGTGTGCCCCTCCCTTAGTGGAATTGCATTTGATAAGAGAAACACTACCAAATATCACATAAATAAAATAATTACAAATTCTGCTAATTCTCTGAATTAACTAACAAGGAAGTGAGAGTGAAAAAAATAAGAGAGAGGAGGCTACTTTAAGGTGGTCATATTGACCTTTCTGAAATCCAAAGGATGAGAAGGATTCAGTCATGAAAACTGGGGCCAGCCAGTTCCAAATTCTCTATTAATTTGGATGAACAATTTTGTTCTAAAAACATGGTCTTAAAAGGCTTTAAGAACATTGGCTTTGGAATAGTAAAAAGATGGGGTTTATATCTTCTCTCTAACACTAACTATAACTTCTTTAAAAATTTGGATAATAATATTGAGCCCAGAGGAGTGTGGTAAGAATTAAATGAGGTGGGAGTACCTTTAACCAGTAAGTGCTCATTCTGTTAGTTATCACTGCACAACAAACCACTCAGAAACATATTAACTTAAAAATACAGGTACTCATGTGTATAAAGGCCAGCTGATGTCAACTGGTCTAGACTGGACTGCCCTGCTGCTTGACCTCTGGTTTTCTGTGTCACGCTGGAGCCCACACTGAAGGGACAACAGCTTTCTCGGGGAAGTATGGCAACATAAGATGTCGAGATCAATCATGCAACTTCATTTCAAGTTTTCTAACTTCCCTCTGGCCAAACCAAGGCACACAGCTGAGCCCAAAGTCAAAGAACAGAGAATTATATTCTGCCCAATCTAAGTCCCGAGCAAATCACATTCCAAGCCTAATATAAAATTATTTTTGAATAATAATTTAATCTACTATCATTATGGTGCTTGATAGTAACAATCTGTTACCTAACCCAAGAATATTTACATTCTCGTGAGACTGCTATTAACACACATAATTAAACAAATGAAATCTACAGCAAATAATTGCTATAAAGTAAGAAATAGTTCTTCTTATTCAGGACTTGATTGACCATGTACCACAATTCGTCTTGTACATTTGGAAATCAGTACTATATGGGGTTTCTACCTGATGGTCACGCTTGTATTTTCCTTTTAAATTCATTATGATAGAACCACTGAGATTGAAAAGTATTTCACTGATTGATCCTAACATCAGACTTGCCATTTTGTAGCAGTGTTAGAGTAACAGAATCAGTTTAATTGTCCTTCCGGACAAAAAAGAGAGCTGAATGATCAGGAAACTTATGCCTGTAACTAGAAGGCAACCACCAGATTCATTTTACAAAAGAGGAAATAAAAAGTGTGGAGAGTCATATGTGTAAATAATAACCATCAGGGGCTGGGACACAGTCCTCCTCTCCATGGAGGGGAGAGTATACTAAAGTACATTACAGCCTAATTCCTGATGAAATCAGTCCAGCCAAATTGCCTTCGTTTGGTGCCATGATGGCTCGGGGAGAAAGGCATCGCATACCCAAATCCAGGCATCAGCGTAGCTTTCCAGGGCTCTCTTCACAGGTGCACCAGAGCTTTAGAATAACAGAGAAAGCTGAAAAGTTTGTCTAGAGACTAAATAATTACCCCTCCCATACTGTGCTTGGTTTTATAAAAGAGCAAATAGGGCCTAAAGTGAACCAAATTGCCAAAGATCGTATCTGAGTTTTCATTCACAGGCCTTTGAGGGCCTTTTTATCCCCAGGATGGAAATTAACTTGATTTTATAAGGTACTAAGCTGGAATCATTTTATGTTTGATCTCGGTAAAGATGCTGTTAATTTTCATTATTCCTCAACCATGAGAACGAGAAGAGAAATCAGCATCATGCTGTTTAAATTCTAATTATGCTCAAGGAAATAACTTGCCTATTTAAAAATCTCCCTGTCTCCATATCCCCCTCACATCCTCTTCCCCCACCATCCTTGTTCCAGAAATGTCTTAAAAATACAAAGCAAAAGTTCTTTTATACTGGGAAAAAAAAAAAGCCAAACCCAAATAGGATATTTTTGGAATATCTGAGGTTTTAATAACTCTTTTCTGAGAGAACTAATTGGTAGTTTCTGTTTTGGTCCATTGCAGTACTTTGTTCTCTTTATTTTTCGGGGTCACACAATATGCAGTTGGGTTGTTACATTAACCGGGAAACTATACCTAATAAGGTTACAGCACTTTATGAATGTAATATTTAGATATGTGCAGTTGTGCATGTGTGTTTGGTACGTGGTGTGGAGGGAGAGTCCAGCCAGAAATGCCACTACAGAAAACACCCATCACCAAACGTAGAAGAGGCTGGGGAGCCATGGCAAGCAGTTTGAAGTTTCTCCTCAGGGCACTATGAAGCCACTGTGTAATAAGCCCGGGAAACTCCTCAAAACATATGGAGTAGACGCATAGTAGGAAGGTACTGTGAATTGAATAGATGTTTGTTCTAACATTAAATACACATTTCACGAGATAAAGGAGTATTTAAATGAACTATTGGGAAGGCCGGGCGTGGTGGCTCACACCTATAATCCCAGCACTTGGAAGGCCAAAGTGGGTGGATTACCTGAGCTCACAGGTTCAAGACCAGCCTGAGCCAGAGCAAGACCCCCCTCTCTAAAAACTAGCTGGGTGTTGTGGTGAACGCCTGGAGTCTCAGCTACTTGGGAGGCTGAGGCAAGAGGATCACTTGAACCCTGGAGTTTGAGGTTGCATGAGCTAAGACAGAATAGCAGTCTACCCAGGATGACCAAGTGAGACTCTGTCTCAATAAAAA
>NW_003852432.1:5514561-5540964 GCF_000181295.1 Otolemur garnettii | reverse complement strand
AAAAAAAAAAAAAAAGGGAAGAAGAAGAAGAACTATTGGGGAGAGAGGCTCCATTAGGAGGCAGTTGGGAATAACAGGACCCAGGTTTGAGGATCCCCCCTCACCTTGTTCATGCAGTTAGACCTTGCAACCACAGTAATGCTCAAATCATCAATTCTTCCTCTTAGGAACCAATTCTCCCTCTAGGTGGGAGTGTTAAAAAAGGCAGTGTACTGGCTCCACACCTGTAGTATAGTGGTTATGGCACCAGCCACATACAGGTTTGAACCCAGCTGGGCCAGCTAAACAACAATGACAACTGAAACAAAAAATAGCCATGCACTGTGGCGGGCGCCTGTAGTCCCAGCTACTTGGGAGGCTGTGAATTGCTTAAGCCCAAGAGTTTGAGGTTGCTGTGAGCTGTGACGCCACACACTCTACTGAAGGTGACATAGTGAGAATCTGTCTCAAAAAAAAAAAAAACAACCAATAACAAGCAATGTACTGAATCACCATAAGGTCTGACAATTAAGTTGGCAAATTTACTGCCATGCACCTAACACTGGCAGTGCCGTACCTACAGCCAATGAGGTTTCGTAGCCTTAGTATGTCAGTGTCTCAAAGCTGCATTCCTGTCGATGTGTGGCAGTGTCTTGGTGAGTGGTGTTCATAATTATTGCATGTTTTTGAATAGTATCTGAGCTTAAATTAGAGCAATGAACAGACATTAAATGTTTTATTCAACTTGGCAAGAGTGGAAGTTTAGTCCAAGTTTATGGATATAATCCCATGAAGAAAATACCAGTGTACGGATGAATTAATGTTTTCCTGAGAGGAGAGAAAGTTCATTGATGAAGAGAGGTCAGGGCAGCCAGTAATGAGCAGAACTGCAAAAGCATTACAAAAATACATTGAATTGTGTGTCAAAATTGTCAGCTGACTGCAAGAAGCATAACAGACCAAGGAAACATCAATAGGGAAACAAATAGGAAAATCTTGGTGTGAGAAAGGTGTGGCTTCTGCATCACAACAATGCCCCAGCTCACATGGTACTGTTTATGAGAAAGTTCTTACCCAGTAAACAAATAATGTATTAGAACACCCTCTGTACTCACCCAATCTGGCTCCAGTGACTTTTTTCTTTACTCCAAGATAAAGGAAATATTGAAAGGAAGACATTTTGATGACATCTGGGACATCCAGCATATTTTGACATATGATGACAGCTCTGACAGCCATTTCAGAAAAAGAGTTTCAAAAATTGCTCTAAGGCTAGACTGGGCACTGGAATGGGTGCATAACTTCTGAAGGGGAGTACTTTGATGATGACCATCGCAATATTTAGCAATGAGGTATTTGGCACTTTTTCTAGAATGAGTTTGCAAACTCAATTGTCAGACCTCGTATATCCAGACTCTGACCACTTATCACCACTTCCATACCCTTTGGGATGTCCAAGCCACCTTCAATGAAGACCGAACTCCTGCAATTACCTCTTAAGACACTCCCTACTTCCAGTCATGCCTCTAGCTCCAACACCCTTCAGTCTACTCTTCACAGAGTGGCTTGGCTAGAGAAAGATTTATAAGACATTGCTCAGATCACTTAACAACTGCCTATTGGCTTCCCACTTTTTCACTCAAAACCAAAGTCAAAGTGTTTAAATAACTCTAAAACTCCTGTGTGTTCTGCCCACCATACAACCCCCACTTCTCTGACTTCGTCTTTTTCATAGGCCTCATTGCTGTTCATCAACAATCCAAATACATTGCACTTGCTGCTCGCTCTGCCTGGAATTCTCTCCCTGCAGATGTCTTCATTGCTCTCGCCCCTGTTTCCTCCTCATTGGATATCTGGCTATAGTTTATTGTGTGAAAATTTAATCCCCAATCTTGCAGTACTGAGAGGTGGGGACTTTAAGAGGCAGAGCTCTAGTGAATAGATTATTCCATTTAAGGATTCCTGGATTTAAAATTTAACAAGCTAAGGATGTATCATGGCAGTGGAACCTGCTTTATAAAAAGAGGAAGAGAGACCTGAGCTAGCTTGTTTGCATGCCCAGCCTTTCCCCGCCCCCCCCCCTCCTGTGCCACCTTGGAACTCTGCAGAGTTTCCACCAGCAAAAAAATCTCTCACCAGATGCAGCACCTTCACAACCGGACTTCTCAGCCTCAATAACCATAAAAAATAGTTTTTTGTTTCTTTAATAAATTACCCAATTTCAGGTGTTCTGACCAACAAAAAACAGACTAAGATAGAAAATTGGTACCAGAAATGAATATTACTGATAATGAATGCTGGAAAACATAGAAGTGGGCTTGGAACTGGGCAATGGGCAGAGGCTGGGAGAACCAGGAGGCGTGATCTAGAAAAGGGCTAGATTCTGGTGAGGGCAAGAAAATAGAGCTTAGAACGTTTTAGACGTTAAGTGGTCATGACCAGAATGCTTGTAATATGATCAATAAAGGTCATTCTGGGGAGGTTTCAGATGGAATGGGATGGAAGACATTGGAAACTGGAAGACAGGCTATCCTTGAAATAAATTGACAAAGTTGACAAAGAACTTGGCTGACCTGTGCCCCTGGCTGCTAAAGTGATGGAGCAGGGTAGAAGGAAGCCAGGTGCTATTCTTTAAAATAATGAAAGAAAGACAACAAAGGCATCAGAAATCTTCAAGACTGTCCCTCCCAGTACAGGTCCAGAGGCCTGCAGCGAAAGAATGATTTCAGACAACAGACCTGGTGTGTTCTCAGTAGGCTCACTGCCCATGGCCACCTGAAGACTGTGCTCAGTGACCCCTGGCACCCCATTCTCCAGCCACCCCTGCCATGGCTCAGTGGGCCACGGGGCAGCTCCAGAAGGTACAAGTCATTGCCCTTGGCAGTGTCCACACCGTGTCAATTCTGCAGGCTTGCAGAAAGCAAGAGATGAGGCAGCTTGGTAGCCTTCCTCTAGATTTCAGGGAATTTAATGGAAATCCCCAAGGAGCAAGCACAGGCTCATTGCAGGGGTAGAACCATCACAGAGAACCCCCTGAGAGCAGTATTGAGCAGAAATGTGGAGTTCTGACTGCCACAGAGAGTCCCAGTGGGGCTGTGAAAGCTACTGCAGAGAATCCCCACTAGGGTGATGTCTGGTAGAGCTGTGGGCCTGCCAATGGACCACAGAACCATGGCGTGGCTGCAGCATGCAACACCTGTCTGGAATAGCTTCAGACACAGAACTCCAACCCACAGAAGCAGCCATGTGGGTTGCACCCAGCAAAGCCATAGGGATGTCCAGGAAACAGCATTTGGAGTCAAAGAGATTATTCTCCAGCTTTAAGATGTAATGTTCCCCCTGCTGGGTTTTTGACTTGCTAGTTACCTCTTTCTGTTGGTGTGCTTCTCCTTTTTTGAATGGGAATGTCTACTTTATGCCTGGATACCACTACGGTATCTTGAAAATAGATAACCTATTTTTATTTCACAGACTCACAATGAGACTTCCTTGGACTTTTGAGTTGGTGCTGAAATGAGTTAAGACTGTGGGAATGGAGATGGAAGGAATATATTTGTATAAAGACATTAGTTTGGAGCATCCATGGGCAGAATGCTATGATTTGAATGTCCCTCTAAAACTCAGGTTGACACTTAATCCCCAGTAAGGCAGTACTGAAAGGTGGGGACTTTAAGAAGCGGTTGATCATGAGGGCTTTGCCTTCTTTAATCCATCCATGGATTAACAGGTTATCATAGAGGGAAACTAGCAGCTTTATAAGAGGAAGAAAGCCCTGGGTTAGCAGGTTAGCATGATCAGTACCTGCCAGGTAATGCCCTGAACCCCTGGGGGACCGAGTGGAGAGTCCCTACCAGCAGGAAGGTTCTCACCAGATTCAGCTCCTCAGCCTCCACAACTATAAGAAATAAATTGCTTTTCTTTATAAAATAAGCAATTTCAGGCATTCTGTTTTAAGCAACAGAAAATAGATTCAGACATACCTTAAGACAACTTCTTCAGATCACTCTTGGTAAAATCCAGGAATTCTCTTACAAGTAACCAATGCAATTCTTAAGTGTCATGATGCAAACTTAAAGTTGCCATTCCTTTATTCTATCTTTTCAAATCTTCATATTGGAAAAGCAACTTTGTGTTAGCAACTTGTGTTAGTAATCTTTGATTACATTATTCAATTTAAATCTCTAAATTATTTTCTAGCTCTAGCTTTTTAAATTACCCTTTAGTGCCCTTCCATGTTCCATCAGAGCAGGGCTATATCCTCAGAATTTTCTTATGCAAACAACTGTGGTTTCTGCTCTGTCCCATCTGACAGCCTCAGCCTTATTCTATCCCCATTCCAGTTGATTATATTGAGATATGCAAATTATTTACAGGATAATCTAATATTCTTATAGAACTAATGAAGGTCAGCCAGGCAGAAGAGCCACAATCTTCATAAAATACTGATGATAACAAATTCCACACTCCCCGTGCCTCTATCCTGCTTTATTTTTAACAATTACACCATCTGATACGTTGTGTATTTGCTGGCTTATTCATTTCTCATCTCCCTTGCCCTGTATGTAAGCCAGGAAGGGAACTTAGCCTTGTTCACTGAAGCGCTTCAGCAGATGTAATAAACACGCCATAAATATGTACTAAATATATTTAAAGTAAATGAAGAAATATATTCTATGAATGGAATTTTTCAAGAAGCCTTTGTAATAGCAATTTAGATTTTATAATCCCTTGCAAGTATATATCCCAACTCTTTAAAAAGACATGTCTCCTCTTCTGTTTCATCTTTTCTTTGTAATCGATCTGGAAATCAACCTTGAGGGGGAAATTAAAGTATGCACATACACATACACATGTACCCCACTCCAGGACACACAGAATGAGGTACCCACTTTGCTCTACCAGTCATAAGACACTGAAACTGTAACAAGTACTGTGCTAAGCATCTTACATGGGTGCTCTGATGGCCTCTCCAGTGAAGAGTGAATAACTTCCCCCCGAGGTGCACAGAGAACAGATTTGAATGAAGTAATCTGACTGTGGTCCAGTCTTCTGACTGCCATGCCATCTACCTTAGCCTTCATTATTCTTACAGAATCTTCTTGAATATATAGCAATACCCCCACTGTGTTTTTTCATGCTGGCATAGTACATGTTACTGTGATAGCTCCTGGATAATTAAAGAATTATTGGCAGCTTGGACTTACGCATATATATGTGGCTTACTCTCCTAGGTTTGTATGAAACCAAAGAGTTTAGCTGCATATTGCACATTTGACCAGGAAGCAGAACATTAATAACCTTGGAGTTCAGTAAAACAGTGCTCAAAATATGATTTAACAAATTCCTTCACGTGCTAAGATTATATTTTTCAGCCATCCTGTAATGGAGGAAAGGCTTTCTATGGACTGAAGACTCAGAGGCAACTGTGATGGGAAAGGGAATGAGATCTTCAGCCAGAAAGGCGAGCTATCGGGGCAGCAGAATGGGAGAAGGGCAGAGACCTGAGGCAGAAGGCCAATGCGACCCTGTGGCAGGAAAGGAGGGTGGGAAAGAAGAAAGGCTGGAGATGTTTTTATGCAACCAAGGAAATACCCTGAGTGAATGGCTGGAGGAGAGTAGTGAAGGAGTGGGAAGGATTGCCGAGGGGCAGAGAGACTTCTACCGGTGTGTCTGGGTGGCAGGTGCATGTGGTCCACTGTGTTAACTTGTTATCTAAGAGTTAATCAACCAGTTATAAGTTAACCATGCTGAACTATCATCCCACAGATTTTGGTCTCTTCATATGAATATAATTAAATTATCTGCCAATGTTAGTTAAAAATCTAGATAGCCTTTGTTTACTTGTCGCTCTTATCTACCAGTCTTAAACTGGAAATAAAGTTACTTTGTACCATAACAATACAATATCATATAATAAAATATAATATAACACATAATAACTCCTGCCATTAATAGATAACCAGTAGTAAGCATCAACTATGTGCCAGACACATGGTCTACTCCTATTCTCACAACAAACATATGAGTTAGCAGGAATGAAGCAAGGCTTTGAAGGGCTGAGTAACTTGCCATATTCACGTGGCTGAGCCAAGGTTTAGACTGGTATTATTTGAGTCTAGACCCCCGGTCCCTAACAGCTAAAATAACTTGCTTTTTCATTTGCTTTCTTTACTAAGCCTCCTCAAATCATTTTTTAAATTACTAAAGACATTTCCTTACCTATAAATATTTTTCCTGTAATTACTACTAATTATACTTGCCTCAATACATATGCAGACAAAACATAATTTTCAGATACATGAAAATCAATGCATTTTTAATTTTTAATGCATTCAAAAGAATCAGAACTATATGGATTAACAATTTAGTAGAACAAACCATTTCTTTTTATTCTTCTCTTATAAATTGTGTTTACTTTTTTCTTATTATTTTTATGATTGAAATGTTCACACTTAAACATTTGCCTCAATACACATAATTAAATTCAGAACAATTTCAGCTTAAATGGCTAAATCTTGGCAATACTAGACTTAATGCATAACATATAGGATGAGCTAAGATGGCATAACATTTTTTGAATATAATTACTGAAATTTCATTCTCACCGCCTGAGCCTTCAATGCTAATTTAATCAATTTAAAAAGAAAAAACTCTTTGATTTGAAAAGATGCAGCAGAAAATTGATGGGCATGAGTCTGGCATTTTGTCACTCAAGTGAATATTGGTAATTATGGTATCATTAGGCAAAATAATAATGTGACAGTTTCATATAATGAAGGAACACTTCTGTGCCAGAGAATTTAAATGTCAAGCACCTGGATTTCCAGATGTTTACCAGTTGCCATCGCACAAAACCCTCTGCTAACCTGTGCTCTCTGAATATAACCTTGAAAGGTGTTGGGCAGGTAAAGAGCAGAGGCCAAGAAAATATAATGTTTGCTGGTAGCAGGGGAAGTGAAGTTCCTTTGTTCATTTGTTAAAATCAATCTGTATTTACTCAATTAGCATATCATAATTTAGATTACTGCAGAAAGGCAGAAAATAGAGTTCAGCTGTGATCTTTAGTCGCAAATACTTTAAAGTATTCCTTTGGAAAGGACAGTTTTATCTCTTATCCATATTAATTTCTTCAGATGTAAACAAGAGAAAGAGAAGGAGAGAGAGCGAGCGTGTGTGTTGGGGGAGGAGTAGCTTCCTAGTGGGACTGGATTGCCCCTCATTTAGAAACCAATCTAACCTCCTCCGATTGTCTATGATTACTGGTTTACAGAAGCGCTGGGATGTGTGTGGAAGCCAAGCTCCTGAGTGGCTGCTGTTTACTCACCCACTTACTGTGATTCATAGGTGTTTGGCACCTCGTGGAACAGGTAAATAATTACTAAGCTTCCTCCTTCATTGTCCTTCTTTGGACAATGTCCTGCCTTCTTTATAGTTAAGAAACCTGAGCCATTTTGACCTATTGAGAAAACAGCTTTGTTCAGGTGGTGGTGAATTATTTTTGTTCAGGTCTTCAAAGCAATCACGTGGTATACACCTGCTTACTGAAAGTAGGCAGGGAATGGTACAAATTTCTTGTGCCCTTTACCAAACGACCTTTGCACATACGAAGTGATACATTTCAGTAATCTCAGGTTCATGTAAGGTCAGAGAAAAACACCTAAGTAATCCTGATGTGCCTGGGGTTAAAAAAAAAAAAACATTGTGCAAACAGCAGTAGTTCAATCTTGCCTTGTACACTTCAGGAGCACACGGAGGGACTCAAAAACAATGATTACTGGTCCCTTCTCCAAAGATTCTGCTGTAATTGTTCTGGGGTATGGTCTGGGACTCAGCCAGCATGTTCTGAAGATCCCCGGGAGATTCTAATGTGCAGCTAACGCTGAACTTCTCTGGTCAAGAGGCTTGGTAACCACTCAGCCAACAGGTGCTCAGGATTTGGATCACCTTCTGGCCACTGGTTGTTATTCCCCACATGTATCCTGACTTACTTCACTGAGTTAATTACTTAAAATTCTCAGAACAAGCCAAGCACTCTCTGTGAATGTCAATTTATTGAAGGGTACTGCTGTAGGGCACAAGGTTTGATTTTTGTTGACATTGGAAAGATCAACCTCAGCTTATTTAAAAGAGATTTATTAGGAATATCCAAGTTTATTTCCTGTGACCACTCTCTGATTATCATTCTTAGAAATGAATAAAAAAAGGCTGTTCTTTTTCTAGCTATTATGTATAATTTTTTAACATATAAAAATAATGAATTCCACCAATGGTTTAGTGTTCTTATTCTTAACACAGTGAGAAAAGGGTGGCTTATCTGCCTCAGCAGTGATTTTCACATTGTGTGCTGCAAAAATTTTTAAAGATGAGTAATTAAATTATTTTTGAAAGAAGTTCAAATCACAGTAAGTATATTCTTTTTTTTTTTTTTTTACTCTTTTTAAAAATTAACATAATTGAAGTGTGCTCTGGAAGTTTAACTACAGGTTCAAGTGTGCCATGAGAGAAAAATGGTTGAAAATCACTGTCCTAGAGGGTGGGCCTTGAACTGTGATATTTGGAGGAATATAAAATGGGAATCAGAACTTTTTTTGTTTGTTTGGGGATTTTTTTGAGACAGAGTTTACTTTGTCCCCCTGGTTAAAGTGCTTGGAATCATAGCTCATGGCAACCTTAAACTCTTGGGCTCAAGCGATTCTCTTACCTCAGCCTCCAGAGTAACTGGGACTATAGGCACCTACCACAACACCTGGCTACTTTTCAAGGGGAGGTCTTGCTCTGGCTCAGACTAGTCTTGAACCTGTGAGGTCAGGCAATCCACCTGCCTGGGCCTCCCAGAGTGCTAGGATTACAGGCATGAGCCATGGCACCCAGCCTAGGGAATCAGAACTTTATATAGAACTCTAGGAATTTCTGCCTGGCTATAGAGTTTATGGCTTACAAAAAAATCAGGCTTTATCTATAGATATTCCTATAAAGAAATGAAAATTATATTTGCATGATAAATGTTAATGTTGCTATAAAAAGGTCATTTTAATTTGAAAATCTTGGTGTGTGATAGTTAAAGCCATATATCTAGGTCAAATAATGATATAACATTACCTTAATATCTGGAGCCTTTTCTTAATTCAAATAATTAAAAACTCTCGAATAAATTAAAATTCAACATATGACATATATTTTGCTTAGCTGAATAATTTTTTGATATTTTTGATATTTTTGTCTATTTGATAGATTTTGTCTATTTTTGATATTTTCTGAGACTCAAGATTGCATCATTTCAAATCTTTGAGATGGGGATAAATTAAATTAGAAATTGAATTTTCGACAAGTCAAGATTCAGTTATAAACCATCTTACCAGTTTCCCAAGTTTTTCTAGAAAAATGTACAAGTTATAGTTATATGTGGCTGAGCCAAGAGCGGGCAGAAATGTTTGTTAGTCTGGCCTGCCCAAGGGGTCACCCCAGAGTCAGAGGCCAGTACTCAAGACCATAGCAAAAAGCATATCCTGAGAAATTGAATAACCTGAAAATTGAGATTCCTCCAGCTTTGTTGAGGCCTCAATTTTAAGCTTCTTACAGAGAGATCAGGCAATATTTGGTTCAAACGTTGCCAGGATTAGAAAAGTTCAATGTTTCTATACTGTCTGCTTCTACAATGACATCAGGGCCGTCTGCCTTATGCCAGTGTGACTTGGGTTGGGTTACAGATCCCCTGTTAGAGTGAATAATCTGAAGTTAGCCAATATAATATCATTCCCTCTCTTTTAATATCTGAGTCAAGTGTTCTTCCTGCCAAGTTATGTCATGATTCTGTCCCTGCGCTCCAGTCCCCCTGCTGCACCCTCAGGTGAGCCCAGCACCCTGCCCCCTGCACTGCAGCTTCCCTTCTGATGCTGTCCTCTCCTCTGCTCCTGCCACTCTCCCTCCTCCACCGAATTTTACACACATTAGTTAAGTCATCATTGACCTTTGGCCATATTTATTCTCCCCTTAATTTTCCCTACTCCATCCTCTTCTAATAAAACCCAGGTTCTTTACTGTAGCCCTACCTTTCTCCCCAACCTGACCTACCCTCTTCTCTTCCACCATCCAGACCTTTCAATGTCTCTGACTTGCCAAGCCTACGACCATCTCAGAGCCTTTGAAGTTCCTTTACTGGTGCTAGTGAATTGTGTGTGTGTGGGCGGGGGGGGCGGGGGTTGTCCATGTATTCAACAATCATTATATAAGTTATCTATTAATGTGTAACAAATGATCTCAGAACCTTGTAGCTTAACACAACAAACTTTTTTGTTTTGTATTTTGGCAGAGGTGGGTCAGAAATTTGGGAACAACTTCTTTGAATGACTGTGACTTGGAGTCTCTTATGAAGTTGCAATCAAGATGTTAAGCAGGACCAACTGGTGAGCTCTCAGTCAGTACAATGTAGGGTCAGTAACACACCTCTTGGGTGAAGGACTCAGCTACAACTTGGACTTCAACTAACATATGCAAATAATGTAACCTAATATTTTTACTCATATGTTAATCTGAAGCCAAAAAAAAAGTGTCAAGTGAGTTGCAGGCATCTGAAGGTTTGACTGGAGCTGAAAGATCTAATTCCAAGATGGCTTACTTATATTGCTTACAAAGCTGTTGGCTCCAGGATCAGGTCCTTGCTGAATTTTTGGCAGAAAGGTCTTAGTTCCTCACCACAAAGTCTTCTCCTCAAGTTTCCTGAGTGTTCTCACAACATGGTAGGTGAGTTTCCTTCAGACTGAGTGATCAGAGAGGAGAAATCACATCCCTTTAATGACCTAGGTACACCCTCTTCCTATGTTCTGTTTTTTTTGTTTTTTTGAGACAGAGCTTCAAGCTGTCACCCTGAGTAAAGTGCTGTGGCATCACAGCTCACAGCAACCTCCAACTCCTGCGCTCAAGCTATTCTCCTGCATCTGCCTCCCAAGTAGCTGGGACTACAGGCATCCGCCACAACGCCCAGCTATTTTTTGGTTGCAGCCTTCATTGTTGTTTGGCAGGCCGGGCTGCATTCGAACCAGCCAGCTCAGGTATATGTGGCCTTAGCCACTTGAGCCACAGGCACTGAGTCTATGTTCTGTTTTTTATAAGTGAATTAGGAAGTCCATGCCACATTCAAAGAGAAGAGAATTTGGTTTCACCCTTTGGAATAAGAAATATAGAAAACATATCTTAAAACTATGGTCAATATCAACAAAATTTCAAATTAAATGTTATTATTTCATCCCATTAGGTAGAAAGCTCTCCCAGTCACATTCACTTTGTCCCATTTGTCATCCTCTTAAATTATCCTGTTTACTTCTTGTGTGTCTCTGTCCATTAGAATGTAAACCCTGTGAGGGAAGACTCCCATCTGCCTCCTCCACTGCAGAATTTCCAGAGCCTGGGAATATGTGTGGCACAGATAGGTGCTTATTAATATTCCTCATATGAGTGAAAGTGACCCCATCGCCCACTTCATTGATGTGAAATGCCTACTGCCCTCTGTCACATTTCTGAGAAACTTCCATTCTTTACTACTAAACATTAAAGCTTAAAATGAATCCAGAGAGTCAAATAGCTTCCTATGCTTAGGCCATCTCAGTTAGGAAAGGGAGACTGCTCGATATCTTCTGGTATTTGTCTTCACATGTATTTTAGAGAATTCTGAGGAAGAAATTTATTTCTGCAAACTCCAGTTTCACCAGATTTAACAAATTAATAAAGTCAGAAATTAGCTTGATATCAGTGTTTTTGAAACTTGGAGATAGGAGAATATTTTGCTATTGTATAGATAGAGATATCTCTATTGTAGAGACAGTGAAGTAATGTTTTAATCTAAGCATTATATTTAATTTGGATATAAGTTTTGATCCTAGAATTTTAAGGAATCCAATTGGAAAATTCTATCTGTACAAGGGGTTTCTCCATGCCTTCAAAGTCTAGATTTTATTCCCATTGCAACCTTGGAGTCACTTATGATGTTGGGCAATATTTTCAGGTTAGTGTCATCAATTTTAAAAAGACAGACTCACATCTATGAGTCTCTCTATAAATGAAGTATGAATGAAATATTTGCATATTACATTTGGTGTAGGCAAAACTTAAAACACTTATGATGGGAAAGATGACTCAATAATTATGTGGAAAGATGTTGCCTTTGGTGGAGATGATACCCTGTTGGATGCTTCTCCTTTTCCTAATAGTGAAGATCCCATATGTCGTCTTGCCTAATTCCCCAACTCCCCACCTATCTATTGCCAAATATTTGTATTTACAAGATGGCAAGTCAGGGTGCAGGCTGCATTCTGCTTGGGTTGGCCTTCAAAAGCATTGAGTGCAACAATGTTAGCAATGAAAGTGATATGCAAATGAAGTGTGAGGACTCAGGGAACACAGAAACTTAGTAAAGGAAGGTTTGAGTAAAAGAACATTAAGCTAGACTATAACTCTTATTCTGACAGATTTTTGCTAACTTCTATCTCTTAAAACCAAGCTGAAAAATCTTTAACATTAAAAAAATGTTGAGAAGTTAGGATAATACCAGTCATAAAATCTATGTACCTTATGACTGACAGGACCACCTGTCAGGCCTCACCTCAAGCCTATTCATTTAAAATATAGTATTTACTCCTTTAGTTCAGATAGAAAGATGAGCTACAGAAATTATGCATTTTTTAGCCTCCCACTTATCTATAGATCTTAGTGAATATCAAATATATCCTTAAATACTAACACTTGTTGAATTGACATTACGTTATATCCTCTCAAAAGCCAGCATATTTAAAAAAAAATAAGACTCAGAACATATTTTCTAAATTCAAATAAAGGCAATTTTAAATCTACTTTTTAGTAAGTTAGGTTAAAAACAGATTATCAAAAGCAGTAGGAGGTGACTAGTAGAAACTTATCAACCACTAGTAGCAAGAATAACAAGGAAGAAAAAGACTCAAGAACTCAAAAAGGGGGGGGGCGGGGGACTGGGCTCATTTGGTTTACAGGTTAACAGTTGTTCCTACTTCAAGAGCTTATCTGTATTACTATGAACCCAACCTCCATGTTTGTAACAGTGTTCACAATTATTAGGGAAGAAAATTGTGAGCAGCAGGTCCTGTTTGCTGTGATAGAGAAATGCAAAACATACGTAAAAGATGTTTCCATCTAAAAATTAATATTGGCAAACAAAACATAACATTTTGATAGCCTAGACAACTGACTTATGTGGAAAATCCAATTCTTAGTTTTCTCTGATTTAATGGTTTGGGACAAACTTTTTATCCTATAATTTTGTAGGTTGGAAGTCCAACACAAATCTCCCTGAGTGAAAATCAAGGCATCAGCAGAACTGTTTCCTCCTGGGGTATTAAGGAAGAATCTATTTCCTTCCTTTTTCCAGCTTCTAGAGACTGCCCACATTCTTTGGCTCTTGGTGTCATTCCTTCATCCTCAACGCCAGCAACATCAGTCCAGTCTTCCTCACGTAGCATTGACTCTGACCTTCTCTGTCTCACTCTTCCACTTTTAAGGACTTTTACCTTTAAAGGGATCCTACTGGGATGATGCAGAATGAACTCCTTAAGGGGTTAATATCTGATTAGAAATCTCAATATCGTCTACACTCTTAACTCCCTTTCACCATGAAAACTTTACACATTCACAGTTTCCAGGAATTAAGATAGTGACATCATTGTTCTGCTGACTGCATTTGTTATATATTTAGGTAAAGCTTGTTAATTAAAAAAAACTATAAGGAAAAATTTTTGATGCTATCAAATAATAAAATCATAGTTCATATAATATTATCCAGCTCACAGGATTATGATGAAAATTAAATGAGAAAACATTCATGAAAAACTCTTGGGAAATGACCAATTCCCTTCCACCTGGGGTCTTGGATAAGATTTTAGACTTGCCAAGATGCCGGCTGTTCCTGTTGACAATGACAAAAGGCTCTACCACAGCATAACCGTTGTTTTTATCACCTATTCAGACTGTGTAACTACTGTTACCACTTCTTTGGGAGAAGAAAGAAGCTGACACCAGGTTTATATCACAAAAGAATTTTCCTGATGAAGGCCTCCCAGTTGAGTGAGTCCACATCTAATGCCTGCCTAGTCTCTGCTGACCCAGGGGCAGGGTGTCCAGCACAATAAGCAGCCACACTTTAGAAGCCACGTATCATCTGTCTAAAGTAAAACTGCTCATGATTTGTCCTGAGAGCAGAGGTTTCTCCCCAGTGTGCAACAGCACATATGCTACAGGTTGCTAAAATATTGAACTCTACAATCCCAGTGTGATCTTCGTACATGATCAATTCCTACAGGAACTATGATGACAAAAATAGGTAGGTAATATATGCAAGGTCAGACAGAAATGTTGCTGCCCTGCCCTTGACCCCCTTTCAGCAACCTTGTAGTTCTCCAGACCCTTCTGTGGCATTCCAGTGTCTCAGGTGGAAACTTTGCTCTTGTCTCTCCCCTCCTCTTTTCATAGTTATTATACCCACCATATGCTCTTACATCAGATGTCCTAGTAGGAAACATACAAAGTATCTTGTACCAAAGAGCTCACTTTGACAATGATTCAGTATATTTCCACCACCCCAAACAAGAATTGCAACTCCTGAGTTAGGGATCTTAAAGCAATTAATGATGCTTGTATTTCAATCTGTGATGGAAAGCAGGGATGAGGTGTGTGTGTGTGTGTGTGTGTGTGTGTGTGTGTGTTTGTAAACTCTATCACAACTTCCTCCCTGTCTTCACCTCAAGCCTACCCTGGATTTTCACTGATGTAAAGAATGGAACATAAAGGAAAGAAGTTAGAAATTGCTTAATCAATGAGGCCCATTTTTATTATTGTTTTTGAGAACCAGTTATTTAGAAAATCTTACCTTCAGGTCCAGATTCCATAATCTCCATTAAAAAAAAAAAAAAAAAACTTCGAATGAAAGTGAAGTAAATAATGAAAATATATACTTGCTGTATATATTCTGCCTCTAAACCCCTGGTGAGTAGTTTGCAATTAAGAAATGCAGGACTATCAGTCACCTAGTGTGTTACCTTAAGATGTAAAATAGCTAACACCTTCAGTCTAAATTTGGCTCTTGGTGTCATTCACTCTAAAACCTTACTTCTGCATAAAGGCAGTAAATTACAAGCCCACTATGTGATTACTTGGGGGCACATGGATGTACATTTATATATATGTATTATACTATTATACATCTAGAACATTGGGCAAATATTAAAACCAAATCAACAGATACCTGTTGCTTAGCCCCACCTCCTTCACTGTGACTAGGTGAATGCATTTCAGTTTATTTCATGAGTTTCAGGTGCGTGTTAATATCCTCAGATGCATTCCTGGGGCACATCCAAGAAAGTAAGGCTACATGCGGTCTTATGCCCTGTTTACCTTAGCAGCAGGCAACCTCCCAAACTTAAAATTGAGTTTCTCCCCTGGACTCTAACTTCTACATGTCTGTTCCCACTGCAACTGTTATGTAGAATTAGGTGTGAGACTCATTTTTTTCTGCATCCTCCTGTGAAATATTGTACCATGGATTCTGAAGTAGTAGCCCAAATCCCTTATCACTGCTCAAATACCGGGAATGAGATTCTGTACCTAAGGGAAATTACTGTGGAGGACAGCAAGTACATTTCCCTGTTCTATAGCCACTCTGAAGAAGGCTTAAAGTTTCAGGAGGGGGAACAGCAGAAGAAAAGAATGAAACTTTCACATCTCAGAGACAGCAAGGGTAACAAGTGAGGTCTGGAAATAAATGAATAACCCAAGTAACCTCCCATAAGGCCATTATATTCCCAAGGGAAGAATATAGTTAACAATCTCATTACCAGTCTGTGGCACTCGAGAGGGCTTAATTTTGTCTTTGGTGGGGGGGAAACTCTTATTACCATAAAAGAAGAAATGCTCTCAAATTTTTGGTATAAATGATAGGATTTGAAATGGAAAAATAAGTACATACATCAACAAATGACAAGGATTTGCTTTGGGGCTGTGATTAGGTTGATTTTGTCACATAGAATTTCACTTTCTGAGCCGCTGTGTCAAGGGGTTTTGGTGTTTCTTAGGGTAAAGGTCAGTTTCTTTTAAAGTCTCTCTGTTTCCTGCAAAGTTCTACAACAAGTATACTTCCTATAGAGAAATCAGAAACATGCTTTCAATTAATAGTAGTGATTAAAAAAAAAAGTGACTAGTTTTGGAGAAGTGAACAACACTTTTTAAATAACCTTAAATAAAATTTGTAGGAGGCAATTTTGGACTGAATTCCTACAAGAAGCCCAGCAGACCAAACCAAAATGGAATCACTCATGCTGAAGTTCCACACTACCAAGTTTAACTGAGTTGTTTATTTGGCCTTCAAAAAAATCATAAGGGAGGGAAATAGTAACCAAATCTCCAAACAGGCCAGTTTAAACTTGCATGATGAGAATGCCCCTTCTGCTTTGACTTTTAATTTTGAAATGATCAATCTGCTTCTCGTTCTGTTTCTGCTTCCCTCGGGTTGTTTCTGCCTGCCTGTAAAGCCAGCTTCCTTTGCTCAGTTTATTGGAACACTCAGTTTATTTTATAGGATAAGGTATTTTGCAATTCCAGAATCACAAATAAAAGCCAATTGAAGTATTTAAATATGTTGTTATTTTATAAATTGGATTAAAAATGTGGACTATATATATAGTCAAATACTATTCACTCATAAAAAGAACAAAATCATGTCTTTTGCAGCAAAATGGATGGAATTAGAGGCCATTATCTTAAGTAAAACAACTCAGAAAATGAAAGTCAAATACCATATGTTTTTGTTTGTAAGTGGGAGCTAAGTAATACGTACACATAGACATAGAGAATGGAATAATAGTCACTGGAGATTCATAAGTGTTGGAGGATGAGAAGGAATGAGGGACAAGAAATAATTTAAGGAATAACAATGTGTATTAGTTGAGTGTTGGTTACACTGGTCACACCAGACTTCACCACTACATAATAGATCCATGTAACAAAACTGAGCTAGTATACCTTAAATTTATACAACTAACAAAGTTTTAATTTTGTCTTTTGACATTTTCCATGTAGTGATGTCTCAAAATCTCATCCTTCCCTTTCCCATGGCTAAAATCAGCTTCCCCATCCAGACATCCTGAAAAAATTTAATTCGTTCTTCAAGACTGTTTAGATACTACTTCCTCTGTGACATTTCTTCTCTGATCATTCCAAAAGCCACTAAAAGGGAGATTTGTCTGCTACATGTCCACTTCTGTCATTATTTACTCATCATCTCACCTACCCAACTATGGGCATTTGAAGCCAGGGAAGATACTTTGCTCATCTCTGTGTCTTTGTTACAGAGCATGGTGTGTGGTTCGGGTTGATGCTCCATAAGGATCTTTAGTAAATGAATAACAATAAAACATGGGCATATTTTCCATTTTGTCAATTCTGAGACTTTGATACAGCAAAACACACAAAGCATCTACTAGACTCCAGTGCTAGTGGTTCTCAACCTGTCATGACCCCTAAGCCCCTGAGAAAACACATTCTGCATATCAGATATTTACATTATGATTTATAATAGTAGCAAAATTACAGTTATCAAGTAGCAACGAAAATAATTTTATGGTTGGGGGTCAGCACAACATGAGGAACTGTATTAAAGGGTCACGGCATTAAGAAGGTTGAGAACCACTCACTAGAGGCAGGACAAGTATCACACGTGATAAGTTTTTAACTCCACCCATCCTCTCCCTTTACCTTATGAACTATGCTCACCATCAGTAATCATCAGGGTAATGCAAATCTAAACCACGATGAGATATGTAGCACCACCTAACTCTAGTGAGAATGGCTTTTATGAAAAAGTTTCAAAACAACCGATGCTGGCTCTGTGGGAACACCTGCAGATGCAAATAAGTATGAATTGTATCTAAATGTGGTGGCTGTTACTTTTTTAACCAGCACCATATATTTTCATACAATAATTCAAATTCATGAAACATCAGGAATGGGAGAGATGTTGGAGAGGCTTTAGTTTAATTCTATTTAATGGTAAAGTGTTCTATAAACATGAAGAATTTTTAAAGGATGAAACTGAGACCCAGAGTAGTGTAACAGTATAGATAACATGAGGTTGTGCCAGAAGAAAAGCTAACATTTCTCTTTTTGTATCAATTTTATTTGTATCAAAGCATCTAGATGGATATATATATGTGTGTGTGTGTGTGTGTGTGTAAAATACGTATATATATTCTTAGATCTATAAGGCTTATAACTAAAAATGAAAGTTTTTTGCCATGTTTCTCTCACTTCCCAGAAGAAATCCTTTTAACCCTCTTAGTTTTTAAACTTTTCTTTTCTGTATTTATAAATAATATTCTTATATAGCTAGTTCTTAGTTTCTACGTTGTTGACATTATCTACTTGCTTCTGAGTCATGCACTGCTAGTTTCTTCACAATACCCAATTTCACTTTTTGCCACAGTAACAGATGTCCTATTTAATCTGTGCATGTTGCCATCTAAGTGAAAAACTAGATCACTCAGGATCCTGTGCAGTTAGGTGCAAGCATGGGCCCAATCATGTGGCTAACTAAAGAGTAAGCTTTTTGGACAGTTTCCTAAAAAATGCAAGCAAGGGGGAATTTTGCTTTCAGGAATAATGATAATTCACACTAACCCTGTCACTGAATGCAATTAGAAAAGAAGAATATAGTTTTAAAAACAAAGCAAGTTGAGACATGAGAGGTTCATGAGAGGTTCAGTGAGGTAAAGCATTACCTGGCTGGGGTATAGGCGAAGTGAGCATAGCACTTGCAGTTACAGTTTCTTCATGGGCATGTACTCATCAAGGTGTGTCCAGAAACACATGGGACACTTAAAAGTGTAATTGAAGTGTGCTTAATGGTGGGAGTATTTACAGATTTGGGGGACTTTAGATTGGTGCTGTAAAAAATTGAAACTTAAGGGGAAAAAAAGAACCAGAAATAGATCAATCCTTGTAGGAAGTTACAGAAACTTGGGCTTCAATTTATCTTAATTCTTCATTGGATTAAAATAATTTAGGATGGCTAGTGATCTGAGATGCCTGTCAGAAGCAAATATGTCTCCTGGGGAAGATAGCATCATCCTAGTCCTTAAATTATATCAGCAAATTAACTATGTTTAATATGTTGAAATAAAAGTTAAATTAATATCAACAAAAACTAAGATTGCTGAAAATAAGAGCTGAATAAAAAAGTAAAATAACTGATGTAACATTTCAACTAATGGGTTAACAGCATATTGTACAAACCTGAAAAACAAAAGAGCAAAGTAGAATTTAGGTCAGAAGATAATGTCAGTAAGATAGACAAAATGATGGGAATAGAGAAAACATCAGAGACACCAGGGATATACTTTAATTTATGTACAACTGAAATCCAAAAAAAGAAGAAGGAAAAGAGAAAATAGGTGGCACCAGAATGGGGCAGAAAAAAAATTTGTTGGGATAAGAACTCTTGAAAAGATCAGAACTTTTAAACAAATAAAGAGTCATGGTTTCCAAAACTGAAGAAAGATATCAGTTCGTATGAGGTCTGACAATTAAGTTTGGAATTCCCACGCACTCACATTGGCAGCACTGTGCAAACAACTCAGTAAAGTTTCATAACTTTAGTATAACAGTGTCTTATGGCTGTTTCCTGTTGATGTGGAGAGGTGCCTTGCTGAGTGACATTCATCATTGTTGTTGCGTGTTTTTGTGTGTCATCATGAGACTGATGGGGCTTGAATTAGAACAATGAACATTACATTTCTTGTTAAACTTGGCAAGAGTGGAAGTGAAATCAGGGGCATGTTAGTCCAAGCTTATGGAGATAATTCCATGAAGAAAATGGCAGAGAACAAATGAATTAAACATTTTTCCAAAGGGATGGAGAGTGTTGCTCATGAAGAGAGGTCAGGGTAGCCAGTAATGAGCAAGACGAATGAAAACATTGCAAAAATTCATTTAATTATGAGTCAAAATCATCAGGTGACTATGAGAAGCATAGCAGACCAAGTAAACATCAATAAAAGAATAGTTAGGAAAATCTTGTCTGAAAATCTTGGCATGAGAAAGGTGTGACTTGATGTGCTAGCTCACACAACACTGTCTGTGAGGAAGTTTTTAGCCAGTAAACAAATAATCATATTGGAACACCCTCTCTGTTCACCTGATCTGGCTCCAAGGACATTTTTCTTTACCCAAAGTTAAAGGAAATATTGAAAGGAAAACAGTTTGATAGCACTCAAGACATCAAGGGCAATATGATGACATATCTGATGGTCATTCCAAAGAAAGAGTTCCAAAATTGCTTTGGAGAGTGGATAGGCACTGGTGCATGGCTTCCCAAGGGCAGTACTTTAAAGGAGACCACAGTGATGTTCAGAAATGTGGTGCATACCTCCTTTTCTAGGATGAGTTCATGAATTTAATAGTCAGAACTTATAGACTCAAGAATCACTAAAAACACCAAGCAAGACAAATTCAAAGAAAATCAAACCTAAGAGTTTCACAGCAAAAGTGCTGGACAGAAAAGACAAAGAGAAATTGGAAAGATTGCCTTCAGAATTGCAACAAAAGATTTATAGGTGAGTTCTCCACTCTCTCAAATAACAGAATCTAGAGGAACATCAAATGACATTTTCAAAGTACATTGGCCTTTGAATAACATGAGTTTAAACTGTGTGGATGCAACTTATACACAGATTTTCTCTAATAAATACCTTAGGAAATAGTTGGAGATTTTCAACAATTTGTAAAAACATGCAGATGACCTGTCTCCCCAGAGACAGCAAGAGCAATCCTTCCTCTTTCTCCTCCTTCTCCTCAGTCTACTCAACTTGAAGAGGAGGCTGAAGACCCTTATGATGATTCTCTTCTACTTGGTGAATAGTATATACATATTCTCTTATTCTCTTACTAATAACATTTTTTTCTCTTATATTATTGCAGTAATACAGTATATAATATATATATATAAATATGTGTTAGTCAAGTGTTTATGTTGTTAGTAAAGCTTATGGTCAAAAGTAGGCTATTGGTAGTTAAATTTTGAGGAACTCAAAAGTTATATGTGGATTTCCAACAGTAAAAAATATCAGTGTTATTTAAGGGTCAACTGTACTTCAGTAGAATGTAACCATATCAAATACCAGGATTAGTCTACTAAAGTAAGGTGGCTTGAAGGAATCCAAACACAAAAGAATATAATTCTGTATGTTTTATTTGTAGAAAATATAATAATAAGAAAAGTTGATTAGAATGATACAAGTGAAAATGGTTGCTATCTTTGGGGGCAGGAGGATGCTCTGGGGATTGGTGGGACAAAAGACGAGCTCCTACAATGCTGGTAATACTCTATGCCTTGACGTGGATTGAGTCTACTTAGGTGAATTTGCTTTGTGATTATTTACTGATCTGTACTCATAATTTGGAAATATTTTTGTATGAGTGTTATATCCAATTATAAAATTATAAAGTAGAAAAATATTCTTTTTCTCTTCATCCAATGAAACACAGATGTCATGGCTAGATCTCCAGCAGCCACTTTGAACTCAAGGGTAAAGAAGAGATATTTGAGTCCCTGACTTCTTGGTGGGACTTCTATATTGGTTCTGGGCAGTCTATCTTTTAAATTAATTTACCAAATTAATTTATCTGAAATAAAATAAACCTGTAGTTTAAGACAGTCTTCTTTTGTATTTTTATTTTATATGTAGCCAAATTTAATCCCAACAGACACAATTGATATGGCACATTTGCATCATGACTCCCACTGCCCTTCCCCCATCTTCCCAATTGAATGACACTTCAAATTTTCATTAACTCTCCATCAGAATTTACATTATCATAACTGTAGAGATATGGAAAGAAAATGCACTTATTTCTTCATGGCACACTATGGCTGGGAGGACTTATTTACTTACTTTAGTACACTAGTGTCACAGCAAGGAATTGTCCTTTTACCAGCCCTAATTATGATGTTCTGTGAAAGTGTTACAATCCTGGTACCTAAAAACTGCTAGGTCAGATTGTAGGCAAACAAGTGGGACTAACTGACTGATCCTGGAAGTGGAAAAAAAAAAAAAAAAAGAAATAATTAAACAATAGAACTTTAGGAATTTAATCTCTACAGTCATCCATCTATCTGACAAGGAACATTCCTACTCAAGGCTTCTCACTCATTGAGAATTAATTTATTATAAGGTATGTTTAAAGGCAACATGCAAATATTTATAAGAGTATGAATCAGAAAAGGTCTTCTATCCAAAACTAAAATATTATCAAAATAAATGAGAATATATCAAGTACATGTACACGTACAAGTTGAACATACTGCAGGTTTGGTTCCAGACTACTGTAATAAAGTGAAGCACACAAATGTTTTGTTTCTTGATGCATAAAAAATTAAGTTTGTACTATACTGTTGTCTCTTAAGTATGCTATACCATTATGTCTAATAATGTACATAACTAAAAATACATTAATGCTAAAAAAAAAATGCTAACAATCATCTAAGCCTTGTACGAATCATAATCTTTTTGCAAATGGGAAGAGTGAAGTGATTGTAGGACTTTGAATTGAAACTAGTACAGGGGGACATAATGCAGGGCAGAATTCTGCCATTGCCCACAGAGTGAGCATTTAGCACAGCCTGGCCAGAGAGAAATAGTCTATCATGATCCCTGGGGAGCTAGCCCCACCTCTCACTGACCAAAAGGCAGCTTGAAGCCTGGACTAAATTCATAAATTAATTAGGCCACAAAGACTGAACTCCTTGGACAATTTTTGAGGCTGTACCAGCTCAGAGCCAGTGGGCTTGGGTGCACCAGACCCAGTGAGATACCAGCAGCTACTGCCAAGTCCATGCCTAAGTCATCCCTACCACAATTATAGGTAGTCTTCTTCCATTTAGGGAAAGGAAAAGGAAAATTTCAGAGGACTTTGTATGCAACTTGGCTACCAGCCCAGCCAAAGTAAAACAAAATACTCAGCTGACTCCTGAATCCCCTAAATCCAGGTTTTAGTTCCTGAAATGCCTTTCTGGATGCCCCTCCTCCCTCAGCCAGAAGGGAACATGTTGCCCTGAAAGATTGACCTTGTTCTGGTAGGATTCACCACTTGCTGACTAAAGAGAGCCCCTGGACTATAAATAAACATCAAAGATAGCCAGACAATGGGCTTTGAGTGATACTGGGTTGGCTTCAAGTGTGACCTGTGCTGGGGACCGAGAGGGAGTGCTCACATAGCTCCTTCTCCAATTCCAGGAGCCCAGAACAGAGAGTGATAAAAGAGAGTGAGAAACTTTGGCTGGTAATTTAAGTAATTCTCTTGTATCTTACTCAAGTTCACCAAAACAGTAGCACCTAGAGTCTGCAAGAGTCACAGTATTACTGAGTTTGGGGCACCCCCAGGGCTGTTATAGCTGCAGTGACCAGAGGCTTAAGCTGCATCACTTATTTCCTTTGAGTATTTGATTCTTTAAAGAAGGATGAGGTCAAATGGACTGTGAAAATTAAAATAAAAACAATGCTTCAATGCCCAGACACTGATGAACATACATAAGAAGCAAGATCACCCAGGAAGATAGGACTCACCTGTCTGTCAACTACATAGGGTACCAGTGATCAGCCCCTGAGCGATAAATAAAGAATTCAAAATAGATGCCCTGAAGCACCTCAGTGAACTTCAAGAAAACATAGAGAAGGAATATAGAAAAATTTAAGAAAGGGATTGAAGTAATAAAAAAAAATCAATCTGAAATTCTAGAGATTGAGAATTCAATTGACAAACTGAGAAAAGTATCAAAGTCTCTTAATAGCAGAACTGAACAAGCAGAAGAAAGAATTAATGATCTTGAAGTCAGTGTATTTGCAAATACATAGTCAGAAGAGAAAAAAGAAGAATAAATAAGAATTAAACAAACCTACAAGATATAGAAAATAGCCTCAAAAAAGCAAATTTAAGAGTTATTGTCTCTAAAGAGGGTACAGGTAGAGAGCAATTGGTGTAGAAAATTTATTAAAAGAAACAATAGTAAAGAACTTTCCAAACCTAGACAAAGATATCAAAACTCAAGTTCAAGAAGGTCATAAAACACCAAGCATATTTAACTCAAACAAGGGCACCTCAAGGTATTTTATAATGAAGCTCCCAAAGGTCACTGATTAAACAATATCCTAAGGGAAGCAAAAGAAAAAAAAAAAACAAAAACATAAATGAGCTCTGATATGTCTGGCAGCAGACTTCTCAGTGGACACCTTACTGGCCAGAAGAGAGTGACATGACTTAATCCAAGTGCTGAAGGAAAATACCCTTCACCCTAGAATATTATATCCTGCAAAAATATCCTTTGTGCATGAAGGAAAAATAGACTTTCCCAGACAAACAAAACCAAGGGATTTCATCAGCAGCAGTCCTGCCCTACAAAAAATGCTAAAAGGAGTTTTCCAATCAGAAAGAAAAGGGCATTGACAAACAACGAGAAATCATTTGTGGGTATACAAATCACTGCTAACAGTAGGGACAGAAATTCGGTGTACTGTACTGCTGTGACTTCAGTATAAGATATAAACCACTTACAACTTGCGTAGGAAGACTAAAAGACAAACCTATCAAAAATAACTACAACTTTTTGAGAGATAGATACTCTAAAGATATAGATGGAAGCAAAAAAAGTTTTAAAAAATGAGGTGGAGGAGGAGAAGGTAGAGGGTAGAACTTCTGTTTATACTTCTCTTTGCTTGTTTGTAAGGAAAGTTGTCATATGTTTAAAATAATTGATTATAAAATGTGTTTGGCAAGCCTCATGATTGCCTCAAATTGGATAACTTGTAACAGACACACAGAAAATAAAAAGCAAGAAATTAAAACACATTACTAGAAAAAAATAACTTTCAATAAAGGAAGATAGGAAGAAAGTAAGAAGGAAAGGGAGGACCTCGAAATAACCAGATTTCAAATCGCAACACAGTGGTAGTTAGACTAACAGTGGTAGTTACTAGCAGTGGTAGTTAGTCCGTATTTGCCCACAATAACATTGAATGTGAAAGAACTAAACTCTCCAGTCAGAAGACATAGAGTATCTGATTGGACAAAACATCCAAAGCCAATTATATGTTGACTACAAGAAGCACACTTCACCTACAGAGACACACAGAGACTGAAAAGACAGAGACGAAAAAGAGTCCATGCAAATGGTACAGATAAGAGCAAAAGTGGCTATCCTTCTATTAGATAAAATAGGTTTCCAGACAAAACTATAAAACGAGACAAAGAAGGTCATTATATAATGATCTGGGTTAATTCAGCCAGAGGATAAAACAATTCTAAATATAGGTACCCAACACTGGAGCACCCAGGCATATAAAGTAAATATTATCGGAGGTAAAGAAAGTGATAGACCCCAATATGATAATCCTTGGAGACCTCCTTGGAGACCTTTACACATTGGACAGATCACTGAGAGAGAAAACCAACTAAGTAATGTTGGACTGACCTGCACTTTAGACCAAAAGGACCAAACGGGTGATTTACAGAATGTTTCACCCAACAGCTACAGAATATATGTTCCTGTACTCAGCTCATGAATCATTCTCAAAGATCTTAATACCTTAAGCCACCCAAAAAATCTTAAAAAATAGAAAAAAAATTGCAGTCATACCAAATATTTTCCCTGGCCACAATGGAATGAAACCAGACATCAATAGGAATATTAGAAACTGTACAAACACATGGAAATTAAAAAATATGGTTCTGAATGACCACTGGGTCAATGAAGAGATTAAGAAGGAAATTTTAAAATTTCTCAAAACAAATGAAAGTGAAAAACGTAACATATCATAACATCGATGGGATCCATCAAAGGTAGTTGTAAGAGGAAAATTTATAATAATAATTGCCTATGTCTAAAAAGTAGAAAAGCATCAAATAACATCAATTATCACTGATACCAGGTCACCATATCAGAAGTAACCATGAAAAAGTTTGAAATATTGAAGAATTAACAAAATACGGCACAGAGACATGAAGTGGGCACTTGCTGTTGGAAAATGGTACCCAAAGACTTATTCAATCCAGGATTGCCACAGACTTTCAATTTGAAACAATAAAAGCAAAACT
Organism: Otolemur garnettii; assembly: GCF_000181295.1. Taxonomy (NCBI): domain Eukaryota; kingdom Metazoa; phylum Chordata; class Mammalia; order Primates; family Galagidae; genus Otolemur; species Otolemur garnettii. Next base: position 5,514,831 of record NW_003852432.1, on the reverse strand, counting down.
CACAATATTTGTGAAACACAATAATACAAAATGCGTAAAAGATATATCAGAATAATAATCAAATGTCAAAAATGTTATAACAGAAGAATATTTAATGGCTCTAAAAAAGGTTTCACTTATGCTTTTAAGTTAAAAAAGAAAATTATATAACAAAGTTTTCATTAAAAAATAGAAGCATATACTATTAAAACATTTATGATGATAATCCCTGAGTTATAGAGTATACATTTTATTTTCTTATTTATGCCTTTTTTTGTATTTTTTTTTTTT
>NW_003852432.1:5507850-5514371 GCF_000181295.1 Otolemur garnettii | reverse complement strand
CGGGAGAGAAATGCCCAATTAACTTAGAAAAAACAAAAAGCAGAAAAGCCTCCCTGTTGAATTTCATGTTATGATTAGAACAAAAGTGACACTGTGTGCCTGGACTTTAAAATACATAATGCAATATCTCAAACTATAAAAAAAATCATTTTAATTTAAACCAATTTGCATACGTACATGTGATAAACATCAACTGAAAGACAGTAAGGAGGAAAAACAAACTCTATGTTAGGTTGAATGACAATATTTCTAGTTACAAGGAGGCATTTGCCCAGTCTACTACAAATATCCATAATAATGTAATTCACAACATATTTACTAACTTCCTACCACATACAAAGCATTGTGGGAGTCCCGTGAGAAATGCAAATTCTCTGCTCTAAAGATACTTATAATCTGGTAGGGAAAATGAACACAACGAATCATATGACAGTTTGGGGGGGATGTGTTAAAAAAGAACTGTAAACTGTGTTTTATAGAGATTAAGAGAACAGATTTAGTCTTTATTAATAATCTAATATGGGAAGTGAACTTCTCAAAAGCCACAATGGCTGATGATTCCTAATTGGATGTCATTAAACAAACCTAATGTGGAGAGAAAGGTGATGTAAATTCTCCCAAAATGTGTGCAAATGGGAAGAGAAACAAACAAAATGAGCTCCATTTGTAAATAAAAGAAGTCTCATCTGAAAATAGTCACTCAGAAGCGTAAATACATGTATATCCCATGAACAAAGACAGACTTTCTCAAAATCTGAGGATTAATGAACATGCTAACTCCTGGATCATTAAACTATATAGATATGTATTAATACATCAAATTATACTCCGTAAGTACGTACAATTAACAATGTGACAATTCAAAAATAAAACCTATGGGCTAATGAGTCACAATTAGTTGCAATTCGGTGTTACAACCAAAGCCCTAATGGGATCTTGAGTAAGTAAAGATGAGGACCGGGTTCTGGAGAACAGAACATGAAAGGGATAGTCAGTGTGGTAAAGCTCTGCCAGGAAATAATATTCCATTACCTCAGGAAAAGAGATAACAAATCACAAGAAAGCACAGGAAAAAGCATTAGAGGTCTTTTGGAATCAAGAACGGGGGCAGGTGTTGGGGAATACAGCTTAAATAAAGATATCACTTAAGTAAAAACAAAGTATGATGAGAAAAAAAGTTGAAAAACCCAGAATGACTTGAGGAAGAAAGACAGCCAACCGATCGAATCATGCCTTCTAGCTCAGGACAGTGACAAACCATGCAGCTATCAAAACATGGTTAATTCAGAAACTATAGCTTCAATAATTATTGGCTAAATTGGATTGCAATGGAAACAATCAAATTAAGGACAGAATAAACCCAATCGACTGTACCCTGGCAGATTCAACAGTTATTCTTTTTCTTTTTAAAAGACATTTTAAAAGATCAAATTAAGTAATGTTTTTGTTCAAACTCAGAAAGCTACTTGAAACAAAGCATGTTGTAAGCTTTTTTAATCAAGGTGCCTAAAGGTTCTCGGTCAGTAAGTAGGTATTTTTTGAAAGCATCTCAATGCACATTTGTGAGCTACTTCAATTCACTGTTGCATGGCGACAAGCTACTAGCCCTGGTGACCCCTCTTAGAAAATTGTTGGTTTGGGAGTAACTCGGTCACTTTGGCTAATAAATGTGGTTAATAAGTGTGGGAGACTTAAGCGATACATCTTTATTGGGGTATGATGAGGAGAGTATAACATTCCTTTTTAATTATCATAGTTGAGGGCTAGAAGATGATAGGCAAAGCATGTTTATTCTTTCCTTGCTCAGCCACCTGTTCCCCTTCTTTATAATATACTCCTGTACTGCAAACTAATATCAGCTTGATTGCCATATATTAAGGAGAAAATGTTAAATTAATACTTAAAAATTAAACATCCTCGTGGTCATGCCGTAATTTCCATTTCAAAATAATCTTTGATGCACACACTCAAGGAAATATATTCTAAACCTAAACAATTAGTTATCTTTTACATCTTCTAAAGGTAAGGTAATTATTTAAAAGCACTCAATAGCTGAATAGTATTCGTATACCACAGTTTATTAATCTATTCATGAGTTGATGGGCACATGGGTTCATTCTAAATTGGGCTGAGATAAACATTCTAGTGCCAATGTCCTTATGGTAAAATTGTATTTTTTTCTGGGCAGCTCATAGTCATGAGGGTGACACTACATCTTTTGTATTAACCTGGATGGAGCTGAAGAACATGCTCCTCAGTGAAGTATCACAAGAATGAAAAAGCAAGTATCCAACGTACTCAATACCAATGTGAAACCAATAGAAAAACAACTATACAGCCACACATAAAAAAAATACAATTAAATTCAAGTGGGGGGAGAGGGAAGAGGAGTGGAAAGAGAGGAAGAAGGGGAGGAGAGAGGGGGAGAGGGGAGGAGGATTGGTAAGGTCTCACCTAAAGGGCACAATATAAGGGTATACAGCACAGACCCTGGGTGAAGGGCTCAACTACGACTTGGACTTTGCCTGACAAACACAAGGAATGTAAGCTGATCATTTGTACCCTCACATTAGTCTGAAATTTTTTTAAAAGTACTCAATAAAATACTCTTAATATTTGAGCTCTCGTCACAATGCAGAGTTACAAACCAAACTTTGGGTTACATCTGGGACTGAGGAAGCCAAATGCACCTGAATTCCCTGCGGCATTGGTATTATCCTCTGACAAGGAGGGGACTCTGACCGACAGAAGAAACTCCATAGCATCAGCCTATTTTCACCTAATGCAGAATGTAGCTGCCCTTTGAGAATGTATGTCTCTATTATCCAGGTCAACTCAAGCTAGTGAATTAAAGCTCCTCCTCGCTTTAGAAGAGTCCTGAGGCACCGTCCTTCTGTGTTCTGCTTTCGATTCTTTTGTGCTCCTGTTCCAGCTGCTCAGCTCTGAAGCTCTGATTCAGTCGCCTCCTCTGGGGCACCTGAACATCAAACCTCCAGACTACAGAGCTCTTTCCCAGTTCACAGGCTCTAAAGCACAGCCAGTTTATATCTGAATCCTTAGCACAATCTCTTCCTGCTTAGCAAATAACTAATGGTCAACATAAACGAGAACAAAATCACTTGACACTTTAACAACTTTATAATACGGTAAAACCTTACTATTGATTATTAATTTCTACTAAGCCACAAAGCAAAACTTAATTTTTAAAAAACAATAAGAAAAATATCTGAGTCTTTTACAGCAGATATGCAATTTATTTATTTTTTATTAAATCACAGCTGTGTACATTAATGCAATTATGAGGTACAATGTGCTGGGTTTTATATACAATTTGAAATACTTTCATCAAACCGGTTAACATAACCTTCACCACATTTTCTTAGTTATTGTGTTAAGACATTTATATTCTACACTTAGTGGATTTAACATGTACCCTTGTAAAGCACACCATAGGTGTGGTCCCACCAATTACCCTCCCTCCACCCATCCTCTCCCCTCTTTAAATTAAAATAAAGAGTCGTTATTAGATTACAGAATATGCATAGTTACAACAGATGCTAATTTATTCCCAGATGTCAGATCTCGGGGTGCCACTTTGTTGAAAAGAAGACCTTAATTCTGGATGTCAAGTTTCTGAACACTAGAGAATCAGTTGGTTAAAATAATAGCATAAAAACGACCAGGCATATCCAGAGAATTCTAGAAATCAGCTTGGGTAGTGAAGTAGTGTTCCAGGGATCTCAGGAGAGCATGGGCTCACCTGTGTGGGGACAGATACTCTGGACGTCCCAGTCTCTTTGCTCCCAAAGACCAGTTTTTGCCGAGACCTCCCATCTGAGTTTTCCCTTTTCTGTACCTTGAACGTCAATGTTTTCTCCTTCTCACTTTTTGTATTACCCTGCTGCTTCCCGCTTTTAATATCACTAATCTTAATAAATTGCCATCATTGTTGCTTTGAGTTTATTTTTCTTAATTATCCAGGAGTTTAAGCGTGTTTCATCATACCATGTGTTAATAAATCCCTTATTTTCCATGAAACGAGAACCCTCAAGGCATTACCACCTCTGACAATGCAAATATATCCGTGGGCAGACTCTACAGGTCATTTAAATAAGCGACTAGATTAAGAAAAGCCACTGGGCTGGTTTCAGGCCTTTATCTCAGTCTGTAATTAACTGAGATGGCAGCTGGCCAGATTGTCATTGTCAGGACCACAAGGCTTGTATGGTGCAGCTGCTATAGCCAAGACCATGCTATTTCTATGTCTGACTTCTGAAGATTTTAAGATTGAAGTAGATTAGAAAACATACGTTCGTGCTCAAATATATCAAACCAGAGAAGACTATATTCACTCATAACGCAGTATTAAGAAAACGTGTTTAAGGATAAGTCAGACAAGACTGTATTTTCCGAAGAACTAACTGACCAGTGTCTGTCTCCTGGGTTATGTACTTTGTTGTTTGTTTGTGGTGGATGTAAGATCGTGCGGACTGCAAATATCAGTCTCCAGCGTGAATGTATTAACATTCCCGAGCTATCCAAATGTCAGGAGGCAGGAACAAGACTAACTTTATATGAATGCAAGGTGTTTTGGTGACACCAAAGCTTAGAATCTCCAAACAGAAGAGATTGTAGAGACGCAGAAAAGTTCCCAGGAGGTTTGCTCTGCTAATGTTAGCTTTAAGATAAACACCGCAGAAATTCTTTTTCTCTTCCATCAATTCTTTTTCCTCTGAGGAGACGCAGATCTTTACGAATATAATCTTTATTGACCAGCTGCTCTCTCCACTTTGCAAATGCTACCGTGTTAAACTGTAACACTAGGGGAAAAACATGGAGGCGAGGAAATCTCCGCAATCACTTAATTGTCAGTGTTTTCTTATAAGCAGTATGAAACGTGCCACCTATCAATGTTAGAGGAAGATGTAGAAATAAAGTTAGAAACAACCAAGCAAAGCTTAGGGGTGACAGGACTAAATAACAAATACCAGAGTAGAAAATAAACTCTGCTCTGAAAGAATAGGGGTATGAACTTCTGTCTTCCTAAGCCTTCATCTCTTAGCCCTAAACTGCTCATCTCTCTGTCTTCCCCTCTTGCATTTATGGAAGAAAGAGACTCTGTAGCTATAGGAATCTGACGGTGAGAATCACGCTGTATATAATCTCCCATCTTTAATTTAAGGGGAAAATTAAAATGCAAGTAAATACAGAATTCGCCTTTGACTGTTAAATCCCTGTTTTCCTAATTCTCACTTTGACAGAAAGCAGTACTTGGGAGAGAAAAACCCTGTCTGCTCCATGACTAGGAGGGAACAGGTGATAATATTCGGCCATTTTTTATACCTGTGAAACTCCCCGTAGCTGAAGGTATAGCTGAAAAATAACTTTTCTATGAATCTTTGGTTTACGGAAGGATAAAGTTTTCTGAATTCTCATATGAAAACTGCCCCTCGCTTTGGGAACTCCCAATTGCTTTCTCAAATGCTTCTGACTGCCCCCAAATCTTCTTTCTATTTTCGTGTCTGGTGATGGGTGCACTAGGTGGTTACATCATACAGTTTGTGAATGATGTGGATTTTAGGCACATCTTCTTTTTCTAGCATGTGATGAAATTCTTATCATAAGTTGCCCAGGGCTACAGAAACAAAGCCAAAAGGCCAATGCTTTAAACTGAATGTGGCCATTAGCTACCGACTCTCAGGTAGAACTTGCTCTGCCAACTTTGTATAAATTCTGAGGAAGGAAATGAATGAAATGAAAAGAAAGAAGGTTTGAATGTGTACATAATTCACATATATTTTATATTGTGTATATATATTGAAATATGTAGATAAATTGTGACAGAGGGGTAGTTCTAATTTCTCTCAGGGATGATTGGAGACGATACAGTATTGTCCTAAAGCAGAGTTGGAGGCAATGATTTTACTCTCTTATACACATAATGCCTACTTAATGTAGTAGCATAACCACAAGACATCATGGTAAACAAAGGTCTTCACGTCTTAATATGTAGGTTTTTAAAAATTACTATTATTCAGTTTTGGCAAGGTTGGCAGGCTGGCAGATGACTGCCACTGAAGAGATAGCTTGTTACAGTCTGGGTTCTGAGATCTCATGTGATTCTCCCACACCACACCTGCAGAACCAGGAGTAGTCCAGAGGCAGAAAGGAAAGGGCAAAATGAAGAGAAGTCTTTACTTTTGTTACCTGGGGGGTGGAATGGGAGAGATTGAATCAGCAGGTGCAGGACTGACCAGTTTGAATAATTTCAGCCAGCTCTGGGACTTAGGACCTGACCTACGTGGCCCTGGGGTGATTAAGGCAGGTGGATAGTGACCCAGAAGAATGTGAGCCTGATAAAGGAGACTATTGGGCTTGGGCTCCGGATCAGTTGCTTTGCATTTGAAAAGTGTATTGACCTGGTGAGTTGTTTACCTTGCTTAGGAACTGGCTAGCTCTGGAAGGAGAGTGCCTCCAGGATGGGGGGCTACAGACTGTAAATGCATTGAATACAGACAAGG
>NW_003852432.1:5498792-5507406 GCF_000181295.1 Otolemur garnettii | reverse complement strand
GTATTCATTTAGCATTCTTGGAGATTCATTCTTTATTATATTTCACAAGATAGTGGGATAAGAATTTAGATTGTAAATTCCTGGTACATTTTGTTTGATGTAAGAAAATTGGGTTTGAGTACACATGGTTTTTTTAGCCAATCTCCAAAGCTGTCATGTTGTTTCTGTAACTCACAATACAAAATATTGTAATATGGAAACTAAGCGTGCCTGCCTACCCCATGGCTTCCTCTAAAGACATGCACTTGTAAGCACTGCCGGGTCCCAGCCTCCTTCATCAGGACTATCTCATTTTTATTGATTCCTGACATAGACAAACAGCACCCACATCTCATCTTCTTCTTATTCATCTTTTGTGTGTAGCAACGAGGACATGGAGAACTCACTAAAAAATTGGTAATCAATAAATTTGTGCATAACCGCCAGCAGCCAAATAAAGAGTCTTTAAGCAAAACACAAATGTGGATTTGAAATAGTGAGACACAATTCGGGGATGTTGTTTCTAACCATATGGGAACATCCTTGTGAAAAATACATACTTCTAACATTCCTAACATTTTGGCAATAATTCTTCACTACTTTCATTACTCTAAAACCTAATATCTGACTGGGCATTATCACCATTTTTATGTTTTAGTTGTGTGATATATATATATATATTTGAACTGGAAAGTTCCAGTTTTAGGAGAGCATTAGGTCACGAAAAAACATTGTGTAGTATGATCATATTTTTGTAAGTGCAAATACAGATATTTAAAACCTTGAAAAAATAGATGGCAAATATTAACAGACATTTTCTTTCTACGATGAGATCGTTTCTTTAGTGATGAAAAGATTAGTTTTCTTCTCTCTATATTTCTATATCTTCTGAGCTGTTTTCATGAGTTTACATTTCCTTCATAATGAGGGAAATTAAAGTTATTCCTAGTTTTCAAAACAAAAGTTCTAGTATCTTTAGGGAATATTTTTTGTGAAAATGTTAATGAACATTAGAAAACTTAGGTCAAGAGTAAAGTGGTCACTTTCTTATAAATGTTTAGATCACTATATGGCTTATTTCCCTCACTTAGGAACTTCAGTTGCTAATTAGTGAAATCTCTGGTATATGGATAGTAGTTAAGGTCATGAGGCCAGACCTATAATGAAGAGTAATTGAAAATCGTTCTTGGTCATAGTTCAGTAAAGCAGCCCTCTATTCTAAGGTTATAAAAGGCATGCTAAAGAAGAGAAGTTCAATATTTAAAGGAATTAAAATAGCTTGTTAGCTACCAGAAAGGTCCTACTTCAAACTATTGATGAGCCTCAACTCCTCAGGGTTCATTTTGCCTGTTTGATGTTTGTAGCTCAAAGATCCCCTTGTGTGATCCAAGTTGCAGAATAATGAGGTTAAATGTGCCCATTAATTCATGAATGGATTAACAAAATGTGGTATGTGTATACTCTGGAATACTACTCAGCCAGGAAGAAGGATGAATCAAAGCCTTTTACTATAATTTTGGATAGAATTGGAGACCATTTTCCTAACTGAAGTATTTGAAGAATGAAGAAACAAACACCACGTGTACTTGCTATTAAATTGGAACTAACGGATGAGCCTGTATGCACAGAAGGAAATAAAATTCAGTGGCAATCAAGCAGAGGCGAGAGTGGAGGAGATGAGTGAAAACCTACCTAAATAGGCACAATGAACATTTTCTGAGTGATGGACACATTTATAACCTGACTTAAACATAACAAAAGTGATCCGTCTAACCAAAAACATTTCTGTCCCATACTATTTTAAAATAATAAAAAATAAATAATTTTTTAAAAAACTCAAAACCCCTTTTACTAGATGGTTTTACATAAGGAAAAACTGCTTCGCAGTCAAAGACTATGCTAGTGTCTCCAGCCAGGTCTTCTGCAAACCCAAGATTCTCAAACTGAGTTGCTCAGGAGCAAGCCTATGACCAAAGCCATATAAGTCTATTACCACTAGTTTCGAAGCACTTTCATTTGCTCCTGTGATAACGGGTCAAAAGCAGATTCAAATTCAAATAATAGGATTTGTAAGGTGGGATTACAGTATAGATAAGGTCTCTAAATTTCTCTCTTAAGTAAACTATCTGAAACTCCCTGCTCCAAGCAATGGGGAATGTGCTCAAAGCAATGGGGGAACGTCTTGGGGTCCAGCAACTCATAGCATTTGATATGAAGAGGGGAAAGCATAATAATAAGTCTGTGAACTCTGATGTGTTAGATGTTCATCCTAGCTTCAAAATCCAGAGACTTTTAAAGCTGGTGTGTAAAATTTGAGAAGTCAGAGAACAAAAGAGCCGGAAAAGTTTCTCTCTGTCAATAATTGAAGTGGTAGTCAGTCCCTCTTCGTTTAATGTTTTCGTGCTCATTCCTCTTTGTTATTTATGGAAGAAAAAAGATAGGAGAAACCAATTTAAATAGGAAACTTTTGCAAGGCACTGCATTAAAGAATGAGTACACATATTGTTTTTCATAGACTCACTTGTCAGTTTTTTTCTCCTTGCCTGCAGCATAGCAAATATCCAAACTTTATGTTTCAGTTGTGGAGCATGTCAATAAGAGATACCACAAACGTCTCACCAACTAGGCTTAGGGTTTAATTCATTGTTACTAATTAATTATACATTGGACTCATCAAAGTTTCATGTTGAAAGACGAAATACCTTTAAATATACCCATTCACATAATTTTCCTTTAAAATAATGTTATTATCCTTGTTTCCAAAACAAATATTTGAATGGGCATAAAAGAATAGAGTTTGTTAGGTGGAACAAAGGCTACCTTGCAGGAGCAGGAGTAAGAGCAACCTTTGTGCTAAATATTATCCACTCAGTTTTCAAATGGGTTCTAAGGTCAAAGGTCACGTGTCTTCCCTTAACTATGTCAGCTGTAGCACAGTTTAGATGGAATGAGACATAAATAACCAAAAAGTAAACTCAAGGTCTCTGCCAATAAATTCAGTTAATAACATGTAGTGTCATCTTAGAATAAAATTGTTGCCTATAAAGTAGAAAGGTAAATGGTTTTTAAAATGTTTTAAAATTTTAATAATTTAGATTAATATGAGGGCACACACTATTGGGTTACATAGTTTGTGTTTGCAAAGTAAAGTCTGAGTTGCAGTTATGACCTCCACCCAGGAAGAGTGCCATTTACCCCTATTTGTATCTGTTAGGTGGGAACTTACCAAACCCGCTCTACCCCTCCCTCCTTGAAATGAGTTGAGTTTTTCTCTCTTGTGTGCACATTGTTGACAATCTGTAAGTTTCAATTTAGTGTTGAGTACGTGGTTGTTTGATTTTCCATTCTTCACTCTTTTTATTTTATTTTATTTTTTTTGTGGCCGGGGCTGAGTTTGAACCCGCCACCTCCAGCATATGGGGCAGGCACCCTGCCCTTTTGAGTCACACATGCCACCCTGATTTTCCATTCTTGTGATGCCTTACTTAGGAGAGTGTTCTGTTCTCTAAATGCATCCAAGTTATCCAACATCTCCATCTTTTTATAGCTGAATAGCATTCCTTGGTATACACACACCACAGTTCATTCATATGTTGAAGGGCACTTGGGTTGTTTCCACATCTTTGCAATTGTAAATGGGGCTTCTATAGTCAAGGGCAAAAGTCCTTATGATAAATGACTTGTTTTTTCTATGGGGTAGATTGAATTGCAGGATCAAAAGGAAGGTATACTTTAAGTTCCTTGAGGACTCTCCATACTTCTTTCTGTAAAGACTGTATTAATAATGAAAATTGCTTATATGACCAGGTTTTTTAAAAATCTCAAAAGATAATAAATGTAAAAAAAGCTCACAAGAATGAAGTATTTGGTAAATCATTAACTTTCCATTAAAATATGCAAAATGGTAACAGGCTATCTTTATGTTTAATTTTTTCTTACTCAAAATTTTAAACAAAAGAGCATAATGAATCCTCATGTTCTCATCACTGATTCAACAACCATCTGCCCAGGGCCAAGTCTGTTTTCTATGGACTCTTCTGTACTACAAGCAGACCCCAAGTGCATACGGTTTTATCCACTCACATTTCCTATGTATGCCTATGTATAACCATTACATTTAAATATTTAGGTTTAACATTTAAATGTTAAAAATAAAATCTAAAAGATGCAGAAGCCATCTTTTGATATTATCATGTATTAAAATCTTGACCGCTTTCACATTTCCAATTGTTCATAAATATGTAATATATTTCCACCGTGGTCTCTTTGAATGGGGATCCAATAAAGTCCACCTTGAATTTGATTGCTTTGGCTCTTAAGTTTCTGTTAATGTGTAAATTTCCTATCTCTGTCTTCTTTCAACTAAAGTTTTGAAGAAACTACATTGTTTGTATTGTACTCTGGACTTTGTTATTGTATTCCCTGGTGTCATTTATCATGTTCTCCTGGAGGCCAGGCTTACTAAATGGGTAGTAGGAGCCAAAAGCTTGAGCATAGTCAAGATCTATTTTTTTTTTCCTAGAACACTTCATAGGAGTAGTTGTGTTTTTCCTTTAAAGAGAACATAATGTACAATATTATCTTTTTTTGTGATGTTATAATCATTGATGATCTTCGCTCCAATAATTCATCAGGATTCACATAATGACAATTCTTTATTTTTACCATTTTTTTCATCTATGATGTAGAATTCCTTTATAAAAAGAAATTAAACTCTACCAATATTTGGTTAACCAGTAATACAAGTTTAATAAGGAAGATAATATAAATTATTTCCAAAAAAAGAATAAATGATTTCCTTCTTTATTTACTAGTTTTCAAATATTACAAATTAAGAGTCTTTTGTTTATTTTAGTATTAAAGCACATTTTAAGCTATTTTATAGCAAATAAACACATGTAAGCTATTGTATACTGATGAACACTTGTATTACAAAAGGTCAGTTTGTTTAAAGTTAATATACTATATGAAGTTATTACTTTGTGCATTTGTATACCTCCGCTCTCCTAAGCAAATTTGTTCCAAATTAATAAAAGAAGGCAAAAGAGGAAATATAGAGGTAGGCCGAATGTTACAGCTGGTGATTCTTACTATGAAAGAGTTGGTTAAGCCTGAGGGGTTAAGCCTGTAATAAAAGTAAAGATATCCTCCGGGAGCTTCAAAAAGCAGAGAATTGCTTTCTCTTTGCCTGTAATAGAATATAAGGTATTTTTAAAACTTTTCTTGAAGACAAAAAATGAAAGAAAGCTATAGCCAAAACAAGGAAGACCCTCAGAGGCCAATACTGATTCCATGAGGCCCCCTTGTGCTCCCTGATGTGTCCTGGGTGTCCTGAAGAGGTCATGCTGCTCAGCACCCTCCAACACTAGGTGTGTAGCCAGGGTCATGGCTATGCGTGGTTCTAGTGGGTCAGAAGAACATTTTCCCATCTATATCTGAGAGGAGACAAAACCTGAGCTTCTTAAATACCTTGCCACTTCCGATGGGATAAACCCCAACTTTGTAACTTGCCATTCAAGGTCCCTACAAACTGTCCTATCTTAATCATCCCAGCTAAATAGTATCCACTATATTTCTGTCACCATATCCTCACTAAAGTGGCTATAACCCAGAAGGAAAGCAACTAAACTTTCAGCTCTTCTCTGATTACACTGGAAGTCCCCTTTGTAGGCCTTGCTCAGGCTGCTTCCCTTCTCTAATTATCAAACTCCTGGTCATCTTTGATCCCTCTACCCTTGAGCCACAATTAATCTTCCCCTCTGTGGCAGGTAAAATAATGACCTCCAACGATGTCCACATCCTAATCCCTAGAACCAGCCAATATGTTACTTTATGTGGCAATGGGGAATTAAGGCTGCAGCTGGCATTAAGGTTGCTAAACAATCAGCCTTAAAAGAGTTGGGTTACACAGGTGGGCTCAGTGTAATCACAGGGTCCTTAAAAGCAGAAGAAGAAAGCAGAAAATTAGGTGGAAATGATGTGATGTGAGGATTCAACTCACCATTGCTGGCTTTGACAATGAGGAGGACCACGAGCCAAGGAATGGAGACAACTGTGAGAAGTGGAGAAGGCAGGAACATTCTTTCCTAGGACTGCGGGATCTAGGATACCTTGGTTTTAGACCATTAACATCTGTGTTGAACTTCCAACTTAAAGAACTGTAAGAAAAATGTATTTGTGTTGGTTTAATGAAGCCAGGGAGAGTGTGGTAGTCTGTGACAGCGGGCACAGAAAACTAATACCCCGTCCTTTTGGTTTCCATGATGCTTTATAACGTTATATCTGTGTAGTCATAAGCGGTAAATGTGCTTCAGAGTAAGGTAACACTTAGATTCAAATTTCTTCCTTATGACTCTAAGTTGTGTGACCTGAGGCAATTAAAGTCACTTCTTTGAACCTCACTCACATTAGGTCACATGTTTACAACTTTCTATTGCACATGTTTACAACTTTCTATTGCTCTGCTCTTCTGAGGGATTTATTACAGTTGTCATTACATAATCACTTGAGCACATAGTGAAATGTCTGTCTCTCCCTTGACATAATGGTCTCCTGAAGGGAAAGAGCCCCCTGTCTCTCTTGTCAGATGCAAACTTGCATCCCTAATGCAAAGCCTCCTTAAAATTGAATGGATTTGAGTAAATTTACCACCTTAATTTTTAACTTTAATTAAATCATAACTGTATACATTTGTGGGGTACAGTATGATTTGATATACAATGTGAAATGCTTACATCAAACTCATTAACAGAACCATCACCTCACTTATTTTTTGTGGTAAGACATTTATAATTTATTCTTAGTTATTTTGAAATATACTCTTGTATAGTACGCTTTAGTTCCCATAAATAATACTTCCCAATAAAGTATCAATATGTTCAGAACAAAGAAAAATGAATGAATTTACTGAATAAGTATAATACATGGTCTTACTCAAGACCCTGTGTCTCCCAGGGTCTCACTCAAGAGGCTTCATAATCTCCTTTTTCGACTCTCAGTCTTTAAGTTTTATTTTTTGGTGTTTTCTTGCCCTTTGTCTTGCTAACAAGGAGGTGCTTTCCCGTTAGGTCTGTCACGGACAGGTGGTGGGTTTCCCAGCTGAAGTTATGCTCCCTCCAGAGCATCTCCACATAGGTGGACACCCTGTAAGCCCATGCATTTAATGTGATAAGCTCTGGGGGCCTGATGCAGGCGATCAGCCAAAGGACCATTCACTAATTGACGGTGAGAACTGTACTGGGAAGAGGAAATGTTTTTCCTACACTGAATTATAACTTCCTTACTCAGCAAGAAAATTTCCTTAGGAAGAAAAATGTTTCCATTAAGTTTTTTAAAAGTGAAGAACAGACAAATACTATCTACATAACTTATAAATACAAAGCCTATGTGGAGGCTATATAAGCAACTCAGAGTACAATGCTATTTACAAATAATATTCATAAAAGAATGATTCTGACTTTTATTTGAATGCATCTAGAATTGCAATTTATTATGCAATGATCGGGCATAAATGATTAATAGACCATATTAACAAGTATCTTATATCCAGACCGTTCTCCAAAATAAGCAGCTTTTAAAATGTTATAACAATGTCACTTGTAACACTGCACATCTTGTTTCTGAATCTTAAAGACTTTTTATTTCGATTAACAAATGCCTAAACTGTAGACATTTTCCAGAAAGTTCTATCCCAAATAGTTTCTTGATATGCATATAAGCCCTGTTAAAACAATTAGTATTAAAAAAGGACTCTATAGAACATTGTACTGGTGCATTGTTCTTGGGTTTTGAAGTTCTAGCTTTAAACTGAGCCCAGCTTGGTTGTCTCAAGGAACTTTAAGTCCCCAGAAAAACACTTTCCTTTCATTATATTGAGCTCTCAGGGGCTATGAAGAATGTCTGTAAGAAATACTGCATAGTTACAAGAAGAATGTATCTGTACCCTCTAAGAGAAAATGGGGAATTATGTTGCTTTAGACAGCTCATTATTCCTGCACGATCACAAAGGCCTGAATTATCAGTCAAATTCACATGAAATAAGTTTTCCTTAGCCTCAAGCTTTATTAATAATTAAAACCAAAGAATTCAAACGAATAATGGTAGTATCATTAATATTTAGAAAGCCCCAAACATCAGTCGTAGTTTTCAGAGTACCCTTTTCTCCACCAGGGTTCATTTGATTTCAGAGTTATGCCATCTAATCAGGTGCCAATCAAATTAGCACTGGGAAACCACTGATTTGAGGATCTCATCAGATTATATGCCTCATTAATCACATAGCCCTATCCTGGCTACCTAACTAAATTTCACTTTTTAGCACAGCTGCAACCCATAAACTCATAAATTTTAGATTTTTAATAATTATCCATCTAGACAAATTAGATACATTTTTCTAAAAGCTGTCCTGTAAGACCCTCACTGATCTCTGAGCTCATACGTTCTATCAGTCTGTGTTTTCAAGGATTCAGGTCTGTCTTACCTCTGACCTCCCTAAAAAAGGGATGAGGCTACAAACCCACTGTTAAGTTGTTTTCTTCTCATTTCCTAAATAAGGTTTCTTGGAATAAACACAGTACTCAAAGGATTTGGCAAGCAAAAACCCACTCCTAAGAAGCTGTTATTCTTACTTTCAACT
>NW_003852432.1:5488358-5497889 GCF_000181295.1 Otolemur garnettii | reverse complement strand
TTAGAAATCATTTTAATCTAACTCTTTATTCAAAGGAATTTAAGGTCAAAATGGGAAGAGAAAGACTAATGACAGGGCAAAGCAAATCTTTTTCTTTCCAAGTTATTTAGTTTTCTTTTAAGTGTTCTTATGGTTTTTCTTTTCCATGCAAAAATTTTGTGGGTCAGTTTTCACAGCCTTTTCCTTAATAGAATCAAGAATTTTAGTTGTAAATAGGAACGTTCGTGTCTATTTCCGTTTCCAGAAGAATTCACTTGTTTCTAGTGCACAGAGTTGGTTTTTAGTTTTCTTTTTTTAAAAAAAAAAAAAATCATATCTCTAATCTATCAGCGAAGTTATTCTTGTGTAGAATGTGAGGTAAGAACAGAATTTTATCTTTTTTTGTAATTTGTAACAATGTAAATTTCATTTGTTTCAACTCTTGGTTTGGTTTCTTTTTTTCTCGTAAACACAAATGGAAAGACAGTAGGGAATGTAATGGCTCTTCCCTTTATATTAAAAATGTATCTTTTTAGGAATATTTATTCAGTTAACGTAATTTCTTGAAAACTGTCTTTTCCCAGTGATGTACAATGCAGAAATTATTATACAAGGTGTCCATGAAGTTTGGATCCAATGCACCCAGACACCCTGCATATATTCAGGTGCACAGGGAGATTTTTATATTGTGTTCCATAGGACTATCATTCCGTTCATGGCAGTCCACATTGTTTCACTGTAGAGGCTGTAGACTCCATCATTTGATGGATTAAAGATATCCTTCTCACTTCCCATTGCCCTTTTTCCCTATATTTTTTCATAGCTATTCAAATTTCATAATTTTTTACATAAGCTTCAGAATCAATTTATCGAACGCTATTGTTTAAATTGGTATTTTTATTAATGTCTTATTTCATCTTGGGCAGAATTAATCTCTTTACAATGGCTACTTACCCTTTCTAAGAATATGTGATACCTTTCTATTCGTTCAAATATATTGTATATTTTATAAGTGCTTTAAAATTTTCCTTGTGCCTTCTGCACATTTAACTTTATACTTTACCATTCTTAGTAGTGTTATTTCTGTTTGTTCAGGGAGTTTTAAATTTACATTATAATCTTCTGCCTTTATTCTCATCTTTGTTTTAACTTAGATGTTGCAATTAAATATGTGCAGCAATACTCACCAGCCATTCTTTCACTAAAGTTATCTCTTGATTGGATGAAAATTGTTCTAGTGCATATTTCTTAAAAAATACTCATGAGTGCATTATTCCCTGAGTTCTTAAGTGGTTAAAATGAATTTCCTTTAGCTGTGAAAATTGATGTACAGATTATACAACCGTTGGTTCACATGTTCTTCCTTGAATTTCTTGGAAATGCTACTCTGTTTCTCTCACATTTTATGCTGGTGAGGACAATTTCTGGTCCGAGTTTTTAAATTTCTTATTTATGGGTTGTCTTTTGTAGCTGCAATTACTCATTTATTTATGTTCAATTCATGTTTCAGTATTCTGTAATAATTTCTCTTTCCTTTATGGCTTTTATTCTCAGGGCAAGGCAATTATAACCCTACAAAACTCTTCCATTTTCTTTTCCTTTCTTTGTTTAAAAAAAAAAAAGTGAAAAAGTAAGTAGTGCTCCCTAGCTCATCTAGAGAAGGATAAGAAATGTTTCAGTATCAAAGTAAAATGTGGCCAATTTCCCATTATTTCTACATGGTGGCACTTTGCCTCTCTTATGAGTTGATTTTCTCTTCCTGGGACTCAGATGTCTCTTTGCTATCAAATAAACCCTCTGGCTGCTTGTCCGTTATCTATTTTCAATTATTCTTTTAAATGCTATTTCAGTATCAGAAACGATGAGAAATTGAGCGTTTTTTCTTGCTAGTGAGCCCTACGTATCCAAAATCAATAACCTCTGTTTCTTCCCACATTCCCTAAGATTTAAAGAAAAATTAGAATGCTGTAAATAAATGTGGTACCAGATGCACTCCAGCAAATGATAGCTCTTGGAATAGCATTTGAAATGACAATGTGTACTCACTTGGAATTCAGAAATGAAAATGTCCCAGTGCCTTGCTTTATTGCTGAAGGGAATCAGCCTTATACCACAGCCATTGCCTGTTCCCACCAGCTGACAATGAAATGAATACTCTGTAGGAGCTGAGATGATTGTAGCATTAAACTTAGCAGCCTCTCCATGATCCTACAAGACTGCTCCTGAATCTAAAAGAAATCAGTTCTGAGAGGAGTCTGTATAACACTTGTTCATCATTTAAAATCTGGTGGGGAAAAATGAGTGAAATCAAATGAGTTAGAAAAGACATTATAAACTAAGAGACAGCTCGGGGATCTGTTTTAGAGTAGGCTGAGAAAATAGGACAGAAACAGCCAAACAGCCTGAGGAGACTTGAAATCATCTGTGAAAACCTCAGAGTGTTTTATTCTTGTCACCAGTTGTGATGATGAGAATAATAGTGATCTGGTGAGCAATGAACACGAAACAATGCCCGGGTAACATCCCTGGCTGTAGGAAGAAAAGAGTAATAGAGACTCCCTGGCTGGTACGTGTGGCATCTAAGAAGCCCAGGCCAATGACCAGAGCAGGGACACTGAGGGAATTAAGAGTAGATGCCTGAGATGCAGAAGCATCCACGCTGGTGGTGACATTAGTCTTCCTATCTAATCTGTTGTTTAAAAAGGTACGAGTGAATGAAAGATTAGTCCCCGGGGCCCTAGGGGTAAAAGGAGCAAGGGGAAGGAGAAAAGCATGATCTGCATGGGGAAAGCTTTCTCCATATGAGGATGTAAGATTCACAACAACGCAATCAGTTAGGTGCTGATTTCCATTCTACATATGAAGTAATCGAGATCTGGGAAAATTAAGAAAATTGCCCAAATGCCACACAGTGAATAAAGAGAATAGGTGGCTGGGTGCTCAGTGAGGCAGAGACCTCAGATTCCAGATTGAGGGCCTTAGACCAAAGCTGGACAAGGAGGTGAAACGGAAGATTCTGGAGATGTGATGTCCTCCTTAGGGGCCTTTCTCATCTACATGACGCTGCTGGGAGACGCACTCCTTTTTTAATCTTAAAGAAATTGGACAGGACGTGAAGACTGGGCACCACACGTGAATGTACAATGTGAAGAACCTCGTTCTTATACTCCTGTCATACAGTCGTATGTTGCTTAATGACAGGATACGTTCTGAAAAAGGCGCTGTTAGGCGATTTTGTTGTTGGCAAACCTCCTACAGCGCCTTGCACAAACCTGGGTGGTATAGCCTGCTAGACACCCAGGCTGTATGTTGTAGTCTGACGCTTCTAGGCCGCAGACCTGTCCCCATGTGACCGTGCTGAATACTGCAGGCAATTGTAACACAATGGTAAGTAATGGTGTAGCTAAACATTTCTAAACCTAGAAAAGATGCAGTAAATATATAGGATTATAAGCTTACGGGATCACTGCCCTGCAGGCAGTCTGGTGTTGAGCACAATGTCTTGATGGGGTGCACAACTGTATTTATATTTGTGCCCCTATCTGCAAGTGAATAGGTCCAGAAAGACGTAACAGACTCTTCAATTGGATGAGCATGAAATTCCACTTTTTAAGACCAATTTTGGCTCTGGTAACAGACGTTAGTATCTAAAATATAAAACTATTTGGAAAGCATGAAAAATTCCTTGTGGTCAAATGCATTTTTATGTCTGTGATAATCAGCCTTCGTAAATGTTGATGCAATTGTAAATCATACCAAACTCCATTTCCTAATGACTATTATTTATAAGAGAATTAAGCAAGAATTTGCATCCAGCCTGGGCAACATAGTGATGCCCCATCCCTAAAAATTAAAAATTAAAAAATTCTGTTTGAAATAGTACTGTATGGTCAGTTTGTTTTTTTACTTCTTTCCCGCATCTGTTGGTGATATTTCTGAAGAATCCCTGACAATTAGTTATGTTTTGGGAAAGCACACAGCCATAATCCTTAGTCAACACCTTTAATGAATGTACAAACTAAGTGAAAAGAAAGAAATTAAATATTTTTAATTCTTGTTATTATCTGCAGTGATTTTTTTTTGTATGCTTGATCCATCTATTACAGAAAAATGTGACTAAATGTCCTATTGTGTTTTGAATTTGTCTATTTTTTTTTTGCAGATCTATCAATTCTTGCTGATACATTTGAAAGTATTATTATTTAATAGCTTTAGTATAAAAGTTGGTGAATTAATACTTTCAAAAATTATGATATGACCTTGTTTATCTTTGAGAATGATATTTTATTTTAAATTTTTCTTTGTATGATGCTAATGTAAGCATACCAACTTTGCCTTGCTTAGGTACATATTTTCTTAAATTTTTGTTGTGTGATAGTAACATAAGTATATGAGATTTTGTATTGGTTAGGATTGATTAGGATTATCTTTTTCTACTCTGATTTTTAGCAATTTGGGGTCCTTAATGTTTCAATTGTCTCTTATCAAAATGACACAACTGAGTTGTATGCATGAGTTGACATTTTACTGTAACAAAGAGCTTTCCCTTATTTCTACCTACTTATTCATTTATTTGTAGACATATGAATTCTTATTCTATACACTGAATTATGAATTATTCCTATCATTTTTTTTGGCTCAGTACTCCCAGAGGTAGACAGTGGAATCCTCTTTAACCTGACTGCTCCTGTGTCTATTTGACATGAACCCATAAATCTTTGAGCCCTGTCTTTTCTGCTTAGCTTTGCTATGCAAAAACTCTGAAAACTATTTTTTAAGTATGCACCATAGATGTGTTCATTACCACTGGAATGTCATTGCTTCTAAACTCTCAGCAGAAACAGCTAAAAAGTACATTCATACAGCTGACTTTTTTCTTGTGTTTTTCCCACTTAATTTCTACCTGGACATTTTAATTACTTTTTCATTCATCCATTGTATCCATTCAATCTGTAAATTCTTTAAGATCTACCATGCGCCAAGCAATAAACCTCCTTTATTTCAGGGAGGTAATATTCTATTAGTCTATGAAGATCATTTAGTTTTACTGTAAGATAACTTTAGATGATGAACCATTCCCACCATTTATCTATTTTTAGTCTGCAAGACAAATCTATGTCTTATAATACTGATTACATAACAATAAAGTTATTTTTATCTGAATCTTTATTCAATTTTTTATTAGTATACAAAAATTTTATCATTTATGTCTAAGTAAATATTTTTATTTCTTAGCACATCAAAGGGAATTTATCACATTTTGGCTAAGATTTTCTTCCCTCAAATAGCAGAAAATAAGCTTGAAATATTTAGAAAATACGGATGGGGGTAGAACAAGATGGTGAAATAGAAATCTCTGGGGATGATCCCACCCCATGAACACCAATTCAACTGGTATGGACATAAGCAAGCACCTTCAGAAGAATGAAAAATCAGGTGGGTTTGACATTGGATCAAGAAAAGACCTGCTGAGGGGTTTATGGATGCCAACATTCCCTTCTCTCATTTCCCAGAAATGCCACACTGCCTTCTGAGTGGAGAGAGAATTTGTATGTCTAAGGAAGAGAGAGTAAAGTGATTGTGGGATTTTCCATTAAAACTCAGGGCCACCCTGGAAATGGGGAACACAGCACAGTCCAGCACAGTCTGGCATAGTCCTCTGGTACCTACGGAGGCAACATTTAGAATAGCCCACCCAGCCAGAGGGAAATCCTCTCCCCTTAGACCCAAGTTCCAGCTAGCCCCACTACCAGATGACAAAAAGCAGCCCAGGATTTGTCCAAAGTGTGAATTCATACACTACTTCTGAATTTAATGTATACCTTGGGGTAGCAAATTGGAAAGATGAAAAAGCACAATAAGTGAGTGCCTCTGAAGCAGATTGAAAATCACAACAACCATTGTTTTAATGTGCATTAAAATGATGTATAACATAAACACATTTATTTAAGAATATATTCCAGGATGGTGCCTGTGGCTCAAAGGAGTAGGGTGCTGACGCCATATACCACAGGTGGCGGGTTCAAACCCGGCCCCAGCCAAAAACTGAAAAAAAACAAAACAAGAATGTATTCCAGTATCAAACTGCAATTACTTTTGCACCAACCGATTATTATTAGATTTGCTTTAACTCCACTTGAAATTTATGTTCAGCATTTTTTCTTGTTTTCTTTGTTTGATCTTTCATTTCTAATTTTTCTGCTCTAACATTATGTCATAGTAATATAATTATTGTGTTTTATTCTTTATTTAAATACAATATACTATTTTTGATGAGTGATTTAGACATCATCATTCACAAAAATAATTGCTATGCTAGTCCTCCTCTCTGCCTTTCTGTATTAGCTTTATTTTAAAGTTACACTTTTGGGGGAGGTCTATTCTCAATGACTGTGTTTGTTATATAGAATTCTTTTTCTTTTTTCTTTTTTTTTTTTGCTTTGTCTTGTAACATTAGTACTTTTGTTTTTCAAAACATATTTTAAAAATGAAATCACCCACCAAAATTCTTTCAAGTTAATCATTGATTGTGTCCTGCAAACAGATTTAAGACCTTTGTTCTCTTTTACAACACAGGGAGCATTTCACAACCTGGGCCTTCTCTTCCTGCATCCTCTGAGCTTTACTAACTTAGTCTAATCCAAGGGCCTATGTTTGTGACCTGGGAGAGGGGAGGAAGTTTAACTGAATCCAGCTTTTGGTCTAACAATTATCTACAATAGTCAACCACATTCCTCCCTTCTGTTTGTCTCATAATTTATTCTTGTTCCATCATTATCTGCTATCCCAGTTCACAGTGTTTATTAATGTAAATTTCTGCAGAATGACAAAAAGAAAGTGCCTAAAAAAAATGGCAGCTTTTTTGCATTCTAGGTCTAGACAGAGGCAATACTTTTGTTTAGAAAAAAAAAATCAAAGCAAAACTTACTCTGGAAGAATGGGAATGTACGCCAACTGCATTACTCTCTTATGTTGGAAGCACACGGGTCATTACAAAGTTGATGTATGGTGGGTGACACTTGAACAAAGATACTACGATTTTGAAGCAGGAGGAGGTAACATTGAGGACTTTGTGACTGGGGAAGGGACAGAAAGAGAGGTGATGTGAAAGAGGGGGAAAAGCAGATAGGGCACAGGACCTCAAATCCTGGGAGTCTGAGAAATCTGTTAGAGGACAAAGATCATAACTCTTAGGAGCATGACTCCTGATATCCAATTTAAAGTCATCTTTTTTGTTGTTTTTAAATTCCTTGAAAGATTCAGTTTTGACCATTACCTATCATATACCTAGCAGGAGCTGTGACCTGGGGGATAATGGGAACTATTTTAGTGTGAAGCTGACCTACTGCTGGACAGAGTGGTTACAGAGAGCCAGACAGAATAGAGAAGCCCTAAGCAGGGCCTGGAGCAAGAGAGAGAAATGATAAGCTTTAGGGGTGCACCCTCTACCCTCATAAAGATGAGACTTCAAAAAGTTTGTGAACAAGTAGAATTAAAAGATAAAAAATAAACATTCAAACTCTGTTTCTCAACTTAAGATCTATTAAGTTCAAGACACTTTTGTAAGCAATGGTACCAGCCATTTAGTCTACCCAAAGGAAGTATGAGTTCTAGGAAGTTAACCATGTCCATGGAGTCTTTTTTATACTATTAACTGGAGAAAAAATGGGTCTCTTTTACAAATTTTTAAGATTAGGAAACAAAAAGAAGTCAAAAGGAGATAATCAGGACTGTACAGTGGAAACCTAATGGTTTCCCACAGAAATTCTAGCAAAGTTGCCCTTGTCTGATGAGAGGAATATGCAGGAGCATTTTTATGGTGGAGAAAAACTCTCTGGCAAAGCTTTCCCAGACATTTTTCTGCTTAAACATTGCTAACTTTTTCAAAACACTCTTGTAATAAGTAGATGTTATCATTCTTTGCCACGCTCAAGAAAGCAATAAGAAAGATGCCTTGAGCATTCCAAAAAACTGTTGTCATGACCTTTGCTCTTGACTGTTCTGCTTTTGCTCCGTCTGGACCACTCCCACCCCTTAGTAGCCATTGCTTTGATTGTGCTTTGTCTTCAGGCTAATATTGGTAAAGCCACGTTTCATCTCCTGTTATAATTCTTTGAAGAAATGCTTCAAGATCTTGATAATAGTTGTTTAAAATTTCCACTAAAAGTTCTGCTCTTGTCTACAACTGATCTGAGCACAGAGGTCCTCACACCCATTGAGAAAAGTTTGTTCACCTTTAATTTTCCAGTCAGAATTATGTATGCTAATCCACTTGAGAAGTCTATGGCATTGACTATGTTTCTGCTGTTAATCATTAGCCTTCTTCAAGTAGGGTACCAACAAGATTGTTTCCTCACAAATTAATGTGACTGGTTTTAGGCTTCCTTTTCAACATCAGCTTATCCTTTTTAAAAACTTGTTATTCATTTGTAAACAATTGATTTCTTTGAGGTATTGTCCCCATAAACTTTTCTTAAAATATCAGTGATTTCACTATTCTTCCACCCAAACTTCACTATAAATTCAATGTTCATGCTTCAATTTTAGAAGAATTCATGTTACTCTAATAGGGTCTCTTTTTACACTAATGTCTCAAATCCTTCTTAATGTCTCAAATTAGATCTTGTTCAGACAATTATAACAAGTTAGTATGAGATTATTTTGATTTAAAAATGAGATCTGTGTATAGTTTTTCATAATACAAGTTTGCCATGAACTTTTTGAAAACCCTTTCTGTCATGGGAAATGGGACTGAATTTCTTACAATCCTCCATCATGGAAGCTAGATATTAAAAAAAATTGTGACCATGGAGAATATAAGAATTTGGGGAAAATATGATTTCATTTAAAATTGGTAGTTTTTTCTTAGGGTCATACTTATGCCCTTAACAGATTTCCAATTTGAGAATTTTCTTTTAAAAAGCAACCCTAAAAATTGTGGGAAATGCTCTCTACTACAATAATGGTTTATAGGGTTTTGGGGGTTGTAGACCTCATGGAGAAAAATGATCCTTTACTCATACACACAAAACGTTGTCTAAAATTTAATTTTTTTTCAAAACCCTCAAATTTAGACTATTATTTCTCCTTTCTTTAAATTTAATTTTACATGGTTATTTGTTTCTACTTGTTACAGTGAGTACCTCCAATTTCTGCTCTTTTGTTTTTAAGATGCATTCCCTGCCCTACCCCATTAAGAACCTTGATGGCTGATTCTGTTTCATGTACTCTATTTTCGGAACCTTCTATTACTTCTATTAAATTGTCTTCTTGCATGCCATACTTGATGTATTTAGATGTGTTCCTTAAATCTTTTGGGGCTAAACCAGAAACTTGAGAAGGTAAGGGAGTAAATTGTTTTCATTCATTACTTCATGCCCTTCATCTTGCATAGCAGCTAAACATGCTAATAAATATTTACTGAATGGAACTGAGTTTTACTTGTCTTATTTGTTGCAGCATGTGTTTTAATGCCTCTGGTAATTATTAAAAATTTTAAGTAGTGGGATATAATCTGTTCATATCTGCTGAAGCATGGCTGATGTGTCTTTT
>NW_003852432.1:5479363-5488167 GCF_000181295.1 Otolemur garnettii | reverse complement strand
TAATATGTCTTCTTCCATCACCTCCAAAAATTTGCATGTTGAAGTCTTAACCACTAATACCCCAGAGTGTGATTATATATTGAGATAGGCCCTCTAAACAGATGGTTAAGCTAAAATGAGGTAATATAGATAGATCATAATCCAACACCACTGAAGTCCTTATGAGGAAGGAAAATGAGAACACAGATAGGCACAGAGGGAGGCCCATCTGAAGACAACTGGAGAATTGAGACATCTAGAAACCAAGGAGAGAATGAAACCATAGAATGAAACCAAGACTCACAATGAAACCAAGTCTGCCAACACTCTCATCTGGAAATTCTATCCTCCAGATAGGTTATGATGGAATGCCTTTCTATGATTTAAGCCACCCAGTCTGTGGTATTTTGCATTGAAGCCCTAGAAAATTAATAATGTTAGCTGATCATTCTGATTTTCCTTCTTTTTTTTTTTTTTTTTTAAGACAGAGCCTCAAGCTGTTGCCCTGGGTAGAGTGCCATGGCATCACAGCTCACAGCAACCTCTACCTCCTGGGCTTAAGTGATTCTCCTGCCTCTGCCTCCCAAGTAGCTGGGACTACAGGCTCCCACCACAATGCCTGGCCATTTATTTTTTTTATTTTATTTTATTTTTTTTTGGTTGCGGCTGTCATTGTTGTTTGGCCAGCCCAGGCTGGATTTGAACCCACCAGCTCAGGCGTATGTGGCTGGCACCTTAGCTGCTTGAGCCACAGGTGCCGAGCCCTGATTTTCTTTTCTTAATTTTTAACATATATCTTATTTCTTTATGGAGGTGACAAAATGGTAAATCATCATCCAGTTAATCTCTCATCTGTTTAACCTCCATGGTACTTTAAAGAAATTAAATTAGTTTTGCTAGTTCACCCAAAAAATTTGGATTCTTTGCTCTTCTTAAAAATCTCAGAAAACCTGACAACATTTGGGCATCTGTTTCCCATGGGAATAATTACCATTTTATTTATTTATTATAGTAGTGCAGACTTTTAGCATTTTGACCTTTGCTTTTCATACATTTATTGAATCATCTCACTGATGTACATTATCAACATTTTTTCCCCTTTTTGGGAAATATGTCCTTGCAATTGGTTAATCCTTAGAAAGATAGTTAGAGGAAAGGCCCATTTGACATCCCCTCTTAGATATGCAAATACTTGTTGAGTCTAGCACATGTATTTAGTGCTTAGGCAAACCCACAAGTGCCATAATCAAATCTGAGCAAGTTCTGTAGTTTAGTCAAAAGATGAAAGTTTGTTCATTAAGACTATTTTCTTCACCCTTGTTCAGTTTCAGCCTCATCAGAGAGGACACTCAACCTACTCCAAGAATCTCTTTTGCCAATTGGCCATTGTGGCTGAAGAGTGGAGCTGTCTCTGAAGTGTGTGATTGACTCCTATCTTTTCTGTGTTCAAGGTTGGTAATGTTTCACCTCTTTCTTATATGTTGACTATGAAGAATTTAGTTAGATTACTTTCCTCAGATTGAAATATATTCTGTTTCTTTCTTTTTTTAATTTCAGACTAATATGAGGGTACAAATGTTTAGGTTACATTGTTTTCATTTCTAAGGTAAAGTTCAAGTTGTAGTTTAGCCCTTCACCCAGGGGGTGTACTATATATTCTTATGTTGCCCACATTAGGTGAGAACTTACCAGTCATCCTCCTCTGTCCTCTTTCCTCTTCCCTGCCCTCCCTCACTTGCATATACTTGCACTTTGCTTTCATGTGGGTGTGTAGTTATTTATCTATTGGTTTCATATTAATATTGAGTACATTAGATGCTTGCTCTTCCATTCTTGTGATACTTTACTAAAAAGAATGTGTTTCAACTCCATCCAGGCAAACACAAAGATGTAAAGTTGCCATCCTTTTTTATGTCTGAATAGTACTCCCTGGTTGCCAGGGTACTGCTCCAGGGCAGGATACTTTAAGACCTGTGGAACCAGTGGCAATGAACTGGGGAAAAATAATGTCAAAAGTGGCAAGAGATAAAGAGACGGGGCACACAGAATAGAGTTTTCAAAGGTCAGAATAGGGGACCACTGCTAGCTTGTGGGATTTCAGTGAGTGGCCCTGAGTATTTGGTCCACCCAGCATTTATTGAAAGCTATTATCTTATTTAGCCAAGGGGATAAGCTGAGGAAGGGAGTAAAAGCATCAGCAGTAAACATGTTAGTTTTTCTATTTATAATCATTAACTTTAAGAGTCTGGGCAGCCTTGAGAAATTTGGAACCTGAGCCTTGTGTAGGGGTAGCCTCCTGTCAGTGGTCACACACACCGATTCCTTGGGGGAGGTTAATCCTCACTAGTTTACTGTGGAGCAACCACTCCAACCCAACAGCATCAGTCTCTGAAGAATCCATGGGAAAGAGGAATTTTCCCCTTATCTCCAACCAAAGGCATTTTCCTCTATGGTTGTTGTACAAGCCCTCCTGCCCATATTTCAGGGCATGAGCTGTTTCCTGGATTGCTGCCCTGGCCATTACACAAATCCCCACAATAAGTATTTGCTTTGACTGTTGACTGGTCAGGGACTGGCTTAGTTAATGTTTGTTCCCAGGCCTTGAATGCAGCTTCTGCTACATCCATTGTTCTTTAGAGTGCTTGTAGCCCTAGAAGGGGTATTTGGAAGCTATATCCCTTAGAGGCCAGGCTTCCAGTAAGAGCATAAACTGCTCAGACAAGTAATTTTACTGTTAGTTTAGTAAGCTAGCTAAACTGTTTTTATTCCACCTTGCTTGGCTTATTTTTCTGTTTTCCCCCTTGTCTGGTGGCATTTTCCCTTGCTGAGAATGGGGTCTTTGTTCCCAATTTGGCCTGCACTTCATATACACACACCCTAGTTTGTTAATTCATTCCTGAGTTGATGGGCACTTTGGTTGTTTCCACATCTTGGCAACTATTAATTAAGCTGCAATGCACATTCTAATGGAAATGTTCTTGTGGTAAAATGATTTCTTTTTTATTTTAGGTAGAAACCTAGTAATGGGACTATGGAATCAGATGGAAAGTCTACTTTTAGCTCCTTGAAGATTCTCCATACTTTCTTTTATAGAGGCTGTATTTGTAATCCCAGCAGCAGTGTGAAAATGTTCCCTTCTCTCCATGTCCACACCAGCACCTGTAGATTTGGGATTTCATGATGTGAGCTGTTCTCACTGGGATTAGGTGATATGTCAGAGTGGTTGTGATTTGCATTTCTCTGAAGATTAGAAATGATAAACATTTTTTCATGTGTTTGTTAGACATTCATCTGTCTTCTTCAGAGAAGTTTCTGCTCAAGTCTCTTGCCCACTTTAAATGGGATCAAAGATACAATACTCTTTGCGTTTTTCTAATACAGTAGAGACAAAATATTTAACAAACTGATTCATAGATTCTGAGCAAGGGGAAACATTCTATAAATTTAAATTAATTAAAATGGACATTGTATGTAAATTATAGACAAATTGAAATCTCACATACCAAACCACAAAACTCCTTATTGAATTTTCTATGTCTCAGTTTTTCCTACCTCAACCCGATTTGGTAACTACTTGGATTTGTTCCCTTCTACACCTTTCTTTACAATGCCTTTTGACTTCATAGTGATAAAGGGGATGTCTGAATAATAGAATTTTCTAAAAATAGGTTTAAACTATTGGAGTTGAATTTTTCATTACTAAAGAGCTTGTTCCCTTACTGATTGTCTTCTAGGCAGTAGAGAGCCTTACCCTATCTCTGGGTACTGTCAGTGTTCCATACAGGAACAAGTCAGTGGAGTGATACTATGTCGGCTTGTGTCTACTAAGGCCTTGTACTCAAGGCTAGCTTTCAATGCTCACATTTCATATTAGTTCAAAAAGCATTTCTTGAAAACCTAATTATATACAAGGCATAGTACCAAACACTAAGGATACAAATATAAAATGCAGCTACTGTTTAAACATCAAAGAATTTCATAACCTTCTTAGCTAAGAAAATGGTCAGTATTATTTAAGGCTATCATTCTAGCTAAGTAAGACTGGTATCTCCCTTCTAGAAATTTATTTTATTTATTTATTTATTTATTTATTTATTTATTTATTTATTTATTTTTTGCAGTTTTTGGCTGGGGCTGGGTTTGAATCTGCCACCTTTGGCATATGGTGCCTGCACCCTACTCCTTTGAGCCACAGGTGCCACCCTCCCCTCTAGAAATTTATAATCTAACCAGGTATGAGAAATAGAAAATTATGTAATGATGCAGGGCTATCATAGTTTAAATGCCAAGCGAGTTGCTTGGATATTAAATACTAAAGAAATTCAGGAGAAAAATAAAGCACACAGTTCAACCTTTAGGAGACCAGGAAAATTTTCTGAAATCATTCATCCATTAAGTTGAGAGATGTTACCAGCCTGAAGTAAATTATTTTTGTCATTTTTTTTCCAGTAAGCGTCCCAGGAACATGGTGTTCCACATTATTAGAGCCCTTATGTGTATGTCCATTAAATATGGAAGGTGTAAAAATATAATAACCAACCTTGTTTGCCTGCTTATATGGAAAAATAATATCAGAGGGAATTTGAAACAATCTATATTATTTGCTATGAACAATACACATCTTTTTTTAATGCAAGAGTTGTCATTCAATTTGCCAGGCAACATATTGATTTGTTGCAACCGTTCTCAGAAGTTGGATTAATCCTTGTGCAGTTACCTGCTGAAAGTAATACTCAAGCTTCAGGACAAATTTAGGCCAATAAGCCTGAGGCAAGGTTTCACTTGACAAAAATCTTTTTTCCCCACATATACTGAAGAACACCCTATTTTGAGCATCCTCCAGCTGAACTGAACTGGAGTAGAAGAGTGGCTAGTGATCCGGCCCTAACAGGGAACGAAGGGAAGCAGGTGTGTGAATTTACAGTGTGCCTTTTGTAGGATAGTTCTTTTACCTGCCAGACATCCCAATGCCTGGTTGTTGGACCTGTGACCAGGAGTTCCCTAACACGGGAAACTTGTTGACATTGACAGACACACTTCTGTCTCGTCTGACCAGTTTACATCGACTCCCTGATCATTGCTCTGGCCCTGGGAGCCCAACTTTTGCTCGCCCTGGCATCTGCGAATGATTTGACAGCCAGGTCATCTAGTGCTAAGATAACTGCCTGAAGTTTGACCAAGTGTGTTATTTTGGGGGTCCTGCCTTTTGTTTTTATTTCAAAGTATTATAGAGTACAAATATTTTTGGTTACATGGATCACTTTCATAATACTTGAGTCATTATGAGTGTGCCCATCACCCCTGTTAGAATGGCTTTTATTAGTCACCCCTTTATAAATTAGGTTGTATATGGTAAGTTTTAATCCTTGAAGGTGCTGTTCTAACTTACACTGTGCCATATTGACTATGTTGTAGTTCATGTTTTATCTAGCCAATTTGTAAGTACTGAAGACTTACTTTAATCTTAATTTATCATTTACGGTGTCAGAACATCTATGACCACCATAAAAAGTGTTACAACAATGAATATAAAACTATAGCAAGTTTAGTCCAAATTACACTTGAAATGAGGCATACTCATTTTCTCTATTTTATATTTACTTTCCTTCTCAAGATTATAAAGAGAAAATGTTTAAATTTATCAGAAGCCTCAGATATAATTGATAAAGTCTATGAATGTTGGTCAATTGGTACATTTTTTAAAAATTTTAAATTAAACCCATGTTGTAGAGGCACCCATGCCAGTTAGTGCCCTTTTTAATTATTTTATTATATAAATTCTTTAGGATATAAACTAGTACATGAATCTTAAATTTTCAATTGAACCAAATTATGGAACTTTGTTCTGATTTAGCGATGTATTATATATGCATACTTTACCTATTATATTGTATATTTGTATTAAAATATCACCTATAGTTTATTTAATCACCTTTTATTTTCCTTCTGTATCTAGGAGTTTATTCATAAGTCAATAGGTAATGTAGGGCTAGTATTATGTTGCTAGACCTGGAGTTTGCTCAGTACTTAAACTTTCAATTTCCTCTTTATTTTCTCTCGAACTTATAGCCACATAAAATGACAGCGTGACAGTCTCTCTTTGTCTCTTTCTCCCTTTTGCTCTTTCTCTCTCTCTCTCTGTATCTTTTTTTTTCTTCTCTTTCTTATTTTTTAAGGCTTTCGGCCACCTGAAGCCAAGATTCTTAATTTCTGTCTCTAGCTGGTAAGAGAGAAAAAGGGAGGAAGAAAGAGGCCAGTGCCTTTAGACAATAGCTTCTCTCTGGGACAGGCCCTGCAACAAGGAGATCCCTCTCTTTCCCCCTTTTACTTTCAAGTGAAATTCTTAGAATAACTTGCAAATCTAGGTGGCTGAAATGTGTGTGTGTGTTCCTCTCAGGAAACTTGTTTATACTGGCAGATATCCTATGGTTCTCATCTGACCTGTGTCCAATTTAGGCCTGTCTGGCCGTGGCTCTGGCTCTAAGAGCCTGATGTTGTGTTCTCCCCTGGTGTCCTAAGGGAAAATCTGTCCTGGCTCAGTCCCCAGTTCTTTAGATGGAAGGTGCAAATTTAATATACTTCCACAATAGTGAACAAGTTCACAGATGTTTTATCTTTAACTTACAGATCCTGGGTGGAGAGAGCACAGTAAGTTGGGAGGGCTGCCCTTTGTCCCCTGGTCGTGTGAGTCAGGAATGATGCATTAGGCCGAGGGAGAAAGTGTGTGAATGTGTGTGTGTGGCCACTAGCAGTACATAATATAAGAGAATAGGGTGTGGTCACTTTAAATTCATGGGCAAATGCTTGAACAGTTGGTTTAAAGGACACAGCTAGAAAATGGGAGCTTGTTCTCCTGGGTGGAAGAGATACCCCTAAGCTCTCTCTCTTACCAGCTTCATCCTTCTGGGTGTGATTTGGGCCTGGAAACTGGGTTGAGCATGACTGGGCCAGACTTCAGGACAGAAACAGTTAAACCCATATTCAAAAGGATGCAGAAACATGATAAAATCAATAAGAATTCACTACTACCCCCTCAGTGGTGATTCTCAATCAGTCATGCCTTTCCTAAGTCCTAGTCCCAGGTATATCCAGAAACCACCACTGTTGTTGCCCAGATGAATCTGATACAGATGGTCAGCATAAACACCCCTGATCTTTAAAGGAGGAAACATCTGAGGACGGGTCAAAAGTAAGGACCAGTTCTGTCAGGACCAATGTTGTTAATGTATTTAAGCTTTTAAAAAGCCTTTACAGAGGAGTTTTCCATGACATGCAAATCAGGGTCCAGCAGTTACTCTCTTTCCTATTAATTTTTGGGCTTGGGTGGGTCTTCTACATAAGGATAAAAAAGAATAAGTGTCCATTTGACTGGTAGTGTGTCTTGGCAATTTCAATCATTTTCTGCTTTGGTATTTCCAATAGTCTACCTGAGCTGCTTTTATTCACAACACTTCTGATACCAAATGGGTGGGGGAATTTTCCCTTCACCTACTAACAACTGGGTGTCTACAATTCAATTCTGCACTCATTGCCTGGAGTTAACTCAGACCCCACATAGAAAGGGCTCAGTCCCTCAAGACTTCAGATGCCAGTCAGCTATACTTCCATACAACCAGCTATAGATTTGAGGTTTCCCACAACCCCTTCATCAGGTCTAATAACTTGCTAGAATGACCATAGAACTCAGGAAAACCCTTTACTTACTATCCCCAATTTTTAATAAAAGATAGAACACAGGAACAGCCAGATGGAAAAGGTGCACAGGGCAAGAGATAGGAGGAAGAATGCGGAACTTCTGTGCCTTCTCTGGGCACACCATTGTCCCAGCACACTGATGCTTCACTAACCCAGAAACTCTCTGAACCTTGCTGTTTAAGGTTTATTTTAATTGGGGATTTTAATGGAGGTTTTATTATATAAGCATGATTGATTATAATTTGGGCCATTGGTGATTAACCATAAATCTATCAAATCCTCCACAGGAAATCTCAAATCCACCAAGGTGTGACTGCTGGCTCAAGGACTGCAGATTAATTTATATTGGCTGTGCTTGGAGGAAGACACATCTTGCCCAGGAATCCAGAAATCTGAAAAGATGAAAAGCACAGGGATCATGGTTTTGTTTTTTGGTTTTTTATTTTTTTTTAGATAAAGGAGATATGACATAAAATAATATGCCTCGGCTCTGAAGGAGGACAAGAGAACTTTTGTTGTTGTTGTAAGGTACAGTGTTGAAAGACATAAAAAATAAGAAGGAAAATAAGAAATTCAGTTGGAAGATGGAATATTGGGCCCAATAGAGCTGTTGTTCTGTTTATTTACATTATAAATCCTTATCTTTCAGTGTTTATAAAATTCAGTTAGACCTGAAAGAAAATTCACTAGACTCTATCCAGCAAGCAATTAAAAAAAATTAAAGAAGATGGTAGACCGCAGCCAGCTTTCCACAGAGGTTCCCATCCAGAAGGAGAGTTAAAAGACAGAAGTTTAGTAAGTAAGCCGGTGGTTTGCTTACTAAAGTAAGTAAAGCCAAGAGAGAAGGTTGAAGAATGCACAGCAAGCCTGCTGAGGCAAGCTGCAACCCCAAAGATACAAACAAAGGGTACTAAATCCATCCCCAAGCAGACAGGAGTCCCCTTCCCCAGGAGAAGGGCTCGCAGAAAACTCCATACAAACAAGCAAGCAAAGTTCAAACGTCCTCTCATTCTATCCCATGGGAGACACCCTCTAAAAACTGGACCTCCTACCCCTATTAGGGTGCCATGGCACTCTCCTGCCAGGCATAAATCTGTACAAAACTGTATATATTCTCTACCTGCAACTCT
>NW_003852432.1:5477751-5479084 GCF_000181295.1 Otolemur garnettii | reverse complement strand
GGGCTATTCCAGATAGACACCCTCTGTCTCTCTGGGGAACCAGAGGAAGCACCTTCTCCAGTGACAGCCAGCCACTGGCAGACAGATTGGAAGCACTGGCCCATGAGTAAAGGGCTGAGTAAAGGGAAGGCCAAAGGCAGCAGTGGCCTGGGCAGAGCGCTGGGACTAGAATACGTGTGTAGAGCTGGCAGACTCCCAGGGAGGGTCTTAGCCAGAGGACTGCTTTACTGAGGCTAAGACACACCTGGCTCTCAGGGTATCATAGTTGAGACAAAGGTGGGTGAGCAGAGGCTGGAACTGACAGCTCAGTGTGAGCTCTGACTTCTTGTTGCTGCCTGGAACTGAGTTGTGGTTTCTGTCACCTCAAGCAGCATCTGATCCACAGGAGAATATAGCTGGGACAGAAACAAATTCTGTAAAGTTGTGCTGTTCTGCCAGCAACATCAATC
The DNA here is from genome assembly GCF_000181295.1 of Otolemur garnettii. NCBI lineage: Eukaryota > Metazoa > Chordata > Mammalia > Primates > Galagidae > Otolemur > Otolemur garnettii. The sequence continues at coordinate 5,478,635 of NW_003852432.1, read as the reverse complement.
AGGGGCGGGACTGGAACTGAGTGAACAGCCCCAGCCTCCATTAAGTATCCGAGGTTGTCAGGCCTCACCTCCCCCTGCCAGATAGTGGCCAAGAACAGCAGCCTGGCTGAGGAGACATAGATCTCCCTCTGACTCAGGCAGATGCAAACCCCTGGGGCATCTGCTCATTGGGGGAAGCTGGGTCACAGCCCTGTGGAGTTACCAGTGACTGAGTGTGACAGAGGGGCAAGGTGGGGAAGGAGGCATAAACCTTCCCAGACTAATTTATTTGCTGGGTTGGTCCTTCAGACCTCACAGAACACTAAACTGAGTCATACCTGAGCTGCCAGCAGACCCCTGCTATCTGGTTGCCAGAGACCTTTTGAACTCCCCCACCCAAGTCCAGTGCCAACTGGGACAATTGATTTGGACCTCTTGAACTGGGCCAATCACCCGAGGACTATTCAAAGTGGTACCCTGGATGTGTGGCTGTGGGAAGGTATGATTGTCCTTTCCCAATTATTGCCAGTGGAGTGTGGGGTGACTTAATTGCTGGTATTTCTCCACAGCTGAGACCTCAACCCAGAGTAACTGATTTACTAGTATAGAACAGATACCAGCTAAAAACAAGAGAGAACCACTTAGCCCCACCACACCAAGCAGGCCCCCAGTTTCTCAGGCCATAGCACTGTACGGATCCTTGGCAAAGCTCTAGAGGAAAAGGTACAGACACCAGTCCCAGCCTTTGGGCAAAGGGCTAGTTAATCACTGCTCATGCAGCCCCCAGCCCAACTTCTCCTTATCTGCTCACCAAGCCAAATGGTGTAAATTAAGCATGGGGTGGAATCAATGGAAAAACTCCAGTAACATGAATAACCAGAGTAGATCAACCCCTCCAAGGAAGG
>NW_003852432.1:5467042-5473297 GCF_000181295.1 Otolemur garnettii | reverse complement strand
TGGGACCACACCTATGGTTCATCTTATAAGGGTACATGTGAATCTTTCTAAATGTAGAATATAAATGTCTTAACATAATAACTAAGAAAATGCCATGAAGGCTATGTTAACCAGTTTGATGAAAATATTTCAAATTGTATATAAAACCAGCACACTGTACCCTATGACTGCATTAATGTACATAGCTATGATTTAATAAAAACAAAAGTCAAAAAAAATTTTAAAATTAAATAATCACTTTTAACTCCAGGCCTTGTATATTGTTCTAAAACCAAGCCAGCTTGAATGTGTCCAACTTCATTTAATTGAGATCAAAGTTTATTTTTTTCAGACATTCTCATACTATATATAACTGTGGTAAATGATCTTCAAAGGTACTTTAATTTGGATACATGTAAAGAGTAAGCTTTAAGGGGTGTTATCTTCAGAATAGATTTGATGCTCTATATTGCTTAATTAAGTAGTTTTAGTAGATTCTTTACAAGCACTGAATTTAATTTAAGTGATATATAGCACTTTAAAGGCCTAAATGCAATTAGGGTTCTAAACTATGATTCAGTAGGCAATATTCACTAAAAATAAGGGTTGCAGTGCCAGACACAGAAACTACACAATGTGAGTTCTCAAGTATTGTTTACTCCATCAATCAACCCTTCCTTTCTCCAGAATTCTATATAAATGTTGGCAGTGTTGTATTGATTTTGTCTGAAAGACAAAAAACAGAAAAAGAAGAGAGACAGCAATAGAATAGATGCTGAAAAGATTGTGAAGAACTAGAAAATAAAGTTGAGGAAGAGAAAAAAATGAGAAAACGTAAGTGACCCAGAAGCAGATGCACACTGATAATTTATACTCACTGGGCATTATGCTATTATGTGCAATCAAAACTGCCCGTTTAGCTGTTAACCATTCAGTTATTTAACGGAGAATCAGTCATTGACAAGTAGTACCCAAGGATTACATTGCTTCACGAATACTAGAATTGTAAAACATGTTTTAGAATCTTGTAAGAACCAATTATTTTTTGGCCTATATTTCTCCTTGAAGAATTAAAAAAAAAAAAAAGAAAATTAATACCAAAATCTTTCTAAGATCTAAAGACAGTTTATGACCTGGGATGACGTTAGTCGAATTTTACCAGGCAGTAAACTGTACATCTACTCTACTGTAATAAAATATATGTTAAAAAATTTACCATCTTCACAATTTTAATTGTACAATTCAGTGATATGAAGTGCATTTATATTGTTGTGAAGCCCTAATCACTGTCCATCTACAGAACTCTTTTCAACTTGAACTTTTAGACCAATTGAACAAAAGCTCCCCACTCTCTCCTCTCCTCAGCCCCTGGTAACCATCTTTCCATTTTCTGTTTCTATGTACCTTATATAAGCGGCTATAAGCAGCATCATATGGTATTTCACTTAGGACACAGGCCTCAAAGTTTCGTCATGTTGTAACATGTGTCAGCATTTCCTTCCTTTTAAAGGCTGAATAAATGTTTATATCACATTTTGTTTATCCATTCACAACATGAGTTCATGGGCAGGAATTTTATCTGTTTTGTTCCCTGTCGTATCCCTAGCCCTTGCAAAAGTTCCTGGCATGAATTTTTTTAGGTTCCTACATTTCTGAGCAAAGTCTGTCTTCATCCAAGCAAGCCAACAGAAAGTGATCTGCCTTTCTTATGCCCGCAGTCATGCCCTGGTTCATCGGAGATGGCCTGTGACAGATTTGATAGATTTAAAGTTGTTTCTCTGAAAGCACATCATACCTCATTAGCGTTTTAAAACAGTAGAACCGCAGGAAATGCAGAAGTTCTCAGGATACAGAGCAGCTATAGTATGCAGATCAGACAGAAACAAGAAGTCAGGCAGGCTCGTGATGAATTATGCTTGCTCGGTTGGGTAGCTTATGTGTAAAGCCATTAGAGGATCACCCTTTCCCAGCTCCCAAACATTGCCCTCACACACTGTCACTTTAGTAACCTTCTTCTCTCCTACTTACACTGAAATTCTTATTGTTCCTTTTGGTTTATTCAAAAGTCAAAAACACTATTGAAATGTATCAAAAAAAATAAAGCTTCGAAGAACTATTAAAATGTACCATAGGGCAAAAATAAATAGAGAAAAGTTCTCCTTATATATTAGTTTGAATTATATGTACTCAATCACCTTGAACACATCAGATGTCATAGAAAGACTGAGGGAAAATGGTAGGGTGCTAACAGGATAACACAAGGGAGGTATTCGATAACGCCAATATCTACAACAACTAAAGGCCATTCCAGTATGTTTTTTAATTAGTCATTTCTCCTTGTTTTCTATAGTCTAGTAATTTGTAATTAAATGCTATACATAGGCTATGAACATTCTAGAGAAGTTTTGTTATTCTGGTGATGGAAACGCAGAAAGTCCTGACTACCACTGGGCAATCTAGGCATGTGACGAAATCACACGTGGACTCCATATTCACACAAAGCTTTTAAAAGAAAAATAATTGAAAGAAATTTTTCTTTTGGTAAGCAATTACACTAAGAGAAATTTACTTCCATCTGGTCTGAAACTGAAATTGAGCTAGTTTTAAGCCAAATGTTTCTTTCAGGTGGGCTGATCTGTTGCTGGTTTGCCTTTATTACTAAGGAATAACTCTTCAGGGCTCCCAAATGAAATCCTGGAATGTTAACTAGGTCTTTATTTCACAGTGATCCCTGAATTCCATGTTTTTGTCTCCTAGACAAAGCTCTTATCGGATTTACAGCCTCTTAACCATCAGATACAAATTAGCAAATGCCTGAAGAGGAAACACAGAATAGAATGTTGACTCATTCACTTTCCTTTCTTTCTATCCCGCAATTTGGCCCTTACATCCTTTCTGGTTTGGAATCTTCTTCATGTCTTCAGAGAATGTGTGTGTGTCAGGGTGTGACTATGTGTGTGTCTGTGTATGTGTCCATGTCTGTGTCCATGTGTGTCAGTGAGTATCTGCGTGTGTGTGTGTGTCCCTGTTATAAGATAGTTTGGCCTGCCATAGTGAAAGCCGAAGTTATAGTGAGCAATTGGAATTGGCATAGTACATCAAAGAAGAAGCCATGCAATGGAAAAAATGTGATAAGCTTTCTTGTGTGTGTGTGTGTGTGTGTGTGGGGTTGTGTTTGTCCCCTGGGAGAGTTATCTTTCTACCAGTCAACATAACATTTTCTTAGACTCTTTACAGGGCCCCCAACACCATCCTTCCCTCTGAGGGGCAATCCTTCAGAAACCTTATGACTGCTCTGACAGCTCTTTGACTGTGATGAATCATTGTCCGTTTTAGAAATCTGTTGTTTATCCTTGTTGTGTGGCCTTTGGCATTCTCACTGAAGGAATCTATAAGGAGGCAAACCTTGTTCTAGTGATTTCTAATCACTGAGTTTATCTAAGTAACAGTTCTACCATAGCTTGTAAAAAATACAACACACACGGAATTGGAAGAGATCTTAGAGAACACACAGTCCTGTCTCTTATGAAGACGACAACTTTCCCAAGGTCCCACACTATCTGGTGGAAGGAACAGTGTCCACTTCCTGTCCAGGGCTCTTTCAATAACACTCTGTTGCTTGTAATAGATCAGTTACTTCATGGAAAGATTTCTATTGACCAATAACACTTCGTATCTGCAGGAATACTGTACTCTCTGAAAAAAGAGTCATTTGTGAGCAATGTTGTCTACCTAACCCCCTTTTTTTTTGTTTCTGAGATACTTGTCTAGAGATCCCCAAATGACTGATTTTCAAACAAATATGTTAATGTGCGCATGAGAGCATTGTTTTAAGTCAGTTCTGCATGAAACAGATGTAGATATGCAGGAAGTTCACTAGCAAACTTTGTGGTAGAATGTGGGGAGTGTGGGACAGTGGAGAATGTGGAACAGTGTTGGATTCTCTTTGTGGAGAATGTGGAACAGTGTTGGATTCTCTTTGTGGAGAATGTGGAACAGTGTTAGGCAGTGGAACAGTTTGAACTTGATGAAGTCACAACAAAGGTTCACACACTCATATGGGTACTCTGGAGCAGGGATACCCCCTCAAAGTTGTCCCACCTTTAGGCAAGGAGGTTGGATGTTTATGCTCCTACCTAGGTAAGTCAACCAGTCAACCAGTCACTCGATGGAGGCTGAGCTCAGGGAAAGTGCCTGGCTTTCCACGGGGTGTCGATTTTTTGGCTAAGGGGATTTCCCAGAGAGACAGAGATCTTCAACTGAGAGATGACAAATCTTTCAGGCTTCATTCCGGGAAGGGTAACTGGGACAGCACACTACAGCATCTGCTCCAGGTACTAAATTAAGCCAAAATCTGTAACAAGTGAAAATTAAAAGGGAGTTATTAAAAGCAAAAGCCAAATAAACCAAATTCACCTGTTTCTTTCTGTTAGGCTGTCTTTGAAATAAATAGCAGGTAGCAAGAATCTAGATGTGACATAATCTAACGGTTTTATTCATCAGCATTTTGCACTTGTTATCAAAGATGAGGCATTAAGGAGGCATGCAAATTTCACCTTCACTTTGTCTTTTAGGAAAGGATGAAGGTTATCAGAGTTCAGGTAATTGCTTTATAATGAGTACCTTTATTGTTCTCATGTTTCCTGTGCAAGTTTTACTGAGAGCTTAGTAGAATAATGATCTTAAAGTCAAAGGAAGTAAAGAGCAGACAGTATCCTTAGGTCCTGCACTTCACCATGTTTGAAGCTGAATAAATGTTTAGTTAATAAGAGCAGTCACTGTGTTGTCAAAAAGAAATGTTTGTGCTTGGGCTTTGGGCAATGATCTCAAGTATTCATTAATATATTTAATGGGAGAAATTAATGTTCTTCAACAGAAGAGCTGTCATATTAATAACTTTATTGAGTTAGTTTGAAGACATGAGTCAAGCACATCATCTCTGAAATTGCCAAATTCCAAGTTTTTAAGGGCATCCAATATGATAAATGAAGCAAAATTTTAAAAGATGATTTATTTGTATACAGCTTTGGTCTTCTCAGCTCAAGCCAAATTGAAAATGAATGTAAGTTTTTATTACCATCTCAAAACTCAAAGCTTACCTTTTGTTAGTCTACCTGCATTTGAGTGTGGGTGGGTGTGTAGTTATTATTAGAAGTCAAGTGGAGCAGATTACATATTTGAGGTCATAATGTTTTTAGAGAGAATGGAGAAGAAATACTTCTATATGAGAGCATCAAATAAAAAAGTTAAGCATTGATTTGAAGAGATGAAAAAAAATCTAGTAAATTGTGTCTCCTTGCCTTTCAGAGAATTCTTATCTTTTACACCCAGGGCAATCTAGAAACAAATGTTAGTAATTGGAGGACTAAAAAACCATCTCATTTTCTTATTTTTCAAACTTTAATTTATGAAAGCAGCTACATAAGCTTCCACATGTATTTGCATAGTGTGATTCAAGGAATATCTCAGATCCATACCTCATATCGGATATCTTTCCCCAAACAAGGTTCTAAACTTTTGTCCTTTCAATCTATCCATAATCCCTGTCTACTGAAGGATCTAGTGAGAACTCTGTGACTGTCGTACTTGATACTTGGAAGGAAGCCTAGGTGCTGAGGTAATTTTTCTGCTCATATGTGATGCTTAGATATTTTGCTGTCATTAACACATAGTAATTATCTCCTGGAGAGGCCTGAGGAGATGGTAGAATATAGGAAGGAAGAACTATAGAAAGGTTGGCAAGTAGGGCTCTGTTCATTTAGTGGAGGAAGCATGAGTATATATGGCCAGGAGATGGAGTCAAGGATCCAAGGATATATTTCCTGGATTTCAGAGTTCTTTCTGATGTCAATTCTGTTAGCTCACCTCCTATTTTCTAATATTCTCAAAATTAATGACTTTCTCTGATTTGCATAGTGGGTTCCTTGCACCTTTTCATGTTTTAATTTTGAGAATGTTGACACACGTGGATGCTTTTTCTTCTGACCTCTGAAGACTTTTATTTATTCCTAAGCACAGCCAAGAAACACACTAAGAGTTAAAAAATGAAGACATTGCCACTTACAAGCAAACTATTGTCTATTTATGTCTTATCAATTAAATAAGAAATCAGTATGAGTACCTTTGCTGTTGATACTATTTCTTATATCCAAGCCAGATTGCATTCTCCTCATTCATTCTTAACAGGGATCATTAGGGACAAACTGACATGACCATGCCTTGTTACCATTACCATTTTTGAAGATAATATTCTGTTAAAAGTTCTCTAAGTTTTCC
>NW_003852432.1:5466063-5466950 GCF_000181295.1 Otolemur garnettii | reverse complement strand
TATAGATGCTATTTTGCTGTAGTTGTAGTCTTTTTATATAAAGGTTACTAGTTTGTTAGATGGTTTTACAATCTTTATAGAGGCTAATTTGCATATTGGTCCCTACTCTTTGATATATTTTATTTAAAATATTTTATGTGTATCATGTAGTGATGGAAATAAAATTCTGTATATATATATGTGTGTATATATATATATACATATACACACATATATAAACACATATTTATTTGTGTGTGTATAAATGATATATATATACAGGTATGTATTCATATAAAATTATCAAATAGGAATTTTGAATGAGTGTATATCAATATTTTGAATATTTATGTATAGGTAAAGATAGCATCTAAACATGAATTTCCAACATGGCTCTTCAAAGTATATTACTATTTGAACTTTAGAAATAGAAACACAAGTAATTATATTATATTTATTTATTTATTTTGGTTTCAGGCTACTATCTAAAATTTTAAGAGCTAAACTTCAAAGGCACACTAGAACTTTGAAAGTTTGGGGATTTAGTATGAGCGATTTCCCTGCTCTTTTGCCTACTTGATAAATCACTTAGTTCAGCAAACAAAACTTTTCTTTTAAAAAGCTTCTTTTGATAAAATATCTCAAACTAGAGTTGAAACAGGAACACTGTGAACTTGCTGTGTATACGAAACTACCAAAAATAGAAAAGTGGTTGGCTTTTTACTTAGGACTCAATGAAAAAGAATGGAAAGAATTAGGCTTAAGGGAGAAAGGTGTATTTAAAAATCCTTTCTACTAAAACATTAGGACATTAAATATGAAATGTCCTATTTTGAATCAAAAGTTTAGTTTTAGTTTATTATCTCTGAAACAAGAAGCAGTAAAATTAATCAAAGTATGTGCCTAAA
>NW_003852432.1:5463260-5465699 GCF_000181295.1 Otolemur garnettii | reverse complement strand
CTTAATGGAAGCTTGGTTATGTCAGCAGCTAAGAAGCATGGGGAGCAAGTGGCAATGAAATTACAAAAGGCGTTTTCCACAGCTTGTTGAGAATTCAATACTTTTCACTGCATGGAACAGTCCAAAACTTGGAAGAGGTGGTAGTCAGTTGGTGCAAGGTCTAGTGGAAAGAGTGGATTAGACATAGTTTCTAACTCCAGCTTCTTAGCTTGAGCAGCATTGTTTGTGTGACTTGTAGGGAACCCTGTTTTGCAAGAGGAATGACCTGTCTCTATTAATAGCCTGTATCCTCATCATTTCATCCATCTGATTGCAGTAGACATCTGCTGTCATTGATTGACCAGGTCTCACAAGGCTGTAGTGAACAACACCGGCCCTGGACCACTAAACAGACATCATTAGCTTTTTTGGATGAATATTTGGTTTTGGACTGTGTTTTGGTACTTCATCTTCATCCAATCATTGTGCCAAATGCTTGTGATTGTCCAAAAGCACTCATTTTTCATCACATGTAACAATACGGTGCAGCAATGGTTCACCTTATGGCATGACAGCAAAGAAAGGCAAGTTTTAAGACAATGTCTCTTCTGATGCTCATTTAATTCATGTGGAACCCATCTATCCACCTTCTTTACCTTGCCAATTTCTTTCTAATGGTCCAGTATTATTGGAATAGTAACATTAAATCTTGCTGCTAGTTGGTCAAGATGGATTCACTTCTGCTACAGATTTCAGCTCATCCTTATCCACTTTGGTCAAGTCATCCTAGTGGTACATTTTCAATATTAAAGTCACCAGAAAAGAATTCTATAACATCAGTATACTGTGCATTCATGAGCCACATCCTTCTCATATACTTTGTTGATATTTTGAGCTGTCTGTGTTGCATTGATTCCACGACAGAACTCGCATTCAAAAATAACAACAATTTTTTAAAAATTATTCATGGTTTCACAAAAAATACTGAAAATAAGTGAAAGATAAACACAAGCCAAAATGTGCATTTGAAAGAATGGGAATGTACCTTCACAATAAGAATAAAATGAGGAGTGTCAAAGCAAAATGTCAAAGATACCAACTGCTGAACTTAGTACTTAAGGAAATCGGACATTTCATGCTTAATGATGATACAAAACTCTACAAATTATTGGATGCACAGGGTTTAAAGTTTGATAGTAGTGGAACTATGCAGATATGCACGTTTTTGCCCAAAGACCTAAAGGGCAAAATAACACTCTCTTCTGGAGTGATTCCTGCCCCCATTTTTCCCACATTTTTTCTAACAATGCTACAGGCCATCCACCTTTTCTGTAGTAACACCCATAATGCTTTGCTGTCAGTTTGCTACTTACACTCCTGTTTATAAACAAACACACATACAAACAAAAACTATTGCTTCCTCATGCTGGCAAGGTTCTGAGGAAAACAAGAGTATTTCTATCTATGCCATTTCAGGATAAATTACTATAACCCCTTTTGAAAATAGCTTGTAACAATGGAATGTGAGCTATAAATGTTCATTAATTTGGTCTCACTAATCTAATGTACAGAAATACATTCTCAAGGAACAATTCAGAACATGGATATGGAAAGGCGTGTTTCCTAAAATGTTCATTATAGTATACTTAGTTATATAATTCCACATCAAAACCTGTGTTAATTTCCTAGAGTTGCTATAATGAAGGCAACTTTGCTATGGACCACCAATTGAAATGTATTATCCATTGATGTGGATTGATAACGGGAGAGGCTGGTCTTGGGCTGGATCCTGTTTCTCCCAGATGACCTGGTTTGTGGGAGCATTATTAGAGATTATGACCTTGCCAACTGTTACTGCCATGAGGACCACTTCCTAAGAGTGGTCCCCCCTCAGTGTCCATGATGGGGGGAGTCACCATGCCTCTCTGTAGGACCATTATGTTTGGTGGTCATTATTCAAACCCTCTGAACTCTTCAAGTAAGAAGAGCTGCCTAATCCATAGATTCACCTTTGAGCACTAACTCTTTGAGCACTAACTAAGCCACACAAAGAAATGAAAAGTTGTCACTGCTAGTACTTACATTTAAAACTTTAAAATGTAGAAGTGTTCCCTTTTCTCCACATCCATGCCAACACCTCTGGTTTGGGAATTTTGTGATGTGGACTAATCTTACTAGAGTTAGATGATATCTCAAAGGAATTTTGATTTGCATTTCTCTGATGATTAAGGATGATGAGCATTTTTCCATATGTCTGTAGGCCATGCACCTGTCTTCTTCAGAGACGTTTCTCTTCAAGTCCCTTGCCCACGCTGAGATGGGATCACTTGTTCTTTTCTTGCTAATACATTTGAGTTCTCTGTGGATTATGGTTATTAAACCTTTGTTGGAGACATAACCACAAATATCTTCTCCCATTCTGAGGGCTGTCTGCTTGCTTTACTTACTGTGTTCTTGGCT
>NW_003852432.1:5460983-5462678 GCF_000181295.1 Otolemur garnettii | reverse complement strand
ATTATTCCTCCTGCTTTGTTTTTATTTCTGAGTAATGTCTTGGCTAGTTGAGGTCTTATAAGCGTACATGTGAATTTACTAGGCATAGAATATAAATGTCTAAACACAATAACTAAGAAAATGCCGTGAAGGCTATGTTAACTAGTTTGATGAAAATATTTCAAATTGTGTATGAAACCAGCACATTGGATCCCATGGTTACATTAATGTACACAGCTATGATTTAATAAAAAAGAAAATAAAAAAAAAACTTTAAAATGTAATGAAAATTGTATTCTTAGTATAACATGGTTCTTGGATTTAAATATGTACATATGGAAAATATCTCATTTTATAGAATATTTTAATTTGTAATAAAATAATGAATATTCCAGTATGTAGTATAATTTGTATACCTACCTATGTCATTAATGAGAAGAAGAGAAAAATACAGCCTCTGGGACTCCAAACTGAAGGGTTCCCCAAGTTGGAAAGGAACAAAACAAAAATGAAATACAATATGGAAAATTCATTATCTTAATTATTACCAAAAAATTATACTGTTTTTTGACTTATCAATCACAGAGAAAAGATGTAAACAACACCAGAAAATATCTTGTCAGCAGACACGTTAGTCATAAATGAGATTTCATCATTTATATGCATGTCCAAAGTGGTAATTTAGAACTACTGCGACCAGCTTTGGCTGTATCCAGAATGATAATTATGAAGTAAGTGGTGAGCAGATGCTTAGAAATAAAAGTTTGCTCTGAGCCACCAGGAGTCTAAGGACAAAGCTAGCAATTCTTAGAAACCGTTAGTTTGAGGACAGAATTGTCAATACAGCCCCAGTCTATCAATTTGCTGAGCATCGATGGATATTAGCTGTGGCATACAAAAATGGATTATTTTAAGAAACGAAATTGCCCCTGACATATAATTCTTCTTGTTTTTCTTTCTATGGATCTGTGCCTATTGCAAATATCTTAAAGCAGCAACTCAAAATTCAATTCACATGAAAAAAAGAAACAGGATGGTAAAAATTGTACTATAAGCTCATGGCAAAAAGTATGTGCTTAAAATGGGATTTATTCTTTCTTATTGCTCTTGAAATGGATACTTAATTTTTTCCCTAAAATGAGATGAATTTTTCAGAAAAAATACATGGCTGCTGAGAGAGCAGTTTCTCACATGCCAACAATGTGAGCAAAGTTAGGAATAAATCACCAAGGGAATCTGACTAGTACTACACTGCAGTTCAGGTAAGATAATATTTAACTTTTTCACCACATGAAGCTTCATTGGTAGACAACTGAGTTCAATGAATGAGCTAATGAGTTCACTGAATTCTGTGAAATAATATCTTGGAATCATAGACAATTTAGTATTCCTCCATGCTTTGATTAATCTTTTTATATATTCCCTTCTCCTCATCCTCTTTCCATTGCTATTTTTCTAAAAGTATTTTCCTTGTTCTAACACTAAAAGGTTTGCACTACTATCCTCAGGCCCTCAGTTTTCTTCTCTTCTCATTGTCCCACCATCACTGATATTAAGGCTTCTTTCCTGGAAGGCCCTCCAGGTGGCAAGGACAAAGAGTTACAGAATTGTTCTCTGTCTTCCCAGACGGTGGTTATAGCATGTATTGATTGGTATTATTCATTTTAAATGAAAACAATGATTGGTAGTCTTTGCACAAATAGACTTAAATGTCTA
>NW_003852432.1:5458558-5460050 GCF_000181295.1 Otolemur garnettii | reverse complement strand
AGAGTAATATATTATGATTCAGGAACAAAAGTTAATAATAATAATAAATAATATTTTGGGAGTGTCTACTATGTGTCAGAGACTTTCCATTTTTATCTAACACACACACACTGCCCTATGACAGTTACAGCTATCTCTGTTACAGCAATGAGAAATTAGTCTCAGAGAAATCATGTCATATGTCCAAATTCTGCTATCCTGCTAAGCCTTTTACAGCCTCAAACATAAAATTAATTTTATTTTCTCCCCATGAATTAATGATATATTTGGCTAATTTGAAAAACATGAACTTATTTTGATAGAGCATAGTCTATATAGATAGAGCATAGTCTATTTATGTAGAGATATATAACAGGCTTTTACTATGTTTATATTTTATTCCTGAAATTCTTACTAGTAAATTTTTCTGGGTTTTATATTCTTAAATCATAAGAATGAAATCTACACTTCTTCCTTTGCGATGCTTGAACTTCTCACTTATTGCAGAGCTTATGCATTCAGGGGAGGCCAAACTTCCCTTCACAGGAGGTTTTGCCAAAGATCCTTTCCTAACACGTGAACACATGTTTTATTGAATCCAAGGAGCACACAAGTCGACTTTCCTCAGCCTCCAGTAGCAATTCTGACTATGAGGGAACATGTTGAGGGAAAAAAGCATAATCAAATGCCTAAAATCTTGCCCTTTGGAAGGAAAATGGCAAATGTTTTTATTCTAAGAGTTCAGCTTGCCCCAGCACAGTCATGTGAAAGTGAATTCAAGTTAATTATCTCTTTCTATGAAAATGGACTTCTGGACATTCAAGTTAAACATTAGGTACGTAGAGAAATCAATTTTTTAAACTATCTGCCTCAAAGAAGTGTTACAGGTTAGAAGAAGTGTATTGAAATTATTCAGTAGTGAAGTTGCTTTAGCAGAAGCAGGACCCTGTGCTCAAGTGGGATGTGTGGATCACTTGAAAGAAGATGCCATTATCAACTTGATTTTTTCATACTCATGAAAAAATTGTCAGCAAGGGACAGACAGTTGGTGATGATTCAGATGGTTAAATTCAATCAAGGAGGCATGAAAATGCTGTTTTCCTTGGAAGAACCTTGAACCCTGAGCACCTCAGACCTGCCTCATTAATTTTAGTATCACTAGAGTGAAACACAGAACCAAATAGGATAACCATAGTAAAAGCTTCTTTAACATAAAATTATATATCATATATGATATTAAAATACTGAATGCATAATTCTTATTATAACTTTATATGCATGTAGAAATTTAATCTTTACAACTCTGAAATACGTACTATTTTTATCCCCCATTTTGTTGATGAAAAAACTAGAACACTTCTGAGTTTAAGTAATTATCCCAAAGTCACATTTTTAGTAATGAGCTCAGCTGGGAATTGAACCCAGGATTCTCTTACCCCAGCATCCATGTTCCTAACCATCTTGCTATTCCTGCCCTCCATAAAGTCCCATAGTATAGTATTTCTCTAAGTAC
>NW_003852432.1:5455611-5458397 GCF_000181295.1 Otolemur garnettii | reverse complement strand
TTTGTGTTGGGAACATTTTGGATCTTAGCTATTTTGAAACATACAATAAATTATCGTTAACTATGGTTGCCCTGTTGTGCTATTGAACACCAGAAACTTATTCCATCTAATTCTAGTTTAGTACTCATTAACCAAGCCTCTTTATTCTCCCTTCCCCACTAGCCTCCCCAGCCTCCAGTAGCCACTATTCTACTCACTACTTCTATGAGATCAATTTTTGAGCTTCCACATATGGTTGAGAACATGCAATATTTGTCTTTCCCTGCCTAGCTTATTTCATATACCATAATGTCCTCCAGTTTCATCCATGTTGCTGCCAATGACATGATTTACTTTTTTGGTGGAATAATATTTTATTGTGGATATGTATCACATTTTCTTTATCCATTCATCTGTTGAGGGACACTTTTGGCTATTATGAATAGTGCTGCAAAAAACATAGGAGTTCAGATGTATCTCTTTAGTAAATGGATTTTCTCTCTTCTGGATATACACCAAGCAGTCAGATTGCTGGACCATATGCTGATTATATTTGTGGAGTTTTGAAGAACTTTCATACTGTTTTCTACAGTGACTGTACTAAGAGAATGTGAATTCTCCCCAAGAGTGTGTGCGTGTTCCCCTCCTTATTGTATCTTCACTGGCATTTGCTGTTTTCTGGCTTTTTGATAACAGCTATTTTAACTGGCAAGTATAAACAAAACCACAGTGAGATATCTTCTCACCTCAGTTAAAACAGGCTGTGAACTCTTGAACTCTTTCAGAGAGGATCAGAAGGCCATATTTACCTCTGAACCTAATCAAGCACATCTTTAAACACGCTGGGTTGTTTATGGTTGAAAAAAATCAAACCAAAATCCTCACCTCAGAGGAAAGGACAGCTATGATGGAAACCTTCAGAGGTAACATAGGTATGAACAATAATTATGCTGGAATTCAAGATTCTCAGAGACAAAGTCATTGTTCATTCCAACACTTTAGTATAAAATTCCCCTAAGAAAGGAGAAGTAAAATGTACCCAGACTAGAGGTCAGACAAGGAGCCCCTAGAACCCAGAGCTCTTCAGGGAGAGGCTGAAGCATAACAAAGGGAAGTATAGTTCTCTCAGGGTCAGGCTTCCTGTGACAACATTCCAAAAGTATGTTTAGAGAAACAACAAATAGCCACAGAAATTAGCTCAGAAATTTCTGCTAGTGGTAACATATATAACAGAGGGAACCTTTTGCTATTTGGGTGTCTTCATCTTCTTCCATCACCAGATTAGTTAATCAGATTAGTCATTTGGCATCTGTAGAATAAAATACAGGAAAGAGAGATTTTAGTGGGTTAGCAAAACGGGGAATCTAAATGGCATGAGAATAATGATTTTCAGATATCAGTGAGCCAACCAGTGGAAGGCCTGCAGGTCTCAGCTGGCCTCTGGTGATGGGAAACTTAAAGGGACACCTAGCCATCACTTGTGGATAAAAATATTTTACTAAATATATGAAGACATAATACTTTTACAAACTGTATACCATTCATTGAACAAATGACCTTGCTTCTTTGGGTCTCAGTTTCCTCATCTGCAAAATATGAATGGACTGGACTAGATGATTCCTGTGGTTCCTTAATCAGGGATCAACAGCAAGGTCATCAAGGCCAAAGTCAGCTTTAACCACTCAGTAGTCAGAGTTTGCTGTGCCTGAGAAGTAGAAGGCTTGACCCAGCCCTCACCCTGTCCAGTGTCCCCTTTGTCCTTCAAAATAGCATGGAGTTTCCTGTTCTTATATCTTCAAAAGCTACCCAGGGCCATGCTATATTAAGTAATAAAAAATTAAATTAAAAAATTCATTGAAAGATCTTCTCAAAGGAAGAATTAAAAAGGGATAAAAGAAGTAAAGAAAGAAAGATGAATCTCACATGTTCTCATTCATATGTGCCAGCTAAATGTTAAAATGATTGATCTCATGGAGACAGAGGGTGAAATGATGGTTACTGGTGGCTGGAAAGGGTAGCAAAGAGGGGGGTGATAAACTGGGGATGGTTAGTGGGTACAAAGATACAGTTAGATTAGTAGATAAACAAATAATATTTAAGACAAAGAGCTAGGTGCCTGTAATCCTAGCACTTTGGGATACTGAGATGGGTGGATCACTTGAGCTCAGGAGTTTGAGACCAGCCTGAGAAAAGGTGAGGCCCTGTCTCTGCTAAAAATAGAATAAAAGTAGAAAAAAATAGCCAGATGAGGTGGTGGTGGCTGCAGTCCCAGCTACTCAGGGAGGTTCAAGCAAGAGGATAGCTTGAGCCCAGGAATTTGAGGTTGCTGTGAGCTATGACACCATCACCATGGCCATCTAGTTTGAGGTAATAGTGTGAAACTCTGTCTCAAAAAAAAAAAAAAAGATATAAAAGGGAATGGCTATAATCAACAATATGTTAGGGTATACTTTAAAATAATTAAAATTAGAATTGGAGTGTTCCTAACACAAAGAAATGATAAATGCTTGAGGTGATGGATACTTCAATTACTCTAGTTTGATTAATTCACTTTATATGCCTACATCAAAATATCACATGTACCCTGTGAAGGTATACAACTATTATGTACCCCTAATAATTGAAAATAATTTTTTAAAAAAATATAAAGGATTCATGATTGGTAATGCTCAATGTAGACATCCCTTCAGCTATTACTAACAAAACAATTGCAAAACCAAGAAAAATAGCTCTCAATTGTACAGTTACGTGTCATGTGAAGTTTGGGACCATGTCAAATACCATGTTTCCCCTAAAATAAGACCTAC
>NW_003852432.1:5453101-5455365 GCF_000181295.1 Otolemur garnettii | reverse complement strand
TCTCTAAGGGTCCAAAGATTTCTTATTTCAAGCCCGTGTTCTATTCCAAAATAGTAATAAATCTGAGACAAACAAGTTAAATACACAGAAGGAATCTAGATTCATATTCTATTTATTTACAAACATGTAGTGCTTCTACACCATATGGTTTGAACAAAGACAACAAAACATGAAAACAACGCAGGTTTCAGTCATAGCTGCCATAGAGGTAGCTCAGCTTCCAGGTCTGGGCTATTCTCAGAAAAACATCTATTCGCAGACACTTGTGTTCAATCACAGACACTTCTGTTTGAAAAATATATATTCAGAACTCCACTTTCTCTCTTTCCACCATGGATGAATTAAATTAATCCTTTGCATACTCAGTTTTAAAACTGATCCTCCCCTGTTTCAGTGGTTCTTCAAAAATAATATTTTGTCTGACGGTTCAAATATTGCTTTAAATGACATATGATCAAGGCCAATGAAATCCAAGTAATGGCATGAGTGCTTTGTCTTCAGCTACTGTGTTCCCTGACTCTGATGCCCTTCCTCCCTCCTCTCAGTTCAGTTCCCTTCACCTGTCTCCCAGCTCTCCCAGGCTCCCATGTTAAGTCTCCTTCTGTTCCATTTCCTTCCTCACAACTACCAATAGTCAATCTCTTCTTCCCTACCATACTCTAGTACACACTCATTTTCAAAAATATCAATGTTCTAAACATCTAATCTGTAAATTAGTAGAACCTGATGAAGATATTAGGTAAAATAAAAAACCACATATATTTAGGGGGGAAGGATACAATAGTGCCTATAAAATGTTTTTGAAATCAAGTGATACAGCTTCAAGCTCCTATTTTATAATATGGTAATGTTTCTTCTACTAGGTATAAATGTTATTCTTCCCTTGTGAAATAATAATTTCAGATTTATCAAGCATTTATTATGTCAAATATTGTTCAAACCATTTATCTGCATGATCCCATTTAATCTTCACAACTGTCTTGTAAACTGTGCATTAGTTATGCTTCATTCATGACTCAACCTCACTTCAAAATAAGAAAATCAAAGCTTATAGAGATTAACAAACTTGACTAGAGTTGGGGTTTCAATCTACATTAATCTAAACCCAGTACCAAGTCTCACCTTGCAAGGTTTTTATCAGGATCAAATAAAATGGTGAATGTAAAGATGAAGTGCTACATAAATGGAAACCATTGCCCTAACCAACACTTCAAATTAAGGAAAATAGAAAATGTTGGCATTATGTAGAGTTGGAGAGGGAGAAAACTAAAGGGCATGAGTTAAACTTACAGTCTCCTGCTATGGAGAATAAGCACTCAGCATCCCAGGAGGATCAAAATATTGTACAAGAAATAACCATAAGCAAAATGAGCTATATGGCTAAGATAAAATAGAAGCTTCTTGGCCAAGGGAGCTCAGGAATGGAAAAAAGTAAAATAAGAAAATATTGAATTTAATAACCACTTCTTTCTTTAGCTTTCCTTGTCACTATCTTTAATTCTTCCCAAACTCCCCAATAGGAGGAGGACATGTTTCTTAATGCTATTTTCCAAACTGTCAAAGTAAAGATGCACTGAACAGGCTAAACAGACAAGAAAGACTTACTAATAATTTCAGACTATTGCAATAGGAGTTAAGACTATTATACTACATAATACAACAGTGGAGACAAATTTAACTCTACTCATTTAAACAAAAACAGAGGAGTTTTTAAGTCCTGGTGTGAACCAGCAGAATAGTACCAAGGCTGAAGACTTTGGGAAGATGTTCAGTCAATGTGATTAGGCCAGCTATGTTTGCTAACTGGTTTTTATCAAGTTAGGGTCCTACCCCCTCCACAAAGACTGGGAGATAGGAGCCCTTCTCTTCCTGCTGATGACATTTTAAAAAGATGGCTCTCAGGCCTTTGAGAATGATATTCCTTTGTCAAAAAGCTGGAAGAAAATTTATATCTCAAAGGGGCAGAGAAAGAACTAATACTTGCAAGTTTTCTAAAGTAAGAGTTCTAAGAAAAGGTAGATGGGACTTGATAGAGAGGAAGCAGCCTGTCTGAGCATTAGTGAAGCCAACAAGAATGTAGAGGCCATCTTCATCATCACCTGTAAGCACATCAGATAATTAGATCCTGTATTTCTTTTTTGGAGATGCTTATTCCATCTGGGCCTGATGCACAGCTATCAACCCAGGACTTCCTTTGCCTCGCTTCCCTTACCTGGAAACACTGATTGAGGAGAACACATTGATTTAGTACAATATATTAACAT
>NW_003852432.1:5449312-5452521 GCF_000181295.1 Otolemur garnettii | reverse complement strand
CCTTATCATTCAAAGTCACACATTCTTCAATGGTGCAGATGTTATCAGATTACTTATTTGAAATTTTTCTCCCCTTGTTTTTTCTGTGTTATCTTTTGGGAACTCTCATAAATGAGATATTGGATCTCATGGACTTATCATTTAATTTTCTCTCCTACTCCAAATTTCTTAGCCTTATTGTCCTATATTCCCAAAGATTCCTTGATTTTAGAGTCCTATTGATTTATCTTATTTTGTATTTTTATCTCTAAAAGCTCAGTGGCTTTATTGCTTCTCTTAAAATATGCTGGCCTTTTTTCTGTTTCATGAATAAAATATCTTTCATTTCTTTAAGACTTTGGATTTTACTATCATTTAAATCTCTAGGGCTTATTTCTGTTATTATTCTCTGTGGTTCTTGGGTGTTGATTGATTATTTGGTTGGCTTGTCTTTCAGTTGTCTTTCAAGTTGGAGATTTTCCAAACTGAGTAATCCTTGGCTCTCCATTCATATTTAAGATTGAGGCATCAAAGATCTATTTGGAAGTATATTTTAGTAGACTTCTAAAGTAGACTCTAGTAGAAATCTAAAGAATGTTAAATTTGGAGCACAGAGGTTTCATTACGGGATCTCCCAGTGGCATTATCTCTGCTACCTGTTGTGTTTACACACTGCTCCCACGCTGCCTTTTCTCCATTTTTCTCTGTGCTACTCCACCCATGAAAACCGACCCTGAGAACTACGCACTTGGGCTCCCCAAACAACTGGACACAGATGGGTAGACACTCTGAGAATATGAATCAGCAGAAAGGGAGAGATGTCAGGGTACATTTTCCCTGATTCCCTCTCTGTTTCAGCACAGAGTTTGTGGTAGTACTGGTAACTCTCCATACTTCAGTTTCTGCTGTGAGGGTTTTGTTTCACTCTTACACTTCTCATTGGCTTCTGTTTCCTCCCATCATCCCTTCAGCCCTGGAGATGCAATGGCTTCCCACTGGTGCTAGTTGCTGGTGACTCCTCATCCTTCATTCATTCACTTACATGATGATAAAGTGAGTTCCTTTATTAATCTCTCTTCATTCAAATCATCACAGGGATCCTCAAACTTTTTAAACAGGGGGCCAGTTCACTGTCCCTCAGACCGTTGGAGGGCCAGACTGCAGGCCCCGGGATGAGTCAGCTGCTAAGCAGGGCAGGCAGCAGTGGCAAAAACACCCAGCGGGCCAGATAAATGTCTTTGGTGGGCTGCATGTGGCCTGTGGGCTTTAGTTTGAGGATGCCTGATCTAGGGTGAATGTGCTTTGCCATTAGGACAGTATCCACAGGTCTTTCTTTGGAGTGGTTCACTTTCTCCAGAAAAAAATTCTCTAGCATTTTCTTAGGGCATGGAGAAGCATGTGCCTGACTATGAATGCTCCTGAGTCAAGTACCCTTGGGCTGAGGGTTCATGTTTCTATTTGTAGTATTCATCGCCATGTTATCACTATTTTATTGCAGTAGCTGTATCTTATCTGCAGGTATCCCTGGTGTTTTTAAGATTCATTCTCCAGAAAGTAAACTTCTAGCTTTGGGGTGGGGTTGGGCTACAGAGCATGCAGGAAAAGATCACCAGGTGTAATTGCCCCTCAGTGAGGCTTTTAGCCAATCATTTTTGTTTTGAACCCCACCTCTCACCCCAACCTCCTGCAGTATAGGAACCTCTACGTCCTGAATCTTTCTCAAGTGAATGGGATGAATTGACCTGCTTCGATGCACATCCTTCTGATAGCTCTTGTTTTCTCGGATCTGCTCTTTCCTGTGTCTAGTTTCTGTCTTTTAATACTCGGGGGCATCTCTGAGCTGCTGTTCTGATTGCACTGCTGATTCTTTTTGCCTTTTGGTGTTCAAACCCTATTTATACTTTTATTCCAACTTAACTATTGTTTTAGTGGGATTCATAGTGGGGCAAATACAAAGGTCTTTATTTCACCACTAAACTGTAAATTTTCCCCATTAGCTTTTAACAAGTATAGATCCTGGCACTGAGGACATCCATTATGGTGATAGGTGATGGGGTGGGGGTGGGGGTGGGACAGGGGCAAAGAGCAAAGTTACTGTTCATAGGACCTAAAGGGAAGATCTGAGAGTTGGGAACCAGAGCAGAGGGGAAAGCCAAAAAGGAAAATAGAGATTTTTATGATGTTTACCAAGTCTTTTGTATTCTATAACCTTTTTATAATGTCCTCTCCAAATCTTCTAAACAATAAGAATATAAAACTTGTTTTAGTCACTTCTGCTTTCCATCACAGGTAGACTTTCAGGGAAAAGACCTACATCCCACTGCGAGGTAATGCCACACATGAAGGCAAGCAGCATTTGGGTCCTGCTGCTTCTTATTTTCCTTTCTTCATTTCTCTTTTCTTTCTTCCATGTAACAAGTATTAAATATGATCCAGTTAGGCATTATACTAGATACTATGAATCATAAATATCTCTTGTTGATAAATGGACAGTATGGTTGGAAACGCCATCGTGATGGAAAAGTAAAGCAAGTGTGGGAAGCGCTGCATCTGGCTGGTTAATGAACGGAGACCTAACATTTCCAACAAGGGCACTTAGCATATATCAATTACCATGTCGTTAATAATATGCATTGTATACTTGACATTGCCAAGAGATTAGATTTTAAATGTTCTCACCACGCTCATAAATACAAAAAAAAAAACTATGTGAGATATTAATTAGCTTCATTGCAATAATCACTGCACAGTGTATTCACATATCAAAGCATTATACTATATACCGTAACTATATACAGCTTTGTCAATTATACCACAAAAAAATCCGAGGAAAAAAATATCACCTAAAAGAATGCATATTTTGTACAAAAAAGTGTGTTAATACGTGTAGCATTTTATTAATTGATTCAATAAGTATTTATTAAATACCTTTAGAAAGAATTAATAGATGAATAAGGCAAGAAAGACTCTTCTAGATAGTGCCAAGGTATGCACAGAGACAGCACATCTGAAGCTGAGTGACATTTTCAGGGGTGATCATGCCACTTACTGTATGAACAAGTTGAGAATTGTCCAAGGTGAGCCTGGGGTAGACTGCAGCCTATTGTGAATTTCATCCTGATAACTGTGGGTGGATGTTGAAGAATTTCAAGGAAACATGAGATATAGATGCAGATTTAGATTTTTAGAAGACAATTTGTGGGAGCATTGCAGAGGTTAATGAAGTGGGG
>NW_003852432.1:5446771-5448752 GCF_000181295.1 Otolemur garnettii | reverse complement strand
GGCCTGTAACTGCATATAATATGTACCTGAGTAGGAAAATCCATAAAAACAGAAAGTAAAATTATGGTTTCTAGGGACTTGGGGGTGAGGATGGATGAGGGGTGATTTGCTACTGAATATGGGTTTCCTTTTTGAGATAATAAATGTTCTTAAATTCAATAGTGATGATGGTTGCACAATCTTGTGAATATATTTAAAAACACTGAATTGTATTCTTTAAAAGAGTGAATGTTATGATATGTGAGTTATATCTCTCTCAATTAAAAAAGAGAGAGAGAGAGAAATATAGCCAAGTCCCAGGGTCCAGGTACCACCAAGGTTACGTGAGTCTCCTCCTTGTTCTAGGACCTTTGGACCATAACACTACTTTCGAAGCTGGGCTTAGAAGACCTAAGACTAGAAATCTTCAATATTGGCCAGTATAAGTGTTGTTTATAATTGTGGACTTGACTACACTCCTGGTCATCTTCAGCTTCTTATTCTTAAGCAGGAGTCTATTACCCAAAAAGCCAAAACATTATAGAAGAAACAGGATGGGAGGAAACATTCATTCCAACTGGACAAGATAAAAAGTGCCTGCAACTTCTAACTTACAGATGCCTATTTTCTGTAGAACACTGAGACTTACTTCATTAAAGAAATAAACACACAACATAAACACATGCCAAATAAATGTTTACCAAGGAAACACAACATTTATGTTCTTCATCTTCATCATGTTTGAAACCTAATAGACATTTTTTGATTAGATCAGAAACTAATAATGATATTTCGAATCATTTTAATAAAACTGAAATGGATTTTTCTTACCAAAAGTTAAATGCTGCATATCTTTGGATGGCATAAGTCAATAAGATATGGGTTCACCACTAGCACTTTATGATCTTGGAAAAGTTGTTTGGAAGCTAAGTCTTCATTTCATTAGCTTCCACGTTGAAGATAAAATGGATTAAATGCCATAAAGTAGGCAAACTGTCTAGCACCATTTGACAAGATGTTTTCCATGACCATTTGCTCCAATCCTTGTTATAACAAAGAAGGATGCAGTTCTTGAGCATTTTTCCTCCCTGTTCTGTCCGCCCCCCCCTCTTTAAAAATACCTGGGGCATGGGAATTTTCCACTAAAAAGGAGATACAGAAATCTAAATTTCTGTAAGAGTCTTTGAACGTCTTCTTCAATTTTGATTGTTTCCATGAGTCATGTAAGGCATAAAGTAGAGGGGGATTCTGGAAGCTCAGTGATTTTCCATCGCTTAGCCACAATAATGCAGTTGATAAGCTACTCTGGCCTTTTCACGGTCACTTTCATCCTAGCCCTGTTCAGTTAGCATTTCATTTGCATGTTGGGAAGACAGTTACTTTAATATATGGTCATAAGACAACAGATCTAACCCAAACAGGAAAATAGGACACCTTTTTAATAACTGATGCATTAAATGAGGGACAGTTCTCTTTCATGAGAATATATTGGTTGACCTTCTGCAGAGGTGAGCTCCTTGGATTTAATTTTGAGCAACTGATTACGTTTTTTCTAGCCAGAGATGGTTTGATTTGACTGAAGTCTAGTTAGAATGCAAAGAGGCTATTAAAACAATTTTAGCTTGTTTTTCTAAAGAGTGGTGCATTAATTGCTTAGGAATATTCATCCCTCGAACCTCCTCCTCTATTAGGCTCAAACCAGAGTTGTAATATTATGACGTTTTTTATTGATGTAATTAATAACAAACATTACTTGTTAACTCAGCTCTCGCCAAATTGGACATCTGACAAATGTACTCAGAGCCTGGCTGTACTCTGAATTTAATATAGATATGAGGCAACATATCGACCACAAAAGATGAAATCAAGAATAGTACTGGGGAAATTTTTAAAAAGTGGAGAAAGCATTTTACCAATTTTAGGTAAAGTAAAACATAATGACTTTTAAAACTAATTCTTTTTAGGTTTCTCTGGACACCATGCTCAATATAAGACATCTGTT
>NW_003852432.1:5432317-5446624 GCF_000181295.1 Otolemur garnettii | reverse complement strand
GATGTGTAGTAGCTGATCCCAATTATGAAAAATCATAGAGAACTATATTAACAAACAACATCAGCAAAGGACCTAGAATAAGATTTTAAATCAGACTGCATTTAATTTGGAATTTGTCCCTGTTTACCTTCATGTTCCTTGAAAGAAAAAAATCAGAAAGTAGGGAGAATTTGTCTTTTATTTAAAGAAATAAACTATTTTCCAGCTTTAAGCAATACCTTTCCCCTGTTAATCTTTGAGTCATAGGAACAGGTGGGGAGGGGGTGATACCAATGTGAGGAGCAGCGGAACAGGTGAACATTGGTGTCAACTGGACCACACATAAACAGTAGGTGGCTAGAGAAGGATCTGGTTTCCATGAGGCCAGAGTACGGTCCTTTTGATCAAATTTTACAGTCAGAAACCAAAGCCAAGAAGTTGATACTTGTGCAAAATCCCATAGCTGGTTAATTGTAGGGCAAAAATCAATACCAAGTCTTCTGCCTCTGCAAGCCCGACTTTTCCCAGTAGGCTCCCTTCAGAAAGACAATGAAAGATCCTCATACGGTACCTGATCAACAAAACACCTTTATTATTAAGCTTCTTTTAACAAGAAAATTGAGCCACTGGACAGGTGGCTCAGGGCACCCATCCACCACCCCACTACCTCCCCAGCCCTCTTCTTTTGGTGGTGTTCTTCTGAAAGGCTCTGCTTTTCTCTCCTCAGGGCCCCTAGGATATGTGAGTGTGAGCTGAGGCCTCAGTGGCTAGAAATGAAGATGCCCCCCTTTCCTTCACATTTAAAGCCCACCACTGTGTTACGCACCACGTGGGGATGCAGAGACACAGCACACAATCCTTGTAACAAGATGTCTATAGGCTGATTAGCAGACAAGAGCAGGGTCAACCTTGCTTTCAGCCATCAAAAATCAATACAATGAGAATTTCAGGCAACTATGGAAAAAATTTGGGAGAGATATTTTTGGTCAAGAGGACTTTTAAGGGTTCTACATCTTAAACCACAAAAGTGAGGGTCAACTTTTCAAATGCATAAAGATCTGCATATTAATATAGGTGTGAAACCATGACCCCATTCCTTTTCCCCCTTTTTAGTACTTTCACATCCCCTGTCCTATTGTCCACCTCAAATTTCCAGCTACCTAAGCCCTATCTTAACTGTGCAGGACAATTTATGCTCAACATCTTTTGTTTTGTCTTCTTTCCTTTCCAAATTTACCAGTCCTATTTTTCATTCTTCGTACTCTGCTCGCTCCTCGGAAAATTCAAACTTCAGTGCTTATTTTCCCAGATAAAATTATCTTTTCATGGTTGTGGAGAGATGCTATCAGTGGCAATATCAGACATCAAGGTTAACTGTGTAGATTTTTAAAGAAAATCACAAAAAATTCCAAAGGAGTTTTTATTATATATTCTTACCCAGACCATACTGAAGGCCAATGGCTTCTAAATCTATCTTAGAAAAGTTTTTATTAATTGTGGTTTAAGTTAAAGGATGATGGATGCAGTTGCTATTTTAACCTAATTCAGATTATTCAAATTTTTTTTTGTTTTTTCTTTTGTTAAAAATCACTTGAACAACTATGCCTATTCAGTTAAAAATAATTCATTGAAGATACTCCATGTCATTCAATATAATTCCTGTGACACAATTTGCCCAGTTAAAAAGACATTTGCTTTGGCTTTCTCTTCACATTTTCACTGTATTTTTATAATTATTAATCTTTAATAAATACTGAAAATAGAGTCAATGTATTGGAGGTCCCATTATACTCGCACACACATAAAACAGACAAAGAGAATCTTGTAGGCAAATCCTATGTCACAGAAAAAGTGAAAAAACAGGAAAGTAAACTGGGGTTGCCATTTAAATTCTGTGAATCAAAATTTCACTATGTCGTTGGTAAGCTCTTTGCCTGTATAACTAATCTCAATTCACTTCTATAGAGTGGCTTAAGGGTTTCAGTCCAAAATAAGTCCAAAGTGCATAGGTCCACAATGCACTTATGAACATTGCTAAGACACAAAAGCTAACGATAATCATCATAAATATAATTGGATTTGACATCTTCTTAAGAAATAACCCTCCACCGAAAAGATTTGTAAATAGGTTGCTCAGGCAACTCTATTTCCTAAATCTCAACAAGCAACTTCTGGTGTCTTATAAAATAAATAAAGCATTTTGAAATATAATCGATTGGGAGAACTATAATCTTAGAAAATATTGCATCTTTTATGAGAAAGTACAGTACCATAGGACTGAAGTTTAGGATGATGAAATCATTCTAAATGCTCTAAATAGCTAAAGATCAATAGGAAGAAAATCCACTGGTGTGTTTTCATCACTGTCTAAGGGGCTGGTTAATATCCATCTAGAAATGAATCCCTATAGTGTAAATGGGTGCTAATGCTCTTCAGTTTAACTATTATTTTAATTTCCCCATGAGACTGTATGACTCCCTGATTAATAGCATTATGGTAACTGTAATGGATAGCGTAAGTGGTATTCTAGTATCAAAGAAACTTTCTTTTAGGAAACACAATTTATAGACCAGCTCAAGAGAGATTCTTGTTGATTTCTTGAGTATTTATTATAAAAATTGGTGTTCTTATATATAATAAATTCTTTCAGGATGATTTGGTCTCTGAGAATTACCCCTCACTAAAATGAGAAAATTGGGGTTCTGTGCCTGCACATTGGAGGGTATGTGATGACCCCATTCAGAAGCTGACACTCTTTGAGATTTAAGCTCTGAAAAGCCGCTTTCTGGTTCCTCATTACATCAACAAATGTTAACCTTAAAGACTACATATTGTTACTCTCATCATTTTTACATGCATATTTACAAATAATTTCTACCACCTTGATCTAACTTCAGAAAGGAGAAATTACCCACATATTTACACTGATGTTTTAAAAAGCAAATTTGTAGCCCACTTAATTTGAATAATATATGCCAGGCCACATGTTAGAAGGGAAAATGGACTGAAATCAATCAGTAAATGAAAGAGAGTAATTCCAAAAGCATTATGGGGTTCTCATGTCTGGAAAAATAAGGACTCTCTGCAGGATGAAGCAATACCAGCGTCATAACACAAACACTGGGGACATTTGGGGCAGTAAAATGTAGGCCCTGCCTCCTGGGCAGGCAGAACACGTCCAGTTTATGACCTGCTCATGCACAACTACCAAAACCTATGGCTAGTTGCCTTTTAAAAACTATAGAATTGTGGATCCACATAATTAATAACTATTTTTAACTATATTTAAAGAGTTAACCACAAGCTGACGATATTTCAATAGTTAACCACAGGTTAACTATATTCAAATGGTTAACCAAAAGTTAACTACTTTTAACTTATTTTATTTAACTCGAATTATTTCATAACTACTTTAGCACCTAGCTAAGCCACATTCTTGATATTTCCAATGAGAAAAAGTTTTGCCCAAAGCTTCAGGATTTGCCTTTCACACTCCCAGGAATAAGCTGGGACTTTCCAACTACAGCCCCTCCCTGGTTTCTGTTTTCACTTTAGCCTCACTGTAGTTTCATTCCTTAGCAGCATTATATTGACCAGAGGTACATAATGATTTTATATAAGTCTAATTAGCTTTAAATTGGCTAGTCTTGACCCTGACGTTTATTCCCCCAACTCAGTCTAATATGAGCAATTGAACGTGTTCGGGTTGCTATGTTTCAGGCTCCCTGTGCCTGTCTGCTTGGAGTAGGAGATGAGTAACCACCACACTGCTCAGTGGAAAGTTTTGACTTCTATGAAAAAAAAAATGAAAAAGAACTAAGTCCTCCAAGCTAACATGATAAAAAGTCATCCACAAGAAAGATGGTTGGCGTGGGCGCCTGTAGTCCCAGCTACTTGGGAGGCTGAGGTAAGAGAATCCCTTAAGCCCAAGAGCCTGACATTGCTGTGGGCTGTGACGCCATGGTACTCTACCAAGGGCAGCATACTGAGACTCTGTCTCAAAAAAAAAAAAGGAAGAAAAGGGGTTGGACACCAAACTTACATGCACCGTGTCTTCACTTTTAGGTTAAAAAACATTTTTTAAAGAATTGCTATCCTGAGGTACATTGAACACATTTTTTTCCCATTTTAAATAGTCCCAAATTGTATTCAAAGAAGCTTTTCCACCATAGACAAACATTTAGTTAAGAATGATTAATCTAGCATGTGGCTCACCATATGTGAAAATAACATAAGAAGAATAACAGTCTTCAAACTGTTTCATTTAAGATCTTTTAAGTAAATTAAGTACAAGTTATGTTTTAAATAGCATCATAGATTTTTTTTTGTTTTATTTAGGAAATGAATTTGTTTACTATCTCAGCTGCCACAAACCCAATTTAATTAACCCATTCTATTTATCAAAAATAGAGCAAGCAGATGGCTCAGGACAATTTGCCTGCAGGGACAACTCAGCACATAGATCATTGCAGGGTGTCAGTAGGATCTCCTAATATGAAGAAAAGCACATTTATCTTAGGGTAAACTAATGTCTACAGTTTAATGGTACTAAACCATCCTGAAGTCAATACTGGTATTTCAGGACCCTCCCTGGAATTAATGATAATTTTTCCTGATATCTCAGTCATTCATTCATAAAACATTTCTTTGCTTAGCTAGATACCAGGCACTATGCTAGGGGCCAAGAACACAAAGTCAGTGGCACAGGAATTCCTCCCTTAAAGATCACATGCTAATTTGAAAGATTCTTATTTAGCCCCAACATACCAATGGTTTTGAAGGCTGATTCCATTCTGATTGGTTGATACTTGTGTCCTGTTGGGTTTTTTTTTAGGGGGTCAAGGGGGGTTTGCAGTTTTGGCCAGGGCTGGGCTTGAACCTGCCACTCCTGGTATATGGGGCCAGCGCCCTATCCTTAAGCCACAGCGCTGCTCTGTCCTTTTGGTTTTTAAATGTTTTGAACATCCTTCATCTCCTTTCTTATCACAATTATAAATGTTAGAAATATGGACGAACTTAATAAACATGGCCCTGAATTATAATAGAAATACACACACAGGTCCCACAGGAGGATTCCTGTAAGGAGTGCTGAACTTCATATGAGGGCATCTGAGAAGACTTTATGGTGAGAAAAGAAGCTGGCGCTGAATCTTAAAGAATGATAATGGTACAATAATGACGGTAAATTATTCTGGGGATAACAGTAGGGATGGAGAAAGGGACTTGCAAGGGTAGAAAAACTCTGGCATTTCCAGAATTACCAGGGCATAGTCTCTCTTACTGAATAATATTTGGAAGCATGTAAATAAGACTTGTAAATAAATATAGCCATTTTAGTTAGATGTTTAAAAAAAACAAGATTGATTTATTTATTTATTTATTTTTTTTTTTTTTTTTTGCCTCTTAGATCACTTTTCATATTTTCCCCAAATAGTCAAGGACATCTGGGAACATTGTTTTAAAAAATTTAAAAGGTAAGAAAGCATACAATACACAGAAACTAGGAAAGATTGTCGCTGGAAAGATCTGTAAGGTGAAGGAACCCTTCACCCCTTCTCCTTGCCGGGAGGATAGCCTTGCTTGTCTGTTCTGGACTGAGGCTGCTCAGGAGGAACCATGGGGAGGATGTCTTTTGGCTGCCTGCCATCCTCTGAACTGGGCTGATAAACCACTAAAGTACAATAATAACGGTAAATTATTCTGTCTTGTTCCAAATGATTTTAATATTACTTGGAGAGTTTTCAAATGCTTTTGAATTAAGAGAACGATTGCAATCCTAAATTTTAGGAACGTGAGAAAAATTTAAATTATCCTATTAAACTCTAGGTACTTTCTTTCTGAAGATGCATTATTTTACAAATCTTTTCACATTTCATAGTAAATGGACTTTTAAAATGTTTTTAGAACTCTAATTTCTTTACTTTTAGAGAAATTAATATGGACTCTTAAACGCATAAATTAAACATATAGTCAAATATCCAACAGCGAAGAATGTTGCACGTTAGCTTGTTAGGTTGAATTATAGTTTATGAGTAAACAAAGTTAGAGTTTATGAATGATACCAGGTGGAGAACCAAAACCATCAGCGCATGCCCGGTTTTAACTGGCTAGCTAGGGGGCAGGGAGCTCAGCTGTGCACCATGCCTCAACCCTGACCTCCAGAGGCCATCCTGAGAATGACAGAGGTGTACCACCTAACAGTTCACTGAACTTTATTAAAGCTACCAGATTTGTCCATGTGCTTTATTTAGTTATCTGGTCCCAAATCACAGAAAATAGATGAGGAAATTATCCTGTTTTAATTCAGAGTGAATAATTCCAAGAGTCTCATTTCCAATGCAATCCTTAATGCTTTCCAGCTGGCTGGAATTTCTGACCTATTCAAGCACTGCTATTAACACTTTATGAACCCTTCTTTCTATTTCTAATGAAGAATCATTAACAGAATTCAACAAAATTATCTTTACTTTATTCTTACAAATAATCAGCAATATGGTTCTTAGTTTTCCTGAATTATTCTTTAATGTTTTCTACACATCTTATTTTAATCTTTACCAAGTTTTACGTGTCTAAGACCTTCGTAGATGACCATTAAGGGTCATGTATCACTGATAAAGGAGATGGATTTATTTGGGCACCTTAGGGAATTTTCACACATATATACCTATAAGCTACAAAAGACTATCCTGGAAAATTGAAGTCAATTAAATAATTTAGCTCAAAAGCAAACTACTAATGAGATTTAAACAGCATGAATGTATGTTACTTAAAGCTCACTAATATTTCTTACACCCTAAAGTGTTATTTGGATGTATACGTACGAACAGGGTGGTGTCAGACGCCATGTAGGATCTTGTTCTCTAAGAGTTGACTGCCACTGTTCCTTCTGATCATACTCAAACCCATGCTAAAGATCAGAGAAATCAGAATTGCTGGGATC
This sequence comes from Otolemur garnettii, assembly GCF_000181295.1. Lineage (NCBI taxonomy): Eukaryota > Metazoa > Chordata > Mammalia > Primates > Galagidae > Otolemur > Otolemur garnettii. The sequence continues at coordinate 5,439,705 of NW_003852432.1, read as the reverse complement.
AGCACTTCTCTGAACACCTTCTTGAGAGCATCATTTTGGCAAGACCACCACATAGCTCCAAGCACACCTGCACTATTATCCACCAAACTTCTCCTTTGCTATTCTCAAGATATATAGAATATGAGGCCCGTAAGTTATCAGCTGTGGGGACTACAGAGGGCAGTGCAGTTGGGACCTATAGCCTTGCTGAGGTTCACTGCCATAAGCACAGGCAAAGAAGGACATATCTCAGGAGGATGTGGTAAGGGTCCTCCAAGAGTCTTAGTATCTGGGAGAGCTGAACTGATTGAGTGTAAGCGCCCTGAGGTGAGATGGTAATGAATGAATTCTTGAATTTACCACATACCCATAAGGAGCCTATGTCAAAATGTTGGCTCAGCAGTTACAGCCAACCAAGGAGAGGTCAGTGACTGATCAAAGCATCCAAGAACATATCTGCCTTTTGAGCATAACTTTCTTATCCTCACTCCATCACCAAAAAGAGGGAAACATGGGAAGGCTTGTGCCTTTCTCTGCCTCTCTCTTTCTCTCTTCTTCTCTTTCTGCTGGGGAGGAAGAGAGAAAAAGGGAAAATAACTATGAATGAACACTGCCTTCAAGTAGTTCACCTTCTGTTAGAATAAATCAATGACTATTTTCAAATGTTATGCAGAGGTCACATGTATAAATAACTAGCAATTTGTTGAAATATATAATCAATAAACTTCATTTTATATGTCACACCTACATAAAACCACCTATATGCTAGTGACTTAAAAATTTATATTTCAGTTCCATTTCTTTAATATGTTCTGACCTACTTGGGGGCTATATACCTGCTGTCCCAAAAGACAAGCTAGAAATACCAAAGGCTGTTTGCACCCCTTCTCATTTGCTCCTCATCTTCTGCTTCAGTCCAGTTCATCTTCTTACTCTGATTCTTGGCTTCAGTTTCATTTTATTAAACCAGGTTTTGCTACTTTGGATTTGGCATTTATATCTGATCTCTTTGGCTCCTGCCTTATGGATCTGATGTGGATCCCCCAACCAATTCTTTCTGTTAATTCACCCTGACAGACAGAAATGAGACCCTCTGATCTTAACCTTCCCAGGTCCAATTCTAGACTTAAACTTCTCCAGGAGATTTAAGTACCCAGAGAAAAATGCGAGCTTGTTAAGCTCCATGAATGTGACCATCTCCCATCTCATAAAGTTTACTCATCTTTGGAGATCTTGGCCCAGTGAAAATGGCAGAAATTAAAGATTGTTGCTAGTCTTCCAATTATTATTCTTAATGTACAAAAGCACATAGCACACTGGCAATGTAAGGGTTGAAGCAAGTATTCAATTCCAATTACTACTCTTAACCCTTCCAATTATTATTCTTAATGTACTTGTAAAGCAAGTATTCAATTCCAATTATTTTTCTAACCCTTCCAATTATTATTCTTAATGTACAAAAGCACATAGTACATTGGAATATAAGGGTTGAAGCAAGTAATGACAGAGATGTGATAGCACAGAGAGTATGAGATCACACAGGTGGGCTGGAGTCTTAATCTCAGTTACAGAGCCCAATGGTGTTTCCTGGGACCAACACACTCCCAGCCATAAGGGAGTTCTGAAATGCTATGGAGGTGGGCATGATATTTTTGGTTGTTGATAATTGCCTGGGCACAAGCAGGCACACAATGCACTGGATGGTACAGCAAAATAAAGAATTGTCCCACATCCCACAGAATTTGTGAATAATCCACTTGACGTTAGCATAGATGAAAACCTCCTTCTAATTATCTAAGTATAGAGCCAATCTGCTTGTGACAAAGACACATGAAGTACTTTTTACACCATTTTAATCATGCCAAATTTTCTAGGAATGCTACTCTATGCAAATTAAGATAATTATTGTACTTTGTTTTGTTGAGAATTTTAAAAAGAAATGTCAGTATTTCATGTGAATGCATTGTAAATAGCAAGGTTTTTTTTTTTGTAGTTAAACAACTGATCCATGTGTATTAATCTGTATTTGTAGTTATTATATGTGTGGTGAGTCTTCATAAGTGCAAATCTGCTCCTTCTCTGTTTTATAATTTAATACAGCTCAGTTCTATAATTTAATCTCAGATAGTGTACATAGTAAAATATGTATTATTTATTATAAATCACTTTCATTTTATTTCTCATTTATATTTTAGCTAAGAATTTCATCAATTGGTTTGCAGAATTCTGTGTTATTGCTTAAGGATAGAAAGGAGATGTTGTAAAATATCTTTTGTAAAAGCAGCAAGTGGGCCCGCCTTAGTTGAAAACCACTGATTTGGTTTAATCTTACAGTTCCAAAGTCAGTTCTACTTTCTCCCCTCTCAGGTACCAGTCTCTCTACCATGAAAACAAAAGTAAACGTATTTATTTAAGGATCATCAACCAAAGATGGCAAAGAATATTTTGTAAACAGAGAAAGATTTTTAGGAATGTGTAGTCAAATAATTAAAAAAATATATTTATTTCTAAAAGTGTTGATAAATTCAAGCAGTCCCTCTAATGCTTGGAGGTGGGGACAGAGGTGTGAGAAGGTTCAGCATTCATCAGAAAGTCAGTTCTGAAGGTGGTATGCCAGGGAATAAAATCAAAATGTTTCTGCTTAAAAAGCCAAAATTCACACTCAAATTATTTTATGTGTCCTTGGAAGCAGGTTTTCATGGTATGTGTGGTGTTCATGACAGAATCAAGGGCAGCATCAAAGACTCACACAACTCAGCTTCCCGGTCCAAACGGAGCTCATGTCACAGACCCCAGTCATGGCTGCAGAACATACATCAGAGAAGAATTCTGCTTGCCATCATCACGTGCTGTTTGGGGGGAGAAAGTACCATACCCTGGACAAGATGGCAATGATTAACAGAACTAATTTAAAGCATATTCAGGAGAGCATTTCTAAATTAGTAAAGATGTGCCTTTTATTATAGTATGACTAAAGTCAAAGTAATTTTAATCTCCCTGTACATACTTTCTCATAAATAACAAGTGGGAGACTCAAGAAAACTTTTGTCAACATCATTTCCTCAGTGATTCCCATTTCCAACCCAAGAGATGGGTTAAACTCTCGTCTCTTCTATTTGTTACTATTGTTCTCTAAAGTGAGAGGAACATTTTGAGTTTTGATGAACACCTTAAAACATCAGGTTTATACTTATATTTTGCCAAGTTTGTAGAGATTAGCCAAGTAAAACGCAACATAAACTTTATCAGAAAGTAGCTTTAGGCTCAGCGCCTGTGGCTCAAGCGGCTAAGGCGGCAGCCACATACACCTAAGGTGGCGGGTTTGAATCCCCAGCCCGGGCCCACCAAACAACAATGACAGCTGCAACCAAAAAATGGCCGGGCGTTGTGGCGGGCACCTGTGGTCCCAGCTACTTGGGAGGCTGAGGCAGGAGACTCGCTTGAGCCCAGGAGTTGGAGGTTGCTGTGAGCGTGATGCCATGGTACTCTACCCAGGGGGGATAGCTTGAGGCTCCGTCTCAAAAAAAAAAAAGAAAGTAGCTTTAGAAATAATCACTAGTTAAATATTATTTTTTAATGAAGATAAGAAAAACGTTTTCCAAGGGAATTATTTTTTGATTAATAGAACTTTTTTTCAAGTTGGAAGACATCAGCATTCACATTTTACCTTTGTGGAACAGCAAGATGTCACCTTCATCATTAAGAAAATTATGACTAGCACTCCATAGGAGTATTGCCTAGAAAAATGAATGTCTAGGTCACTAAGCTTTTGAAACAACTTCTGAGATGATATATTATTTTACATTCCAGGAAAAGAAAGGACAACTGTAACTATTGTTACTCAATGTACCAAAGAACCCTACTTTCCAGAATAGCTTGTATTTAATCAAAGTACATAAATAGTAAGTATTTATTCAAAGATTTGTTATGTGAACACACTTAGGGACAGGAGATTGGAAAATAAATGTATCCGTCACAAACATTTTAATAGGCAACATTTCTTGTCTTTGTTTTTCTGTAAAGCAATTTATGAAAACATCTTTGAAACATCTTCTTTGAGATGTCTTTCCTTGAGTCATCTAGGACAGAAACCTGCCGATGTTTGTTATTGTCTTGGCACGACAGGTGTTTATTTTCTGTCTCTCGTGTGCCCATCTATGAATTATTCCCAGAGATGGACTTGACTTGTTTAATACTTTCAACTGGTAACAACGAACTCTCATTGGTTAAGCAGACAGAAATCAGAATCCCCTGTTCACCTCACCTCCAGACACACTGCCTCTATTTCAGGGAGAATCACAATTCCAATGTGGTAGGTCACTTTTGGAAGTAATGATCTATTAATGTATATCCCTGGGGCTGAGGTACAGGCTGTATTATTTATTCTACGTACTGGTACTCAATATATTTAGTTTATTCAGAGTGTATAAAAATGTTGGGTCTAAAATCAGGTAAGGATACTAGATCTTGGGTGGTGACTGTGGCTCAGTGAGTAGAGCGCCAGCCCCGTATACAGAGGGTGGCAGGTTCGATCCTGGCCCCAGCCAAACTGCAACAACAACAAAAAGAATACTAGATCTTTCATTAGATTTCTGAGTATCACCAAGTTAAACAAGCTCTCTAAAACTCTGTAATTCAAGTACAGCACAAAGAATAATAATATTAAGCACCCAATTAATGCAATCAATTTTTGTTGTTGATGCTGTTACACATGCAAACCATAGCATTCAGAAACTAAAATTACATCAAAGGAGAAGATATTCATAAACTGTCAAAGGGCTTCATTTTTAAAGCCTTCCCGGCTTCAGGAGGTGCTTTTCTCTGGTGCATTTGGCAAGTGCAGGGCTGTCTTTCAGCCCCTCGTAGGCCAGCCCCCTCAGACCCCGTGTGTCCCTCTGGGCTGCTCTTCCCTCGCAGACTACTGACCTTCTGGATGTAGTGCTGATGCCATAGCCTCAACAAGCTGCAGATTCCTTCACTCCCCACTGCTTACCTATGCACAGTGCAAACTCACGCACTACAGCAGTAAACACCAGAAAGGAGGAGACTAAATAGAAGAAATCAGAACATGGAAGGGAAAAAATGACAGTCACATTATAAATAAAACCATGCCCATAGTCCACAGCAAAAGGAAATCATTTTTCACAGATTATCTCCTTGTAGCTAAAAATCAGGTAGTTCAAAATTTAAGAAAGCAGTTTCTTAAAAAAAAGTATAAAGTCTATAGCACACAAAGACGACAGCCCATTACATTATTATACACAAGGCATCAGTTCCCTTTTGTCCATCTGTTTGAGACACCAATTGCAATCCTAACCTCCAGCTACTCATGCTGGAGGACAGAACTTCAGCTGTCCCCTGTCTCAGCCAGAGAGACTGAAGGAACCAAGAAGCTCTGGCGATGGCTGCTATTTCTCTTCTACGAGGAGCCAATGGAGATCTTACTATATGGAAACACTTTTGATTGGCCAAATTATCAAATAATCTTATCTGGTATAATTATTTTTTTAGTATTTTGGATATTCTATGTACAAATGATAGCACTATAAATTAGAAGAACTCAGATGTCTCTTATCTAATATTCATGCCTAAATATCATGACCAAATTCCTGGAGCAATTTTATAATATATACTTTATAAATGATTGGTGTTGTTAGAGAAATATAAGTTCAAATATCAGTCAGAAACATTGAGTTTTTGAAAACAACCATTAGATTAATAGGGATGAAAGTAGTTATTTAAATCATCAAAGAAAGAATAATAAAAATAAATGTATTCAATGGCATATAAATTTGGAAAAGAAGAATGAGGTCAAAAAATCATAATAAAAACAAAATGGGACTTCTGAGTTTAGACTTGACAGAGCAATTGGCAGGAGCACAGCTGCCACTCATGCTGTCAGCAACTATAAAACTCAAAAAACTTGTGGAGAAACCATTTCAGGTATTAAACAACAGGCATTATGGGACTATGGCTCTCTAGAGAAGAATAACATACAATAGGAGCCTTGAGATTGCCTGGATTTCTGCCTGAAGATACGTTTCTGCTTTGGCTTGGGTAGGTGGCCTCCAAGAGGAGTTGCAGGAATTAAGGAGACTGAAATTGGATTTCCAGGCTGCTGAGGGGTTAAATTTAGAGAGAAGCTACCCAAGCTGTATTCATGGAGGACAGGCAAAAGTCTGCGCAGAGAGTCAGTGAAGTATACTGGAGTCGGCTGAATAGGAAACTTAGAAGAGATTGTCTCCTACAGGGATGAGAGCTGCATTAGGATGTTGGAGCTGAAGTGGGGCTAGAATACAATGGGATTCTAGCCCAGCCAGATTGGAAATACCTTGCTGACAACCTCAGAGATTCTACTAAAGCCCCACAAACGTCAATCTAATGACTAAGGACCGTGGCTTAAAATAATGAAATCCAAAATGGACTCACCTAATACAGAATACTTTTGCAAGTTCACCATGCCTACATATAAATGGTTGAGGTATATAGTCTCTGAAACAAAGTCTTTCTGACTCCATAGCCAGTGCCCTGAAACACTCTATTCCTATTTTAGAGTGCTTCCAGCCTTCATGTGGGTCAGGAAACCTCCAAAGTATGAAATGACTAGATCTCATAACAGACATTCTTGGCAAATGTTATAGAATCATTTAGAAACCAACATTATTAGCCAATCTGAGTCAAAATAGGGAGATAATTAAGGTCATAAGCCAGTGTTAAGAGTATGAATCACAGTGTCAACAATGAGAAAACAAATGAGCAGTTGTAAAGAGTGCTCGCTGCTAAGTGGGGAAATCCTATGGTAAATAGGCATTAAATCTGAGAAGCCAAAGAAAGGCACAGCTGTTAGTGACTGCCAGAGTAACGCCATCATATCTCAGTGGGAAATTGCAATGTGCATTTGTTTCTTTTTCCTGGCTGTGTGAATGGGCTGGAGTTTGGGTGATCTAGACTGGGTTAGCTAGATGTGGTTCTAACCTCAGATGGGTTCCAGGCCTCTCCCATGTGTCTGGTCCTTCCAGGAACAGCAGCTACCTGGGGTGACAGGCAGGAGTGCAGGAGGCAAGCTTCCCGGTCTGAGCACACACATTTAAAGCCTCTGCTTAGATCATATCCACTAACATCTTTGGCCAAGAAAGTCACATGGCCACACCCAAAGCCAAGGGCTGGGAAAATTTCTCTTTCCTCTATTCACTTTTCTTTAGCTGGAAATTCATGGAGAGGACAGCATAGACTTAGCACCAGAAAGAATATAGATTTGCAAATTACAAAAATATAACTGATTCCAAAAAGCGATTTTCATATTGTAACTTCACCTACAATACCACTTTGCATGCTCGTACAGAGTTATTCTTTTATATTTAAAGTCATTGCTAATTATTACTATATTATTACAATACCACTTTGCATGC
>NW_003852432.1:5426895-5429795 GCF_000181295.1 Otolemur garnettii | reverse complement strand
ACAGAGTTATTCTTTTATATTTAAAGTCATTGCTAATTATTACTATATTATTACAGTACCACTAATTATTACAATACCACTTTCCATGCTCGCACAGAGTTATTCTTTTATATTAAAGCCATTGCTAATTATTACTGATGGGAACATTAGTAATAATGTTCTCATTTTGTGGAAAAGTAAATAGAAAGCTTTATGTTTATCTACCTTTTTCCTCCCTGAACGGCATACACATATACCAATGATTATGTTTCTTATACTGTGCATTTGCTGAGTAACTTTTCTATATAATCAATCAATAAAATACAGGTAAAGCAGAAATGGGAAATCCAAAGCCAAGAGAAATTAAGAGTTTGCGATGTGTCACGTAGAGAAGCACAGCTTATATAAGATCCCTGTCGCTGATCCATATTCTTTCCACTGGGTCCCTAGAATACGAAGATTGAGGCTTTTCTATGCAACAGTGTGTTTTTAAAATGTTCTCAGCTGCATGTAATGACCTTTCAATTTTAACCTATCATAACACTTCAGGTTACATATTCTACCATTCTTACGCATGTTCACTTTTGAGGCCTATTTCTTCCAATTCCACAACAGCAGTGACCACTTTTAGGAATAAGTAAGATACTACTAACTGGCACCAGTTGCAAGACAGCCTTTTATTGTGTAATCTTCCTTATGAGAGCACAGACTTACAGAATCAGAATCCTGATGCAGAGCCTTGCCCCAGGCCTAATTAACCCAGCTTGCGCTGTACTGTTTTTTGTTGTTGTTGTTGTTGTTTTTCAGATAGACTCTTGCTCTGTCACCTGGGCTAGAGTGCAGTGGCATCATCATAGCTCACTGCATCCTCAAAATCCCTTTTGACCTGGAAGTCCCTACTTGGATCACAAGTCCTTCAAGTGAGACTATTGTGCAGTTTGAAGCTAAGGTGTATGTGGGAGGATCTGGGACCTGAGGACTGCCATCAACTCTCATTCATTCTGTTTTCAGGGAGAAGGGAAACATTTAACTCCTCAAGGTTAAAATTCTAAGTTTCTTCAACAACCAATGTGTAATTTAACTTACAGGACTTCTGCAGTTTGGAAGAAGCAAAGACATCAGGTCCATCATTCTTTTCTGTTGATTTGTTTTTCATGATGTCCATGTTTATAAAAAAAAAAAAAAAAAAAAGTTTTAGGCCAGGCATGGTGGTTCTCACCTGCCTATAATCCTAGCACTCTAGGAGGCTGAGGCAAGAGGATCACTTGAGCTCAGAAGTTCAAGACCAGCCTGAGCAAGAGTGAGATTCTATATCTACTAAAAACAGAAGTAACTAGCTGGGCATTGTGGCAGGTGCCTATAGTCCCAGATACTTGGGAGGCTAAGGCTAAGGCAAGAGGTTCGATTATGGTCCAGGCCTGCTGAACAACTCCTGCTTGAGGCCAAGAGTTTGAGGTTGCTATGAGCCTGAGTGATGCCCAGGGCACTTAATCCCAGGGTACAGTGAGACTGTCTCGAAAAATATATATATTAAAAAAATAAACTGGGAGTTAAGAGATAGGGTGACATTTGGCTGAGACAAAAATATTAGATTATCAAAGACCTCAGAAGATATACAGGGTAGCCATAAAGTTCGTGTGCAATTTTAAATAGTTACTTTTTTAAATTGCACATGAACTTTATGGCCACCTTGTATAATCTTCTTTACTATCTGGGCAGCAGGGAAGTGGGGTCCAGGTCAGGAATGACTGAGGTACTTACCTAATGTGCAAAATTTAAGGGGCCATCAAAAACTCAGTAATTAAGATCAGTAATTTTCTCTCATTTTTATTTCTTTACATTTCAATAGATTTAGGGCATATAAGTGGTTGCTGGTTGTATAGATGAGTTGCATAGTGGTGAACTTGGGGCTTTTAGTGTACCAGTCACCAAAAAATAGTGCACATTGTACCCGATAGGTGCTTTTTCATCCCTTGCTGTCTTTCTACCACATACATATGTCGCCCTGTATGACCATGCATACCCACTGCTTAGCTCCCTCTTATGAGTGAGAACATGTCGTATTTTTTGTTCTTGAGAGACTTCACTTAGAATCATGGTTTCCAGTTCTGAGTTGCTGCAAAAGACATTATCTCATTCTTTCTTATGGCTGAGTAGTATTCCAGAGAGAGAAAGAGAGAGAACTATATACATTTTCTTTATCCACTCATTGGTTGGTTCATCAGTTGATGGGCACTTAGGTTCATTCTATGCCTTTGCAATTATGAATTCTGAGGCGATAAACATACAATTGTAGATGTCTTTTTGATATAATGACCTCTTTCCTTTGATGTGATGAGCTCTTTCCTTTGATATGATGACTTCTTTCCTTTGATATGATGACCTCTTTCCTTTGATATGACCTCTTTCCTTTGATATGACCTCTTTTCTTTGATATGATGACCTCTTTCCTTTGATAGGAGGATTTCTTTTCCCTTGGGTATCTAGGATTGCTTGATGGAATAAGTAGGTCTACTTTCAGTCTTTGAGGAATCTCCATACTGTTTTCATAGATGTTATATAAATTTACATTCCCATCACGAGTGCACTGTATTCCTTTTTTACTGTATCCAAGCCACCCTCTATTGTTTTTTTACTTTTTAGTAATGGCCATCTGACTTGGGTAAGGTGGCCTCTCATTATGGTTTTTGTTTGCATTTCCCTGATAGTTACTGATGTTGAACACTTATTAATATTTTTTTTGGCTATTTGAATAACTTCTGTTGAAAAATGTCTGTTTGGCTCGGCGGTGCCCATAGCTTGCTCAGTGGTTAGGACACCAGTCACATACACCAGGGCTAAAGGGTTCGATTATGGTCCAGGCCTGTTAAACAAGGACAACTACAAAAAAAAAAAAAAAAAAAAGGCCAAGGCAAGAGAAT
>NW_003852432.1:5411564-5426758 GCF_000181295.1 Otolemur garnettii | reverse complement strand
TTTTCTTTTCTTGCTGATTTGTTTAAGTTCCTTGTAGATTCTGGATATTAATCCTTTGTCAGATCTATAGTTGGAGAATATTTTTTCCCATTCTGTAGATTGTTTATTTAATCTGTAGATGATTTCTTCTGGTGTGCTGAAATTTTTTAGTTCAATTAAGTCTCATTTATTTATTTTTGTTGCTGCTATATTTGCTCTTAGAAATCTTAATTATACATTTGTTATGTAGACCAAAGTCTAGAAGATTCTCAAAAATATATTCTAGAATTTTTATGATTTCAGGGCTTACATTTAAGCTATTAATCCATCTTGCATTAATTTTCATATATGGTAAGAGATAGAAATGGAATTTCTTCTGCACATGGCTATTCACTTTTCTCAGTACCATTTATTGGATAGGACACTCTTTCCCCAGTATATGTTTTTGTCAGCTTTGTTAAAAATTAGTTGACTGTAGTTACATAGTTTTATTTCTAGGTTTTCTCTTCTGTTCCACTGATCTATGTGTCTGATTTTATACTAGAACCATACTTTTTTGGCTACCATAGCCTTGGAGTATAATTTAAAGTCAGGCAATGTGATACCTCCAGATTTGTTCTTTTTGATTATGATTGCTTTCGCTATTTGAGCTCTTTTGATTTCACATGAAATGTATGATTATTTTTTCTGATTCTGCAAAAAGTAATCTTGGTATTTCAATAGGAAGTGCATTAAATCTGTAAATTGCTCTGGGCAGTATGAATGTGCTGACAATACTGATTCCTCCAATCCATGAGCATGGGATGCTTTTCCATTTGTTTGTGAGAGCTGGGATTTCTTTCATCAGCATTCCATAGTTCTCCATGTAGAGATCTTTCACGTCCTCAGTTAAGCATATTCCTAGGAATTTAATTTAATTTAATTTGTAGTTCTTGAAAGTGGTACTGAGTTCTTGATTTGATTCCTATATTGTCCATTACAGGCAATCCGTGAATTACAAATAAGACAGGTTCTGTAGTTTTATATGTATATTTACCTACTACCTGCAATAGCCTCTATTTGTGTGAGTCATATATCAGTTGAATGCTTGTAATTTTGGGATTTACTGTAATAATCTCCATTAATAAGTGTGAGTTGTACATAAGTTGGATGTTTATAACTCAGGGACTGCCTGTATTGATGTATTAGCAGTTGGACTGATTGTGCATTTTAATCTTGTACTCTGAAAATTTACTGAATTAATTTACCAATAATAAGAGTATTCTAGAGAGGCTTTAGGATTTTTTAGATATGAGTCTATCGCTGGCAAGCAGGGATAGTTTGAACTCTTTTTTTTCTGATTTGGATGCCCTTTATTTCTTTCTCTTGCCTGATTGCTTTGCCTAGGACTTCTCGTACTGTAGTAGAAGTGGTATAAGTGGTCTTGTCTTGTTCTACTTCCTACAGGGAATGCTTTCAACTTTTCCCAAGTCAGTATGATATAGGCTATGGATTTGTCATATATGGCTTTTATAATTTTGAAATATATGTGTACATTCCTTCTATGCATAATTTGTTAAGAGTTTTTATCACGAAAGGATGCTGGATTTTATTGAATACATTGTCTGCTTTTATTGAAATGATCATAGAGTTTTAGTTTTTTAATTCTGTTCCTATGGTGAATCACATTTATTGAGTTGCATATGTTGAATCCTCCTTGAATCTCTGAGATGAAGCCATTTGATTGTGGTGAATTATCTTCATGATGTGTTTTTGGATTCAGTTTCAAGATCAATAATATTGAGCAAGATTTAAAGTCAAAATTGGCAATATACCATTATAAGAAAATTACCTAATTTTTTAAAGAAGTTTTTATTAGACTGAAGAATAGCGATAAGTTTAAGACCTTGTACAATATTCACAACAAAACTAGAGTTCTTTACAAGACAACCGGAAACCCATGAGCAGCCACTAGTGGCTGGAAACAACTTGTCAGCTGCTGGTTTGTTTTTGCTTGTTCTGCTCTGTCTCCTCTTGCTGAAGGAGCAACACATGAGAGGAGAATCATGTGGTAGTTACGAGTTACTAGGGCCTGTCTAGAAGAGGTAAAATTTTTAAACTGACATTTAAACAAACAGTTAAACTAGTTTATGATTCAACAAATTCAGAAATGGCACTTTCCACTCAATTAAGGTTCATTTTAAGTTGAACAAAGGGGAGATTTTTTTTTTTAATTATTTTCATTCAACCTAAACAAAAAATAAAAACAAGGCCAGAAGCTACTACATGAAGAAACTAAATGAGAATGCAGCTAAATGGGTGACATAGCCCAGAGTGCACGGCAGTCAGGCCCTGAGGTGATGTCACATGAGTTTCTTTAAACTTCTAAAATCACTTGCTGTTTTCATAATCATTTCCTAGTAAATTTATATACAGGATATAGATCTCAATTTAAGACACCTTTAGCTAAGAAATATCAGTTGATTTGTGACTCATCTGCCATGCATGGTTAGTTCTGCTCTTAATTTTGCTGGACCATGAGAGCAAGAAAAACCAAAGAGGCCAATATGGATGAGACCTGGTTTCCTCCCACATCAGGGCTCAACCAGGAGAGATACTAACAAATAAGTTTTAATTACTTACATTTATACTGCCAAAAGGAGGTATCAACTGCATGCAGATGATCATTTTATTACATTTTCTTGATTAATTTATTCATCCAACATTCAACAGATGATTTTTTAGTATTATTATATGTCAGGTTCTGTCTTGGGTGCACAGGTAATTGAATAGTGAAGGAAACTGATCTTTACCCTCACACAGCTATGGAGTTTGAACATAATGTCAATTAAGTTATGATTCAAAAGTCTGAGTTCCTCCCACTGTGGGGTTTTTAGTTGTTGTTGTTTTGGGGGGTTTTTTTTGGTTTTTTGGAATAAGTTATCCTTTTTATTTTTTCACTTTGTTTGGCTTTAATCTTTACTTCAATAGTGTAGACTATTTATTAAAGAAAAGTTACATTTGTTTTATTTATAATAACCAAGTAGCAATACATAGTTTTAACTGCTTATAGTTGAAAAATTGTACAAACCAAAAACCTATTCTAAAAAAATTTCAATTTATAGAAGCAGAGATTGAAAGGATGGTTAACAGAGGCTAAAGGAAGGGGAATTATTCAGATGGTCAAAGGATACAAAATTTCAGCCAAATGGAGGACTAATTTTAAGGAATTTATTACACATCATGGTGAATATAGCTAATAAGAATATAATGTATACTTAAAAACTGTTAAATTGGGCAGTGCCTGTAGCTCAGTGCGCAGGGCACAAGCCAAATGCACCGCGGCTGGAGGGTTCAAACCCAGCACAGGCCAGCTAAAACAATGACAACTGCAGAAACAACCCAAAAATAGCCTGTTCGGGCAGGCACCTGTAGTCCCAGCTACTTGGGAGGCTGAGGCAAGAGAATCGCTTAAGCCCAAAAGCTGGAGGTTGCTGTGAGCTGTGATACTATGGCACTCTACCAAGGGCAACATAGTGAGACTCTGTCTCAAAAACAAAACAAAACAAAACTGTTAAAATGTAGATTTTATGTGTTCTCACCACATACACACAAAAGTAGATAAGGCAATATATAAGTTAAACTATTCTATTCAGCCATTCTCCAATGTATACACATATCAAAACATCATGTCATATCTCATATATGATTTTTACTTGTCAATTAAATAAGTAATTTTAAAAAATAATGAAAAGTGGATAAAATTATTTTACTAAAAGAATGCTCATTATAGTTTTATTAGAGCATGATTTAATCCATATATTTAATGTTTTCTGCAGTGATCATGTAGTGCTTTTGTCAGAAAAATATTACTTTTTACTTTTAAAATTTAGTTTCTTATATTGTCCATAGAAAATTAGGTCATGAATAAATAAATATAAAATTTAGTTCTAAAATAAGGTTTTATTGATCCTAGAAGTCTACAAGTATAGGTATAACATAATTGAAGCAAATTATGCAATCAATTGATGCCTCTTTGACTGAGAAATTAGGACATTTCCTAAAGCAATGAATTGGAGAAAAATCTTGTGGGTCATCCAAAATATTCCTTGGGTCATCAAGCTTTAATGTAGTCTTTTTCTGGCATGCAATTATAAAATATTTTCATATGAAGAAACAATAATCTGTAATAAGCAAGCTTTCTGATGTCTACAATGAAATGCCATTATATCATGACATCTGTCCTGAATTTAAGAATTACCCTGGATGAATAGTCAAACCCTTTACAGTTAATGCTTCCCCGGAGAGAGCTGCAAACAGAAAAGAAGGAAAAGAAATGAAATCCAGTTAAGTACAAAGATACAAATGCACAGAGCCTATCTGACTGACTGGGGAAATTTGAAAGTATTATTAAGTACACATCTATCTTTTTTAAAAGGGCGGGGATAAAGATACTTGTCAGGGCATCAGGCACAAGGTCAGTCTCTCCTGAATGCTGTATATGAGTGCACTGTTTTGTGAGTCAGTGTACCTTAGGTTTGATACTATCAGTGAATAAAGGAGTAACAGAATACACCACATTTCTACGTGTCCAGAAATGTGGACGTTGCAAACAAGAAATATTTTGAGCTCATTTATTTTTGGCAAGTTACTTGAGGTTGAAGAAAATTTTTCTTCATTTTCATTTCAGTGTAAGGTTTGCTAATATCTGAATTTTAGAAAAAGAAACTTGAAGAAACTCCATTTCTTTTGCAAAGGTAAATTAAGCACAGGATACTCACAGAAAAAAACCATTGCTAATGTAGCTAAAAAACTGAATAGCTTGAAATGTCTTTTAGGATTATGATCCTATAAATCCACTGCATGTTAGAGTGTGTTCATCCATCTGTTTTGCATTAAACAAATATTTCCTGAACACTTTGATGTCCACACACCATTCTAGACATGGGGGAAATTTGAAAGGAAATAAAATAGACAAGATTCTTGACCTTTGAGAGCTAGATTATGCACACATTTTGGTAAATATTTTAGGGAAAATTAATAGGAAGCCAAATAGAGAATAATCAGAAAGGGGAGAATTGGTTTTTAATAAAAAAAAAGTCAAAGAGATGAAATTTAAGTTTTAAAGCTTAAGCAGGAGCCTATGGGGATTGAGGGTTGGTGGAAAGAGAGAAGGGAAAACGGAAATTCCAGGTAGAGCACAAGTGCAGAATGAAATAAAGTTCATTGTGTTCACTTAACTCAAAGGCGACTGGGAAAAGATAAGGTCAGAAAAGTCGAAGCGGGCAGGAGCGGGATCACTGCATTCTCATCAATTAGATGCCTTTATCCCTTCCATGTCATGAATCCTGTCAAATATCAAATTAAAATTGTGGAATTTCATCCATTGAGAAAATATATACGAAAAACTTACGTGAAATTTTGCGTACAATTTTAGAGGTTTCGCAGAGTACCATTCATGTGTAGATTATATTTGGTGCAAAAGACCCAGGCCATTCCATTTGAGTGAAACACTTTCCTTGGCTCAATCCTCCTCCACCCCACACTGAGAAACTTGGGGGAAATCTCTCCACTGGAGAATCCTGAAAGTTTCCCTCAGTTCCTTAACATACAGGCACATAAGCCAATGCACCAGCAGAAGAAAATTTTAGCTAATAGTGTAGAAAAATTCATTGATTTTTTCCTTCTTTAAGTTATGATTTCTCAATAACCTTACTATGTCTGACCATTGAGTCTTCCCCCAATAACAGGTGGGGTCCTAGTTGGGGAACTTCTAATCCTTCCTGTTCTACTTTTTCTGTTGCCCAGGGACAGACTTTGATATTCAGGCTTCTGGTCTTCATGGAGACACCCAGACGTTCCTGGGCACTTGAATGTATGTTGGCTGAGGATGTGCGGAAGTCCTCACCCAGGCATTTCAGCACATCACTACTGAGATAAGATGCCAGAGCCCCTGCCCAAGGGGAAAGTCACAAGTGCCCTCAGCATGGAGCCTCAGCCTCCATTCCTACCCAATCTGTGTCCTCTGCTTGTGACTGGGACTAGACAGGCTTCACATTTCCTCAAGGGAACTTTGTTAATGAAAAGTCCTGAGCTCAGAATTGTTTCTCTGACTCATTTTTTCAAAAGCCTACTTAGGCTACTTAGACCACTAAAAAGACCAGCTTTGAAATCTTATTACAGAAAACAAAAGTAATATGAAGTTACTATAAGATGCATGAAAATTGCCTACACCTGTCTGCTGCTGAGGTCTATAGTCTAGAGAAATAACATACTTTTGACAGTGCTGTAAAATTTGTAGTAATAGACCTAATGCACAAATAGCATTTCATTGATCATTCATCCATGGGCTCTGTCCCAGGATGGGACTTCATTTGATGTGTCATATAGGGTGCCAGTGTAGTTTGCATTGTTGATGTCCTAACTTCAATACCTATGACTGTGACCTTATTTGGAAATAGAGTTTTCGGAGAGGCATCTATTTCCAAATTAAAAATGAGGTTACATTTTAACGTCCATTAGGATGGCCCTAACCCACTGACTAGTGTCCTTATAACAGAGAAATTAGGACAAAGACATACAGGGGAGAGAGGACAAAGGCAGAGATTGGCGTGACAGGTCCACAAGCTGACAAAGACCAAGGATTACTGGCAGCCGCCAGAACATAGAAGAGAGATATGGACGCCGGTTCTCTCTGAGAGCTTCCGGGAGGAACCAATCCAGCTGACACTTTGACTGTGAGCTTCTGGCCTTCTGAACCATAAGAAAATAAATTGTTTGAAGCCATCTCGCTTGTGGTACTTTGCTTTAACAGCCCTAGAAAATGAAAATAGGAGCCAACAGGCCATATATGAGGGGAAGATCACACAGGGTATTTTCTTTATTATAAGATACAGAATGTCATTTTTTATAGAGTATAAAAAAATATAATAAAATAGGCGTGCTTTACTTCGCTGGAAAGTTAAAAACAACTAATAACCCCTTTGGTTCTTAAAATTCTATAATTTTCTGACTCTTAGAGCACAAACCATATGGAGTCAGGCAATGGTCTCTGCATTTGGGTTCTCATGACTACTAACGCAGGAACCCAGGGGCATGCAGAACCTAGCCTTGGAACCTAAGCTGGGAAGCCTTCATTAATGCGCCCTGGTGAAACGGTATGTGGAGATTGCTTTATATCAAAGGAGAGTTTAGGCCTGGTTTATCCACTGTGCCTGTGAAAATTGAGTGCAACAAAACTTCATGTATTGCAAAAACATGACTTCTCTGTTCATATCAGCAACCCAATACTTAAAATACTTTAAAACAGTGAAGGCTTCCTTTCTATTCTGGGATACATGAATTTGTAATATAAATTTTTTAAACCAAGAAAAGCTGCATATGTGACTTCAACAATATTTTAACCTTGAACCAAATAAAGTAACTCAGTATTTTCTTGTGGAGAGAGGCTCCTACTCATTGAAAAGTTTAAAACACAAACCTTGATTTTTTTTTTCTAGAACAATTGGATATCTGCACTTTCATTTTTATTTTTATTTTTTATTAAATGATAGCTATGTACATTAATGCAATTCTGGGGTGCAAGTGTGGTGTTTTCACATACAATCTGAAATATTTTCATCAAACTGGTTAACATAGCCTTCATGCCATTTTCTTAGTTATTGTGTTAAGACATTCATATTCTACTCTTAGAAAGATTCACTTGTACCCTTGTAAGATAAACCATAGAAGTGATCCCTCCAATCACTCTCCCTCCACCTATTCTCTCCACCTCTCTCCCTCCCCCCTCCCCTTATTCTTAGGCTGTTATTAGATTAGATTTCATATGAAAGCTACAAATTAACTTCATACTAGGGCTGTGTACACTGGATACTTTTTCTTCCATTCCTGTGATACTTTGCTAAGAAGAACATTTTCCAGCTCCTTGATTTTTTAAAGACAAACAGAAAAGGTCTCACCCCACAACTGACCACCACCGAAAATGTTGACATAGCAGAAGATGTCAAAGGAGAAAAATTGTAACCTTTTAAAAAAATCCTCTTCATTTCCCACAGAGTTAAAGAGCTTTTCCATTTTAAATAAAATTTCTTTCCTATCTTTTCATAGCAGGAAAGAATATAAATCAATCTGGCATCGCCTAATAAAAACCAGACTTGCAATAAACTGTCTCCACTAAACAGGAGCAACAAAGGTGTGAAATTATCTCCCTTCTCCAGCACTGCCTTTCCTTCAAGAGCCTCGGAGCATAAATAATAGAGACTACTAACAGTCAAAGGTTGCTCAACAGGGACCAAAATGAGCTATAATTTTAAGTCTCCTCTGCTCTTGTCCAGTGTAATAGAGCAGAGTGGAAGGACTGTCGCTGTACAGCCCCAGGGCCACTGTTCCCATCGGATAGTTCTGTCTGTGACATCTCTGCAGAATGGTCCCAAGCCAACCTCTGGAGCAAGTGAATGGCAGCCAATACGGTTTCATGACCTACTAGCCACATCACTTAGCCAGTAACATAACCTCCCATGCCTTAGCTTCCTTATCTATTGAACAGGATAGTAATATTGCTATCTACTTTATGGGGTTGTGAAAGGGCATAAAAGGATGTAAGTAACCAGAACACAGTAGGAAGAAATTATACGTGGTTAACAGGTACAAGTATAGAACAAGCTAAATGAGAAAAAATTAAACTTCCTTTCTGGGTTTCTCCTCTGCGAGTACATTCATATGAGTTGTCCCCACTCCACTTTTCATATTCTCACGTATTTTATTTGCAAAACATATATTAAACAGGTAACTCTTAAAGTTAAGGGGTGATATGCCTTCCAGAGAAGAGCGCTGCTGTCTCAGCTACTGAGGCAGATACAGATTTAGCTTTCAAATGGCAGTAAGCAGTGTGAGGCATTCAGATCTCTGCGTTGATGCTGTGTCAGTGGCCTAGAGGAGCCCCACACAGCAGAAGAGGGAGCCTTTGTTTCAGCTCACCAGGGGATTAACATCTGAGGAGTTAGTGACCTCCTTGCCCAGACACTAGGGCTCATTGGCCAAAGAGCCAAAAGTCTCAGGGAGGCTGCTGCTCCCCTAAACACTGAGCCTGAAGGAATACACTGATTGCAGCTAGATCAAATGTTTTACTTTAACCACAAATCAACACAAAAGAAGAAAGTTGATGCTAGGTGCCTCCCTTCAATGCCAATTAGTACATCCATGATCTTGGCTCAAAGCTGTTGAGCCAGTTTTCAAACAGTTCTGGAAGATAGCACTATCTTAGCGCAGGGAGTTCTCTGAGTATGTGACCCGTGAGATCTAGGGAATTTGTCAACTGTATAAGGGTTCCTTAAATTAAATAAATGTTTTAATGTTAATGTTTTAAGTAAATGTTTTAACATTTAATTTAAGGGTTTTAACGTTTAAATTAAGGGTTCCTTAAATTAATGTTTTAATTAGTAATGTTTTAAGTAAACATTTTAACTTTTGGAATTAATGTTTTTGTCTTCATTCACCTTCATCTGACCTAAAGTAAGAGTAGTCTTATTTTGGAAGTCTTAAGATTAAGTTTTAGCTTTGATAGGAATGAAACAAACAAAAATTTTAGTTCACTCATGAATATTTGGAATGATATGTCTTTGGAGAAGATTCAATGTGTAAATTTTATAGTGGGTGCTGTGTATCCTAACAAACATCCTGGAAGAAGAGTTTAGATAAAAATTGCAAGAAAAAAATGTCTCAGGATGGAATTCTAATACTTGTTACTTTCCACCAACCACAAGCTCATTAAGTGAGATTTCATTTGTCAGTCAAGGATGATTTTTACAATTCAACTCTAAAATTATTTTTGAAACCCATTGGAATATTGCTTGCTGAAGAGATATAATTGATTAAAATGTTACAAGGTACCTTATGAAATCTTTCGGCTGTGCTGTGTGTGCTGTCAATATCTTTTTTAAAAGAAAAAAAAAAAAAACATTAGTTCAGAAAGACATCTCTGGTCACTAAGGAGAATGGTCCTCCTGACCTATAAAATAGTGAAAAGCAACTACCCTTCATGAAATAAGAATTTATTGGAATTGTGCATTAAAGCTGGTCATGCAAATATGTTCTACTCATGCTGTGGCGTGTGCTCTTTGTGAAATGATGATAATGTTTCCATAATGAGTTGCACATAAACTAGTAATGATAGTCATTCAGTTATTCCCAAAGTTGAAAATTTACCGTGATAGACAATAAAAGTTAATGCTATACTATAGCCTTCAGAAAATAATTTATATCTGCATCTACAGACATCATAATTATCCAAAACCACTTTTATGAAAATATCCAGTAAAAAAAAGTTCCGCATTGAACTGTTTGTCATCTTACAAGATATTTTAATTTATTTCTAATGCTTCCTTTTTATGCAAAATTCGTGGACCTTTTAAAGGAAACATTTCCTTTAAAATTTTTGCAGAATTACATTTATGGACAAAATGATTTTTAATGCCATTAAACCAATTGAAAAGAAAAATTTTCACACTGCACCGGGCATCCTTTTCTAAATGACAGAGCTTAGATATAAAACTAATTTAACATCATTGAAAGTCTACTTAAAAAGTATAAGGTAACAATGGCTTTTCTGAAAATTATGTTTCTTGTATTATGAATACCATCCAGAATGACACTGAATGCTTTCCAGGTACCAGACACAATGTCAAGTGTGTTACATAGCATTTTGATATCTCCATTTTGAATTTGCAAAAAAAAAAAAAAATGCATGCAAATGTCATAAGTAAGTTCCTCTGGTATTCAGTTAGATAAGTAGCAGACCTGGCACTTGAAACACAAGTTCTGACTTAGGCCTGTGTCCTTAAGTCATTAGGACTGCATTTCAGCATCTACAGCGAAAGCTTTGATATGCTGATTCTAAGTTGCAGATGTGAAAACAATTGAAGCATAAAATCTCTTGATACCCAGCATGATTGAAAATTTAACTTTTTTTCTAAAGGGTAATGGAAATTCAAAGCTTTCATTAAGACAGGAATGTTTGACACATTTGCCCTATTCATAAAGAGACCAAGGTGCTGGTTAGGTTTCAGATTTCTGCTTTGTTCCTAATGCTATACTGCCTCAAAGCTTCCATTATGTTCCTCAGGATTCTGAATGTAGCCTTCTTAGTGTCCCTTCTGCCCTTCTATTTTTAACGATTCTGAAATGCACGATTCAGGCTGCATTCTCCTCTCTCCTGAGTTCCACTCCCTGACTCCCAGCTGTTTCCCGTGAACCCCCACCACATGTATCACCAGCACCACATCCTAAGTAAGCCCAGATGAAATTCACCGTTGCTCTTCAAACCCACCTTTCTCCTCCAGAAGTCTATCCTTTTTGGTCGATGCTATCTTTACCCACCAAATCTCCCAAATTGAACACAACAGAGTCATTGTTCTCACACCCAATTACTTACATTCCACAAACAATTGATTATGACATCTTACATATCCTCGCGTCCAAGGAATTTGTTTCTTGCATTCACCGTATCTTTATATCTATCCTGGTTCAAGCCCTTAACATTCCTTTTCAGGACTCTTAGAGTATAATCCTGGATAGTTTCTAGTTCTTGCTCTCTAACTAATTAAATAGTAGGCTCAGTAATTTTTCTAAAGAGCAGAACTGTTCATGTCACTCTGCTCCATAAAAGCTTCCATAACTTCTCATTAACCACAAGATCTAAATTCCTTTTCAGGGGTTACAAGACTATGTGCAACTTGGTTCCAACTCATCTTCTCCCTGCAGTCCTATTTACTTTACCATTTAAATCAAATACATAAGCATATGGTTGACCCCAAACCAGATGCTTCTTCATATTAAAGCCTTTGTATAAGCCTCCTTTAAACCTCTGCTGAAAATGTTCTTATTCTCTTGAATGACACTCTTCTTTGAAGCCCTCCCATAGCTTCCCACACAGCAGGAAATGCCATCTTCCCTGTTCTTCCATAACTCTTTGGATGTGCTTTCCTAAAGCTTTAATTATATTGTGTCATAATTATTATATTCTGATCTCTGTTTCTCCTTCTCTACTATGACTTTCTAAAAAGCAATAGGTGTTTTAATTATCTTCATACTCATAATAATTACTTGTCAAATGAATAGTATTTGCTATGTTTACCACTAGGTGTTAAACTTTTGAAAATGTCAGATTTTTTCATTTTGTTTAGAACAATAAAATCAGTTCAAACTGTATACATTTTTAAAGAAGGAAGATTTTATTTCTCCCTTAATAAACAATGGCATTTGACTGTTATCTGTACCTTAAGCATGCCAAGTATACATAAATAAAAAGGTTTTAAAAATATTTCTGCTAATCGACCACAACTAAAATTAAAATAAGTGAGAGGAGAAATGCTACTTTTTGTATTTGGCTCACTGGTTAAGTTAGCTTGCCCGGAGTGTTGTTGGAAATTGGAAACATTATTGAATTTATTATTTCTGCATATGGATGTATATTTGCAGATTTTTCAAAATGCTAACAGGATAGAAATAAGAGTATAGATTTATCATTGAAATCAACATGTACACATATAGTTTAAAATCGCTGTAAAAATATTTAACAAACATCAAACTTTTTTCTCATCACAATATTGCCATTGACAGCAATAATAGCAGACAACTTACAAGATAGTACTGTGACAATTGAACTAGAATTTTTAGAGGGCAGAGACTTTCATTGCAGACCATTACATGGTGGTCCGAAGCCTGTAAGGCTTATAGATGTATCTGGAGTGGCAACTCCAGGATAGGCTGATGGAAAATGTCTTTGAATTTAGAAACTTGTTCTCAACAATTTACCCCACATAACCATTAACGTTTCAAAACTGTTTGATATTATTTTGATTACGCCTCTGTGCCTGAAACTCAAAGTTGAATGCAAGTTCTCTTTTAAACTTCTTAGGTGTTCTGGGAAGTGTCATGACTTAGTTAAACCTCCTCAAAGGATCATTCTAAAATGTCTACTTTCATTCATAACTCAGGTTTGAGAGAATTGTTTTTAATGGTAGGAAGGATGTAAGTGAGACTTTTGTTTTAAAAGTTCTGAGTCCTTAAATGAAAATTTACTTCTCCTCTTCAATCAGTTTGTCCAACAGAAGTGAGGAGCTAACTCAGGATGTTCTCCTATACCACTGTCTTGCATTTTCTTTGTGCTGCTGTAATAGAATACCTGAGAGTGGGTGGTTTATAATAAACAGAAATGTATTGGCTCATGGCTCTGGAGGCTGGGAAGTCCAGTATCAAAGTTCTGGCATCAGGGTTGCAGCACAACTTGGTGGAAGGTATCACGTGGCTGAAGAGTTTAAGGTGAGGCAAACTTATCCCCTCAATGACAAATCCACTTGAGATGATGGTGCAAATTGACTTATGAGAATGGAATTTTCATGACATAAATATCTCTTACTGGTCCCAGTTCCCAATACTGTCCCAGTAGAAACTAAACTTCAGCATGAGTTTTGGTGAGGACAAACATTTGTAACATTCTAAAGTGTTCTGGCACTGTCCTCAAAGAAATAAATAAGAACTTTGACAGGGTGAAACTGTGTAGGGTTACTCACCTGGTGGCTTTTGTTCAGATCTTATGAAGTACTGGTGATACTTTTTAAAAACAAGTGTTTGTATGTATGTGTTATTTATGAATCTATGTTACTGCTTTCCTGCTAAGATGACCTAGAAAACATCTTTGTGGCATGTTCTTTTTCTAGAAGACCAGTACGATAAAGGGAGAAAGGGACACAGGATTTGAAAGTGTATCTAAAGGAGTAATTATATGTTTGACCATAAATCTAAATTGAGGAAACAGAGAATAAGGCGGCAGCAGTGAGGGGACAGTGAAAAAGCCATAGGGTCAGTGATGTTAGGTCCTGGTGGGATTAAAGGATTGTTGAAGTGAGGACACCAAAGGCAGTGAGCAGAGCAGAGAGGGGATGACGGTGTCAGGGAGAAGTGTTTGGAATTGAGATTGTAGACAGTTACATTGTAGTTCTTACATTATGCTGTAATTGGAGGAAAGCTTTCCCTCCTTTGATATAAAAGAAAGCTCAACTACTGGCCTCTTTCTGGGTCTTAATTCACTCTACCCCTGTGCAGGTGATTGATGCATATGAGTCATAAATTGGGGAAAATAACCCACGCTTGGCTGAGCTTGGCGGAGCAAGCGAATTCTCCTCTGGCCTCTGTTATGTAAGCAGGCAGGCAGAACCCCAGCTCTGCATTTGGGGGAAGGTGGAGGAGGGGCATGGGAAGAGGAGAAGTCAGCTTGACCCAGTGTTGCTCAGGGAAAGGGCGGGGCAGCCATCTAATTCCTGGGTTGAAAATTGGACGTTCACATGGCTTACAAAGCTACATTCTCCGTTAGGAAAGGGAATCGTTGCTGAGAATTTGAAACACAAAGGTGACCCTATACTAGAATATATAGCTCTAGGAATGTGTGCATCACCAGTTAACAATTTTCAATTAAGGAGAACAAACTTAAGAGCCAAATATGTAAAGCTAGGAGCCACAGATGAAAGAACCCTCTCCCAGAAATTAAAGAGATAAATAAGACCGTTCTGAAGTTGAAAGGTGGCAGTAAGACGTACTACTAAAACAATCATAAGGTCATCATTTAGGTTTAAAACATACTCATGGAATACTGGAAAACCAAGATTTTAGAGCAGTGGTTCTCAACCTTTCTAATGCCAAGACCCTGTGACCCTTTAATACAGTTCCTCATGTTGTGATGATCCCCAACCATGAAATTATTTTCATTGCTACTTCATAACTGCAATTTTGCTACTGTTAAGAATCATAATGTAAGTATCTGATATGCAGGATGTATTTAGGCAACTCCTGTGAAAGGGTGGGCATCGCAACCCACAGATTGAGAACTTCTGTTTTAAAGTATAACAAAGACT
Organism: Otolemur garnettii; assembly: GCF_000181295.1. Lineage (NCBI taxonomy): Eukaryota > Metazoa > Chordata > Mammalia > Primates > Galagidae > Otolemur > Otolemur garnettii. Next base: position 5,411,894 of record NW_003852432.1, on the reverse strand, counting down.
CCAGTTATATCTTTGCCATTTGCTTGTAAACTTCTTAAAACCTCATCTGTTACATAAAATAGCATGTTGACGCCAAACTTGCCAGGATATTACAAAACGTTTATTTCTAATAAATGTGTCTGTCAGTGTATTGCAGCACCTTGTGTTTATAAGGTAATCGCTAAACTGTAGATAACAATGGAAGCTGGAAGATGTCTCCTTATAAATGGGGATCGTAATAGGGAGGGATTGAAAATGATTATGCCGTGATCTAAACCCACGTCACTAAACACAAATGTGGGAAATGGGCCTCAATCCCATGTACTTTGTTTCCTCCAATTGCTCATGACA
>NW_003852432.1:5410558-5411350 GCF_000181295.1 Otolemur garnettii | reverse complement strand
AGGATAGAATGTGAATTCTGTCCAAAGCTTTGATTTTTATTTTCTTAATTTTTATTAACAGATATGCCTAACTTAGTCTTCTCTAAAAAATAAATACATTGTGAGTAGCTAAAGATCCTTTCAAAAGCACTCAGCTAAATCAAAGCATCTTTAAGCAAGTCCATTTCAAGTTTTGATAATAATTTCCATCTCCTAATATTTATGTATGCTACATAACTTAAATTAGAAATTTAAATAACATAGTAGGACAAATGTTGGTAATCATGTGTGAAATTAATATTGTTACAAAGACAATAGCGTTTTGACTACTTGTTGCTGCACGCCTAATAAGAACACCATTCTTGGCACAGGAAATACAGGACAGAGGCCTTTTTTATGTCGTTTCTTCTTTTTGGTTTCTCTTTGGAGGAGAAGATCCAAGTCCAAACCGATCTGTACTCAAGACCCAAAGATCGATTGGAGAATTGTGCCGAATTATGGAGACCCATCCAAAGCAGACTGGGGACTCCCCTGTCAGAGCCTTGGGCCCAGATCTCAGTCCAACTCTTCAGGTTCCTTGGTAAGTTACCTTCTAACTCTGTGCCTCAATGTCTTGGTCTAAAAGATGAATGAACACTGAGCACAAGAGGTCGGAAATTAGTGTGGAGAATAATTTTAAACTAGATAGCAAAAGCAACCAACTTTGAAAATATAAACCAGCGACAGTGTCTGCCTTATGCCTTGAAGATTTTTGTTATCAAGAGAGTTGGTTTAATTCATGTTTTATCCCATCTTCCTTTTAATGGCTAAAAA
>NW_003852432.1:5402613-5410191 GCF_000181295.1 Otolemur garnettii | reverse complement strand
CAGCTTTATTTATACAGTGTCTTAACAAGGTTGCGTAAATCTTAGCGCATGAGGTAGAGATCAACCTTAAAGAGGAAACACTGTGTGCTTGCCCATAACAAGGAAAGTCTGCCTGGGCCATGTGACTGCTGGCAGGTGGAGGGAATGTTGTTACAGGAGGACAAGTGGTTGGGGGGTGCTCTCTGAGTGTTTCCCAGGCCGTGGGGGCCCTGCCACCCACAGCCCGCTCCCCACACAAGGGATCCTCCCACCTTATCCTAAAGAGTGCCTGAGACTCGAAGTACACCCCACCATGCCTGGACATTGATTGTCTGTTGAGACCCAATCTCACTATGTTACTCGGGCTGTTCTCGAACTCCTAGCCTCAAGCAATTCTTCTGCCTCAGCACCCAAAAGTGCTAGGATTACAGGAATGAGCCATTATACCCAGACTCATTACCTAAATGTTATGTCCAGATTTATTTTAACTAATCCCTCTTCAAGGAGTTCCTCTAGAACCTGAACACAGCTTTCCCAAGGACGTTATTGACTGTCTCTCAGGAACAAAGCACACCCTTTTGACACAAACTTTGAGGTTGTTCAGGTTACGCACATATGCAACCTTTTTGTTTTTTGAGACTGAGTCTCACTATGTCACCCTCAGTAGAGTGCTGTGGTATCATAACTCATAGCAACCTCAAACTCTTAGGCTTAAGCGATTCTCTTGCCTCAGCCTCCCAAGTAGCTGGGAGTACAGGTGCCTGCCACAACGCCCAGTATTTTCTTTTTGTTGTTGTAGTTGCCATTGTTGTTTGGCAGGCCCGGGCTGGGTTCCAACCCTCCAGCCTCAGTGTATTTGGCTGGAGCCCTAGCTGCTGTGCTACAAGCACTGAACCCATATGCAACCAACCCCTGCTGTGTTTGCAGACACTGAACAAACACAAATTATGGAAATTCAGATTTACCTAAAAGAGAAATTCAGAATGCTTTCTTTACAAGATGATTTGCCACAGAATTTCTCCACCAATTCTGCTGCAGGTGATCAAACACATTTAAAAAAATTGTCACATGCCACCTATAACACCCTTTGTGTTATAGGTCATAATGGAGAATGACTAACTGCTCCCAAGGAATTATAGCCAGGATGGGATAGAGCTGTATAAACAATTAACCGTAACTCAATCTTTAAATCAATTTAAAATAAGGGTGCAAGTAACATGTTATAAACATGGAGAGAAGGCAGTAATGCATTCTGATTAAAATATTAGTGAACATTCAGCAATTTTAATTTTAGCTGAGCATTAACATACCAGAAGCAGCATTTGGCTCAATGGTGCAACAGACTGTCTCGGTGGCCCACTCTGATCCCCTGCTATCCTCTACTGATTTGGTTGATGCTCCCAAACCTTTGTTGTGAGTTACGTCGGCCAACAGTTTGCAAGACCAGCCTTCACTGAAGGAGTCCTCTGGAAGAGAACTGAAGCTCTCCTGCCTCTGCTTACCTCATTGACAGTGCTCAGTGATTGATTGGATGGGAAAAGCTCCACCTCCTCATCTCAAAGCAGGACAGTATCTATGGTGCAACTTCCATTCCCCACTGGGTCATGCCTACACGTGCTGCGCCATAGCCGGCCCTTCCTCTGCTCTTACTGTTTCCCTCGCTGAAATTATACCATAGAAAGGTACAGTTCCCAGCTGCATCTGCTGGATCTAGGAAACTGTGCGTAGGTGTGATGCCGGGGTGCAAAATGATGAACCCTAAGGCTGGATAAAGCAGAGTTTATCGATGCGGAGGCCCTCCTGGGAGACAGAATCGCATGCCCTGGGAAGGCTCACAGGAGCTTAGGAAATTGTTAGTGCCCATTAAAAGAATAGAATTGCATTGGGTGGGGAGAGAAAGGGATCAAAGGCTCAGGGAAGCAGGTCTATTATATAAGTCCCAGAACTCACAGCTGACTGCATTTCTCAGAATGCCTGGAGGACTTTCTTTCCCTTGGTGCGCCTCACCGCTGCAGCAACAATTTGATCCAGAGAGTCTTGTGTGAGGACCTGCATCACGCAGTTCCGTTCCCTGTTCAGCCCAGTGATCTCAGAGTGGGGGACTGGGGAGTTGGCATATAAACGTGAGACTCTGGAAGCGGCAGAGAGCAGAACCTCTACGTGAGTGTGAAAGCTCTTACCCACCGGGAAGAAAAACATTGTAAATGGTACTGAGTGTACCATAACAAGAGCAGTTACAGCCGGAGTGGTTGCAGCCTGGAGAATCAGTGCTTCTGTTCTTCTGTCACAGAGGGAGGATTTGGAACCACTGACACATGGTGCGTTGGGAGGGAGCATAATGTTGGCCCCCGAGAAAGGTGCCCTGTAGCGATGAAAAATATGGTCCTCCTCCTGGCAACATCTGTCACCTTTGCTTATGCCCAAAGTGTGGTTACTGTTGCTTTTTTCAGAACATACTTTGGATTTTCATTTTAGGCAAGATATCACACACACATCGCCCATCAACGCTCTTACAGCATTTGCTGAGACATATGGGAAGAGGAGTGAGGAGCAGAATATCCCCGGGAAAAGTGACAGAAGAGCAGAGCCAAGTTCAGTTCTCACCAGTTAAACCAGAGTTCACCCCGAACGGAGTCCTAGGAGCAAGACTGTTTGCAAAATATAAGAAATGTTGGTCATTCTTATCCAACTGCTGCAGTGCTGCCGTTGGAAGATTATAGAAGTCTTTACAATGAATTTAAAATAAAGTACTCACGTTTTGTACACACTACCTTCCTTCCAACTATTGTGCTATTTGTATGCCTTTAACTTTCATTAGACCTTTCAAGTTAATATTTTCTATTTGAAATCCATTGGGTCTATTGTCTTTTTTAAAAAATGAAACTGAAAAAGAAAAGCTGGTTGAATTTAACTTGTTTCATTACTGGGTTTTCCTGGTAGAGTAAAGCAGCCACAAAATAACACCACGGTCCTTTGCGATTGTGGGCCGCCCATCTATCCTCTCTCTGAGATACAGCGTAGTCATCTGAGAGATCTACAAAGCTTTTCTCCTCGGCTGTCCTCTATTGTGGCATTTACCTTTCCTCACTCATCCGTGTCAGCATGTTGATGCCACGTGTGGTCAGAGCAGAGGCCCCTGAAGATGGGCTACATCTAATGTTGAGTAATTATCCTTTCTCCCACTAGGAAACCTCAGATGTTTTCCCTCATAACTTTGTTTACATAATGATTCTTTTGGATCTAGGCATAGCTGACCAGCCCCATGGCACAGCTGATCAGCCCCATGGTACAGCTGACCAGCCCCATGCCATAGCTGACCAGCTCCACAGCACAGCTGATCATCCCCAGGGCACAGTTGACCAGCCCCATGGCACAGCTGATCATCCCCAGGGCACAGCTGACCAGCCCCATGGCATAGCTGACCAGCCCCATGGCACAGCTGACCAGCCTCAGACAGATCCAATCCCATAGATGGCATTAATGTCAATACATTTTCGTCTATCAGCAATTTTTAGAATGTTTTTCCTTTAATGCCCTCTTTGCAGAGCTCATGACTCAGTCCAAATTAGATCAAAATTAAGGCATTTATTTCTATTCCCCATATTAAGGAAGACTGGATATCCCAGAGAAGGGGAAAAACACTCCAGTTATAAACAACTAAAAATGCTAGGAAAACTAAGAAATATCCCTTTAATGCAAAGCTTTGCTTATGAAAAAATGAAGGAAATCTATGGGCTCAAAACCACATAAGAAAGCACAAACTAGAAAGCTGAGCACTCAGTGAAGCCAGCAATTTCTCTGCAGACTTGGGTTGAATGAACCACAATGATGTTGGAAGACAAATCAAGACGTAGCATCATGTGGAAAAGCTGGTCAAAGACTTAGATGAACAGGTTTCCAAAAGTCAATACCCTAACAAAATTAAAAATCAAGCAAATGTGAACACCAGAGGGCACAGGCAAGGAAGTTTATCTATCACAACCTGGGGCAGCACTAGACGTCAGGTAGAACTTCCTCCTGAGAATTCATAACCACAAGCTCACACGTCACTGGTATAGCACAGAAACATGTACTTAGAAACAAAAGGCAGGCGAACAAGGTGTCCAGGCTGGGTTTGGGTGACTAATTGTAAAGCTGTAATTCAGGCTGCTCCTTTTCTTGTCAACAGCCAATGAGGAAAACATAAACTGTGGCATGTATTCCTAACAAAGGGATTTAATACAGGGAATTGGAAGAAATGTGTTAGAAAAGCTGGCTGAGCAAAAGAGAAGCAGGGTGTTACCCAGAACCCAGAACACCGCTTCCACTGCTGGGGCAAATTCATGAGCCTACAGTCAGAACTGATCCTTCTGGAGGCATTCAGCCACTGCTGCTAAGAAGAAACTGCCCCTGCTGCCCTTACCGGAGACCCTCATGCCAACTCTGTGCAGCAGCTGCCACTGAGGCTGCTGGAACCAAGGCCACCACACAGAAGAACCTGAGATTCTCACCACTTCCAGAGCCAGAAGCTGAAGTGCCTTCCTTCCTCCTGCTGTCTACTTCGGCTTCAGAACCTCCCCCGCTGCACCAATCTGAAATCCAGCCCTCAAAAGAGTCCAGTAACATGATTTCAGTCTTTCTGGAAAGAGTGTGGAAGGGAGAGATTGTGTCTCAGTATTAGCAGACAGGACTTGCAAACTTACATATTTTTAAAACATGATATCATTGGATCAGGCTTGTATCTTACTATCTCTAGCTTAATACACATAAAAAATGCCCAAGAGAAAAATTGTACATAGTTTTAAGAACAAAAGATATTTTCTTAGGGAGTAATGCATAATGAAACAGGCAGTTGACTCTGGCTAGCTTTTAAATTCTGTTTACTAGAAAAATAAATAAAAACCAAGTTCATGTGATTTGACCTTGAGCTGATCTTCAGAGTCGATGGAATTTTCTAATGTGGAACTTTACTTCTCTGTGAAGTAGGAAGCTGAAACACAGGATCATTTATTCACCCATTCAGCAGTTTGATTGGCATGGGGGGCGGCTATCTTCATTGTTCTGACTTCTATGGACAAGGCGTGAGGACATTATGGCCTCATCTGCAACTTGACAATTGAAGAGGATAGCCTTTTAATAAAGAATTAGTGCATACTAGGTGCACAAAATACATGCATGAAGGCATGAAGATGAGGTGAGGGAAAGCATTAGAGGGTAAAAGAAATAGCATTGAAAATATGGTGGGCTCGGGAAGTGATTTTCTTTTTTTTAGTGTGAGAAATACTATAGACTAGAGTGTCTCGTACTGTATTTCTTTTTTCTTTTTATACAACAACTTTTAGTTTTCAATGAGAATAGTAGGAAAAGGAAATTATCTTCCATGCTGTTTCTTTTTTAAGTTATATATTTACAATGTGTACAAAATGTTTCTATAGGTATACATATATACATACACACTCTGTAAAATAATTTAATCAAGCTATTTAACCTATCCATCACCTCATATATTTATCATTTTTGTAATGAAAACATTTAAGTTGGCTCTCAACAGTTTTAAATCATGCAAGACATTGTTACGAATTATAGTCACTGTATTGTACGATAGAGCAATAGGTCTCTGACTGATTTATCCCGTCTAACTGAAACTTCATACCCTTTGATCAAATATCTCCCCATTTTCTGTCCCACACTCCCCATCACCTCCAACCTGTGGAAACCACCATTCTGCTCTCTGTGGGAAGTACTGTTGAATGCTGTTTCACAATCAGTATCACCACACAGAACAGAATCCCTAAGTCCTTATGAGGCCCTGCGTGAACTGACCCCTGGCTACCACTTGGCCTTCATCTGCTCCCACACTGGCTGTCCAACCTCCAGGTCTGTCCTTAGCTCTTCCCCCTGCCTGGAACTCTCCCCCTCTAAGTATTTGATTGGCTTGCTTCTTTGCTTCATCAGGTTGCTGCTCAGCTATCACTTCATTAAAAAGGTCTTTCCTTTCCACTTTAACTAATACAGATTCCCTCTTCTTCCCTTGATGGACTTTCCCTAATGGCATGTATCTCTAGCTGCCTTTACCTGTTTTTACATACATGTACATTATATATTCATCCATTGACATTACATGCTTATACATTAAGTACTCATCCATTGACATTACATGCTTGTACATTATATACTCATCCATTGACATTACATACATGTACATTACAGACTCATCCATTGTCATTACATACATGTACATATATACTCATCCATTGCCATTACATGCTTGTACATTGTCTCCCATCACACACACACAGCTATGCATCTTGCTTTATTTGGTGCTGTACTTCATCACCTAAAATAACATAGTACATGGTAGATATTTGATAATTATTTTCAATATAAACTAATAAATAGTTGATTGAAAAGATGAATCTGTGGGTAGGAGAAAAAGGTGAAGATGTGGCTAGGATGCCTTGGTGGAAAACAGAATGCAAGGTTAGGATATCAGACTGTGTTATTTTGTGGTCAAGAAGTATCAACAGAATGAGAGAATACAAAGAGAAAGTAAAGGGAGTCTTAGTCACTTTTCTAGGTTATAAATTTTGCCTGAAATTGGTCCTTTGGCCAATCATTTTGGCTTCTAAATCCAAGAGAAAATGCTTTTGTTATATTTATGAGGCTTACAAGGGGGAAACTACTTAGGCTTATATCAAAATTGAGCCTAAAATTTAAAAAAAGAGAGAGAGATTTGCTTCCAAATACTGCAGCCAGAATAAAATATGCTAAAGATAAAAATATTACAGAATCTGGTTGGATGACTAACTTGTGAAATCCCCTGCCCATCCTCCTTTCCCAATCACTGTCGCCTACAATAACTGCAGGGAAATCTCCTAGAGAAGCATATAGTGAACAAGTGATCAGTTCCAAAGAAAAAAATGCGGGGGGGGGGGCAGGGAGATAAAACTTAGAATGATGACATGGCAAGTAAAATTAGCATGAGAAAAACAAAGATCTGGGAATCCGAGCCAGCCTGGCCAGCACAGCACAGCCCAGCCCAGCTCAACCAGCTGTCCCATGGCATGTATTGAGGGGACTGGAGAGGGCTCTGTCTCCTGCAAGAACTTTTCCTACCTTGATGAGTGCAACTTCCACCCACTACACTCTGATACATTCTGTCACTCCCTCCCTCTGACCTTGGAGCCCAGGCTTTTTTCCTTGGTGCCTTGTCAAGAACAAGATATATATTCTACATAAATGTGAAACAATTTATGAGCCCCTCATGACAGTGAATCCTCCTAAAGAGTTTCCTTTAAAGGTGCCTTGTCAAGAACAAGATATATATTCTACATAAATGTGAAACAATTTATGAGCCCCTCATGACAGTGAATCCTCCTAAAGAGTTTCCTTTCCTGGCTGCTTAGTTAATAGGACTAGCACCTAGATTTCCTACATTTATTCAAAAACATAAGACACTTAACACAGGACATTAGGGAATCTAGATTAGGAAGCAACGTACCTTCTTTTGCTGTCCTAACAAGGCATTGTAAGGTGGTCGGAGCAGGGACCGTCTTTCTTTAATCATGATAATTATGTAAATCATTATTATAGATAAGCACAGGACAGAAGTAAAATTAA
>NW_003852432.1:5396745-5401455 GCF_000181295.1 Otolemur garnettii | reverse complement strand
GACCTTGCCTCCTTCATATTTACATGGATGGAGCTGGAAAATGTCCTCCTTAGCAAAGTGTCTCAAGAATGGAAGAAAAAGTATCCAATGTACTCAACACTATTATGAAACTAATTGTTAGCTATCTTAGGAAAGCTACAATCCAAATGGAGCCCTAGACTATGGGGAAAGGGTGGGGAGGGGAGGAGAAGGATGGGTGAAGAGAATGATATTGTGGGGATCACGCCTATAATTTATCCTATTTGGGTACAGGTGAATTTGTCTAAAGGTTGAATATAAACGTCTTAACATAACAATTATGAGAAAGACATGATGGCTATGTTAGCCACTTGGATGAGAGTTTTCCAAAGTGCATATAGAAGTAACACACTGTATCCTATGAGAGAATTAATGTACACAATTATGATCTAATAAAAAACAAATTTAAAAAAAACCATTAGTCAATTCACTTACACTGCATTATTTTTATAGCTTATCAGTTTCACTCATGCATTTCACCTGCCTGGCACAACGGTGGGGCCCAGACATGGTTAGGATTGCATTTACCCTTCAAATAATCTCTAACAGCAACCCCAAGCAATGCAAATAAAGGTACAAAGTAAAAAAACAATGGGCATGGTGAGCTAAAATCGCTTAAGACAAGTCATCTAGACCTATAGACTTTAAATGTTTATGCTCAAATATCTCCTAAATGAGTTTTGAAAACTTTGCTCTTCTTTCACATTTTTTATTGAAATCTAATTTTTTTGTCACATTTGGGTAGTGCAAACGACATACATTCTAGCATAATGTCACAGTCTGCCTTTCAACTTGAGCTCCTTCCACATCTTGATTAATATTCTTTTATCATATACAGTAGAATTCTCTCTTGGTGGTGCACAGCTCTATGAGTTTGCCCATGGTCATGTTTCCATATGTTTCATCATCCCTAAAGCAGAACAGTTCTATCATCACCCCATATTCCCTCATGCTGCCCCTCTGGTTATTCTATTGCTTTTTATTAGTAATATATAATATCTTATCATAGAGGAGAGATACTTGGATAACAAGAACAAAAATTGAACTACAGAACAATAAAATAAATTATAACCTTATGGAAGGCAGTGAGGAAATGCCAGTTAATCTTCTAATAACCATTTTTCCCTTCTCCAATAGTCAAGAACCCCCAGTTTTTTGTGGAACACTTGATCATTTAGAATATACTTTTCTGTCTCCCCCTATCTGGGTTTGGCCATGTCCCTAAGCTCTGGTCAATAGAACAGAAGTGGGAGCATCGAGTGGCAACATGTATGGATAATTCCCACTTGCAAGAATGAGTAACCTCTGCCCCTTTCTTTATTGTCTCTAGCTCTATTGTCCTAGCTGAAACTGGGACATGATATGTGATGGTTGGCTTGCAAGCTGCCAGCTTGGCTCTCTTGCCACTGGGCCAAGGGGCAGTCCATACAGAGCCCAATTTGAAAGGATTTCACGGAACTGAACTACCATTTCAATCCTAGACTGCCTCCCTCTGAACCATTAGATAAAGGAAAAATAAGTGTCTATCTTATGTAAGACATTATATTTTATTTTGTTATTTATCAGCTAACAATAGTTGAATATAATTAAAATTATTATAGCTGTTGATATTTTGCCAATACTAGGTTGAATCCTTTGACATTGTCCAAAATGGTAAGATATTAAAAGTTCCTTGGAGTTCAACCTAACACATGCTTATAGGGGAATGAATGTGAGAGAATATGGATTACATAAGGAAAGAGAAACACATGAATGTTGGTAACATCACTCAGAGATAAATTATCTTAACATTTTTGCTATGTGTATTAACATTTTTCTTTGTGCTTGTATGTGCCAAAATTAACTTTTCAGTATTGTCATCATCCTATCTGAGAGATGATACACAACTAGAATAAAATGATTAGTTTTTCACTTCATAGTCACTACTTAGAATTATTCTGTTTAATACCATATTCTCAGAGAGTCGAATGAGGATGTCTTGTAACTTTAATATTAGCAGCAGGTAATTGGCTTCAAGCTTTTGGATTATCATACATGTCTTCTCTCCTAAATATAGCTTTGGCTTTGGGGTGTATTAAAATGTATAAATTTATCTTTAAAAATAAACTAAAATAAAAATAATCTATCTTTCATTATCCAAGCTTATTATAGGAACTCTGTGATCCATATGTTGATTCTAAAGATACTTTTCAAAAGCCATATCCACACATAAATTTACACTGGCAACATTTCCTTCTTCCTGCTGTAGTGCTTTAAAATTCAAATGCAAAGAGACCATCCCGAAATTATCTTGCCTTGTGAGTGACATCCTCCATTAAAGCCTAAATTTACCTCCAACCCACATAGATCCAGTGTTCATGGAGTTTGCTGCTATGAATTTTAATAGTTGGAATGAAGAATAGTTGGATAGAGGCTTGAGAAATTACTTCTGCTGAAAAAAAACCTAACCTGACATCAGTGTAGATATCCTTCCTGAACATTTATTTAGCTTTGGAGAGGGAGATTTACAGAAGAACTGATTGTGACTGAGACTCAGAAAGAAATAAGAGACATGAGTCAGTATACCTCCAGGGGGGTGGCCTATGTTTTGTCACTGAGATCAGGCATGCTTTGAGGAGAACTGCCTTCTGACACCTCCCCTGTGGTAAAACTAGATTAATAGTTATATTAACAATAATTAAAGAGAGAGGAGGGAAGCAAAATTTCTGTAGTGCATCACTACATAAAGAAATTTCAAAATGTATTATAACATGTATAGAAATGAGTTATAAACATAAGGTGAAAAGTTAACTGAAATTTATACATGTTAAATGACAGGTTATTGTACAAAAGAACATGATAAAAGTGGCTCTCTGATTTCATTGAGAATAGAACATAAATACACAGATCTGGTAAGTAACATGGGAGACTTCAGTTATGTATCAGGAATTTCCTAGCAGAGAGAACTATGAGTTAACAAGTGAAGGTATTAGGGTTCTGTTAGTGAAAGCACTTTGGAATCTATATACATTTACCCATACATAGAACATAGAATTAGTAGCTCCTTTCTTTTAAAACATATTTATAGAATAAAAATGGGAAAATATATTCAGTCAAGGGCCTTATGTACTCTTCCCACCCCTCGTTCTCCAATTAAGGGACAAGTGAGAAGAGTCGCCTCCATCAAGTGTAAGAAAAACAAAACTCACCATGGAAATAGACAGCTAAACACACATGTTGGGCGAATGTTATTGGACAGAAAGCTGAGATGAGAGGGGGAAAGTTGTGAGATGATAAGCAGACACTAGCAAGCGCAGCTTGGGTAGGGCAGAGGAGGGGGGATCCAAATGCCCCCGTTCTCCAGGATGAGCCTTGCAAAAAATGAGAGGCAGAATCTGCAGAGCCATGTAGGTCCAGGCATGTTTAGGAAGCGGGCAAAGTTTGCTGGTAGCTCAGCTCACAAATTATCAGAACCTATGGGATACTGCAAAGGCAATCCTAAGAGGGAAATTTATAGTGCTGCAAGCTTTCCTCAAGAGAACAGAAAGAGAGGAAGTCAATAACTTAATGGGACTTTTTAAGCAACTGGAAAAGGAAGAACCATTTCAACCCCAACCCTAACAGAAGAAAAGAAATAACTAAAATTAGAGCAGAATTAAGTGAAATCAAAAACAAAAGAATTATTCAAAAGATCAATGAATGAAAAAGTTGGTTTTTTGAAAAATTCAATGAAATTGGTAAACTTTTGGTCAACCTAACCAAAAGTAGAAAATTAAAGTCCATAATATCATCAATCAGAAATGACAAAGGCAAAATAACAACAGACACCTCGGAAATTAAAAAAATCCTTAATGAATACTATAAAGAACTTTATTTTCAGAAATATGAAAATCTGGAAGAAATTGACCAATACTTGGAAGCACACCAACTTCTTAGACATAATCAGAAAGAATTGGAAATGCTGAACAGACCTATATCAAGTACAGAAATAGAATCAACTATATGAAATCTCCCAAAAAAGAAGAGTCCGGGACCAGATGGCTTCACATCAGAATTCTACCAAAGCTTTAAAGAGGAACTAGTACCTATATTACTTAACCTTTTCCAAAACATCAAAAAATAAGAAATACTTCCCAACACATTCTAAGAAGCAAATATCACCCTCATCCGCAAAACAGGAAAAGACCCAACAGGAAAAGAAAACTATAGGCCAATATCTTTAATGAACATAGATGCAAAAATATTAAATACGTTCCCAGAAAACAGAATACAACAATACATCAAACGAATTATCCACCTTGTCCAAGTGGATTTTATCCCAGGGTCTCAATATTGGTTCAATATACATAAATATCTAAACATAATACATCACATAAACAAACTAAAAAACAAAGACCATATGATTCTTTCAATAGATGCAGAAAAAGCTTTTGACAATATCCAGCATCCTTTCATGATCAGAACACTTAAGAAAATAGGTATACAAGGGACTTTTCTTAAACTGGTAGAGGCCATCTACAGCAAACCCACAGCCAATATTGTATTTAATGGAGTAAAATTTAAAATATTTCCTCTTAGATCAGGTACCAGGCAAGGTTGCCCATTGTCTCCACTGCTTTTTAACATTGTAATGGAAGTCTTACCCATTGGAATCAGGCAAGAGAAGGCAATCAAAAGTACACAAATAGGGTCAAAAGAGATCAAACTTTCACT
>NW_003852432.1:5392888-5394044 GCF_000181295.1 Otolemur garnettii | reverse complement strand
GGGAATTATAAGTACTATTACTTGGGAACTTCCTTAACTGAGTAAAAAAAAGAAAAGTTTAATTAAATATGTTTCCAGTTTTATATCATTTTGAGGTATAAATGAGGAAATTAATTATTTGTGGGCTTGATAGCTTGATCTAAAATCAGATATAAATAAATATCATTAATAAAAATGATTTTTCTTTTTACAGTTTTAGTCCCTCTATCTTTAAACTATTAGCAAAGAATTGCTCAGAAAGGTGTAAGCAAAAAAAAAAAAAATAGGTAATATGAAAAAATATAAATGCTGAAAATTGGTATTTAACTTAAATGTGAGAATTTATTTCCCATCTTTTGCAGTATTTATCACCAGAAAGAGTGAGTAGCTATTATAAGAGGCACTTACAAATTACCAAAGAAGTACTACATCATCTAATTATGAAAAATAAAAACTGCAGAGGCAAATTTAATGTGAAATCATTTAAATTTCTTATAATTAAAATACAAGATAATAGAATCAAGAACCTATTACACACATATAAAATTGCATGATGAAATATATATACGTAAGACATATACTTTGTATAAATAGTGAAGAATTTATTTCCAGTATATTTATTATTATTTCATTCTGTCTTATAAAAAGTTTAATAACTAGTATTTGCCATAATCCATTAACAACATGTAAAATAGTAGTAGGTTCCGGATCAGTTACTTTTAGCAGTTTGTATTTCTTTCTTTTGTTAGTGCCCAGGAAAAGTTTAATCTTAACTTCAAATGAAATTAATGGAGATGCTTCTGACTTTTCATACATAATTCTTTTTTAATTATTCCCAAAAGACGAACAACACGGTCTGATATAAGCATGCACACTCATTCACTCAAGAAATACTGTACTTTTAGCATGTTCTTTGCCTCATAAATAAATTATAATTTTAACTACTCATACAATGCATTATTAAAAATGAAGTAATTGATAATAACATATAAATTTATCGATGTTTCTATAACCTTCCAAAGAGACAAATCACATTAGTTATATTAGTATTAATTGCATTAGTTTGTTCCTAACTCCTTTTAATCTTAAGTTTACTGCTTTCAGTAATATTTTATAATATACTTTGTAATTTATCTAGGGCATTTTTATTATATTCTGAAAAGTTATATTAGTATGT
>NW_003852432.1:5387829-5391837 GCF_000181295.1 Otolemur garnettii | reverse complement strand
AAAGGTTGAGTAATAAAACCTTTTGTGAGCCTAAGTGGCTTTCATTTTTTTCCTTGAACAAACGTAAAGAAGAATCTAACTGAGTCATCAGCTGGTAAGTTAAAATAATTTTTGAAGATAGAACATAATATGATTTTTAGCATACAATTCAAGAGTTTAAGGAATTAAATGACATAGGCAAAAACTTGAAATTCCAGTTTATATGAATGCTTTGTATGCAGAGAAGTATGACATGTGATCAATAAAAGACTTTCAGGCATAAATATGGATCATATCAGGATAAAATTCTGTGAAGTAGGTAGAATGAGAAAATCCATGATACACACCTCATACTGTTGAAAAGGTTTTACTTATGAATATTTATGTATATGGTGGAGAATGTTAAATCATCTTAGTATCAGTTTCAGCTTAGATATAAGAACTGGAAGGGGCATCAATCTCACTCCTGCACAAATGAACCATTTTCCTTTATCCAACCGAGGGCACAGAGGAAACGACTCACCTGACCCCTTGGGAGAGGCAGAGGCCTGCAGGGAGACGCAGACACTGTCAAACGTGACAGGATCAGTAGGAAGAGTCAGCTAAACATTTTAATGAGTTACAAAGAGATGAGTGTGGGCTAGTATAAAAATGTGAAGATACATGAAGATTCCAGCTCCCTTGCAAGATTTTCCCCACCAGTCCTACAAGGCTGTCAAAGAAATGATTCAGAGAATCCAGAAGAGCCTCCCTAGTGGTGCTGTTTGGGGTGCTGTTCAGCCCCTGCTGAAACTCCACCCAGACCTGTCTCCCAGTGCCTCACAATCTACAGAGGAAAGAAAAGCAATAACAACAACAACAACAACAACAAACCTCTTGCCTCAGGATACTTACGAAGATCCCTTGTAGTTGGAGGAAGGGAAGATGGGGAGTAGTTTCACCTTAGCAGTAGGGTCAGGAGTGCCTGACAGACTCAGCACTGCAGCTGCAGGAGGGGAAGAAGCATTTTTGAGACATGTCATTCATGTGTCTGTGGCGATGCTGATATAATCAAACCTACTGTGCTGCCAGTCATGTAAAAATATACAGTGATGTCCTCGGCATCACATCCACTCACTGCTCACTCACTGAGTCATCCAGAGAGCCTTCCAGGCCTGCACACCCCATTCATGTGAGTGCCCTGTTATCTCTTACAACACATCCTTACTATGAATTTTCTATGTTAGATACATAAATACCTGCTATCGTATTACAACTGCCTATGGTATTCTGCACACTGACATGGTGTACAGGTCCGCAGCCTGGGAACAATGGACTATGGTATACCATATAGCCTAGGTGTGTAGTGGGCTGTACTATCTGGATTTGTGTAAATCCACTCTTTGGTTGTTCATACAGCAACCAAATTGCCCAAGGAAGAATTCCACAGAACATATCTCTGCTGTTAAGAAACACCTGACTGTAAGTGTGTCCCCAGATGTCTGTCAGGGAAAGAAGTTCAAAGCAAGTGATGGATGGTTAGACTGAAAATGGTTATGCTGGGATGGACTCTAAAGTATTAGTATTAATATTTACTTTAATGTATAGAATGATATATTCAGAAATACAGACATGTACATGGGTAAATACACGTATTTTCTAGCTCTGTCCTCTTTGAGGGACTAGAAGCAGTGACATTCCAGCAACAAGCACATCTCACGTTGCATCCATCTCAGTGTTTCAGAGCCATTTCTCCACAAAAGGAACCAGGGTGTCTTGGAAAACTGGCTGATTCCTAGAGGGAGTAGAGAAAATATAAACCTAGAGCATTTTATGGTGCTGAAAAGTAAGATCGTGATGAGAGAGAGGAAAAAATAGGTATGAAAGGGAAGGTATTGGGAGGGTGTCAAAAGGCCAACTTATAAAAGCTCCCAATAACCAAAGGTAGAATGATTTGAGCAACAAAGGTCATGCTCATCTTTGTTTTTTGAGACAGTTTCATTCTGCCACCCTGGGCAGAGAGCTGTGGCATCATCACAGCTCACGGCAACCTAAAATTCTTGAGCTCAGGAGATCCTCTTGCCTCAGCCTCCCAAGTAGCTTGGGCTACAGGTATGCACCACCATACCTGGCTAGTTTGTCCATTTTTAGTAGAGATGGGGCGTCACTCTTGCCCAGGCTTGTCTGGAACTCCTGAGCTCAAGTGATCCACCCACTTCAGAATCCCACAGTGCTAGGATTATAGGAGAGAGCACATTCAAATAAATGGTTGAATTAATAATTAAACTGGAGAGAAGAAAGTATTTCAGTTAAAATATATAAAAAAATATAAATAAATCATTAAAACAATCCAATAATAATTGCTCCAGGCAAGATCCACCGAGGAATATACCACTAGAACGTGAGAGTTTGAGGAGAAAGAATCACACAGCTTTAACGTATATAACCCCCAAATACACAGCAGTTTTAACATAAGCCATAAATTCTTTGACACTTCTTACTGCAGAAGGTGGACATCGATTCCTCTCTCCATGTGTGTGGTCTTGACTTTCTTTCTTGCTTCTAAGTAGGAACTAAGCATGAGTAATAAGACATAGTGACATCATGTCCCCTCCGACAGGATATTACATGAAGAGTCCATCATCTCCATGGTATTTTTACAAAACCAAACCTCTGTCTTATCATGACAAAACATCAAACCAACTCAAACTGAGGGATATTCTACAAACACGAACAGTGCTCTGAAAAACTGTCAAAAGTATGAAAGCTGAGAGGAGTCTGAGAAACTCTCCAAGACTGAAGGAGACTTAGGGAACACCGTGACTAAATAATGTGGGATCCTGTATTGACCCCCAGGACTCAAAAAGACATTAATGAAAAAACTGATGAAATGCCCCAAATGTTTTTAGTCTTGCTAATAGTATTGTAACCTTGTTAATTTCTTAGTTTGTGTTTTTCAACCGTTTTTATCTCATAGCACACTAGAACCTATAGTTAAACTTCCACAGAACACTTAAATTATGTTGATCAGAATGAGGAGAATAAAACCGAATATATTTACTGTGCCTTGAACTTCTTTCTAAAATACTCTAGTTAATGATCTTTAAAAGTTTTCATGGCACACCTAAGATGCCTTCCCAGCACACCAGTGGCCACGGCACAGCGGTTGAGCCACGGTGATGTAAGATGTTATCCCTGGGCAAGCTGGAAGAAGGGCCTATGTAATTATGTACGATCTTGACAATCTTTCCCTCAGTCTAAAATTATCTTGAATAAAAGCTGAAGTTAAACAGACTACTGGGACCTACATCAGCTAGATCATGATAATGTTGGCGTTCCTGGATGCTAATCCCTGCTTTGCCCTTTACTGGCCTCACTACTCCTGAACTGAAACAAGCCGCAGGAACACAGAGGACTTGCTTGTTTTGCTACCTGTGGATCACCCAGTGTCTGTCAATGCCTAGTGTGTAATAGGTTCCCAACAAACATTGGCCTGTCAAAAAAGAGATCAAAAAGCACTGGAGCCTAGGACAGAAAATCTGGAGTACAGAACACAACCAACACCTCATGTCACCAAGATGTCACTTAAGCTTTTGTTTTCCACCTCCATAAATTGATGGCATTGGATAAATTAGCTGTCTTCATTTCATTTTATTTTCAGAAGTCCTCCGATTTTAGCAACCTATAGCACAAATCAGTCATCAAAAGCAACGAGATAATATCATTTGCAGCAACTTAGATAGAATTAGAGACCATGGAAAAACAAACACCACGTGTTGTCACTAATAAGTGGGAGCTAAGTGATGGGTACATATGGGCACAACAAGATGCAAAGGTCGTTGGAAACTAGTAAGGAGGGGGAGGTTGGCAGGGAAGTGAGGGAGGAAAACTTACCTGTCGGCTGCAATGAACACTGCCCTGGTGCCAGGCACGCGAGAACTCGTCACTGCAGCCTTGTACAGTGTATCCACGTAGCCAGAACAAATAATATTTTGAAATTAAAATAAAATAAAATTAGTGGTATTTATATAATCTGGAAAACTTGAGAGT
>NW_003852432.1:5384563-5387713 GCF_000181295.1 Otolemur garnettii | reverse complement strand
AAAAAAAAAAAAAAAAATTTAAGCAACCCAGCATCATTTTTAGAGATGTATATAAAGCAAAACATTTAGCTGCTAGAGCCCGGTTGGCACAAGTAGAGCTAGGCACACAGACAGCCATCACCTGGGGTTTGCTCAATGGACTGGAAGAACACTAGCAAAACATTGCAGATGTTACTCTTCTCCAGAGTCTACCCCAATTCCTAGCTGGTTTGTGTTGCAGACCTAAACTCTAGGGATACAAGACATTATAGAGACTAGCTAGGCCAAACGGCTCATTGTACAGATGGATAAATTAAGTTACCTATTCAAAATCACATGCATAGTAAAATGCAGCATCAGAGCTCAAAACTAACTTTTTTCAAATGTGTATCAGTGACACCTGATTCTTTAGCGTGTGGTATGCACATATGTTCCAGCCTAGACCCATGAGAAAACTACAAAAATTTTAAATTTGATAATGTGGTTATTTAAGCATACACATTATTTTAGACAATGTGCATAAACACACACATCATTTTAGATAATGTGTGTTTTTTATAGGAAAAAAGTATATTGTGAGTAATAAGTATTAAAGGCAGAAATGCTAATTAACATTCTTTCTATAAACAGGTGAAATGTAGCTGGATTGGCCGTCCTGATTAATGCTGGCAAATGTAAATACGGATTATCGCAGAGAAAGTATTATTTTGTTTTCTGACTGGAACTACCTTCCCAGAAACATGGGTGATATTTTCCACCATGTCCGAAGATTTCTGAGCCATAATTTAGCATCTCCCGCAATGCAGCATCAGAACAATTCAGAGAATGGGGGTTGGGGGAGAGAGACGAGTCATCTTAAAGTATTTTCACATTAAAATTAAAAAACATTCATCATCTGAATTTTATAGTTGTGCAAACTACTAAAATAAATTTTCCTTGAATGAACATTCCTATTTTATAGACTGAGTAGTTTTTAAAATCGAATAAATTCAGCTGATGTGATAACCTCATGAATTATTTTAGAGGAAGTCATTTTTTACTCTCAGTCAAATTATGCATTACATATATAATTACATATGAATATAAACCTGCCTCAAACTTTCCTTCTGAAAAAATGTGTCTTTAGTTCGTATGTGAATCTGAGGAACATAAGATGCATGAAGTCAAATAAAGGATATGACTGAATATTTTTTCTTGGAAAACAAAGCTTTTATTAAAATACAATATGCACTTGACTGTTTTGCATATTTTACAAAATAAAATTTTATTGAATATACAACATAATAGATTTGTAAATATAGCTAGATCACTGCTTGTAGGGAAATTTACAGCATGAAATACTTATTACAGAAAAGAAAATAAAAAAGGTTTCAAGTCAGTTATCAAAGTTTCTACTTGAAGAAACTAGGAAAAATGGCTCAGCACCTATAGCTCAGCTGCTAGGGTCCCAGCCACATACACCAGAGCTGGCAGGGCCTGCCAAACAACAATGACAATTACAACAAAAAATAGCCAGGTGTGTGGAGGCGCCTGTAGTCCCAGCTACTTGGGAGGTTGAGGCAAGAGAATCACTTAAGCCCAAAAGTTTGAGGTTGCTATAATCTGTGACACCAAGGGAGTCTACCAAGGGCAACATAAAAAAGATATATCTCAAAAAAAAAGAAAAAGAAACTGGGAAAAGACAAGCATATTAACCAAAAGAGTAGAAGCAAGGAATTAATAAAATAAGAGGAGAAATCATGATAGGAAAAAATCCATTAAACTAGATGTTTGTTCATTGTGAAGTAAAAGAAAAAATAATAAAGCTCTAGCAAGTTAACTCCCTTGATCTACAATAACAAAGACAACACAATTTGCCAATATCAAAAATAAGAAGTTATATCCCTAGAAATCCCATATAAGGAGGGTGCAAGAAATGTGTACACATGTCAAGAAAGGAAACAAATGTATTAAAATTGTAATGCTCAATGTATACTGATAACATTTGTTATCGTGTAGATCTTTTATCTTTTGTATTTGCAGAAGTCAAATGTGACTTTGCAAAGTTTTAATATGTTGTGTTCCTTTCTTAAAATATATATACATTTTTGGCACTCTCTATAAAAAGGGATAAAAGGAAATATTATTAACAACTTTATGCCAATAAATTCAACTCATGTGAAATGGAAATTTGTTAAACACACAATTCTAAAATAGACACAAGAACAGACAATCTGGATAGCCCAAAGCTTGTATTATAAAAGAACTTAAATTTGTTATTAAAATCATCACGCAAAATAACCTCAGTCTCAGATGGTTTTGCTTATGAGTTTTTTCAGATATTTAAAAGAGAAATGCCATTCTTTCCAAGGTCTTTTGAGAAGCCAGCAAACCCTCATACCAAACACTGTTCAAAAATACTTTAATGAAAGAAAATCAGAGATTAATACCTTCATAAATACAGATGCAAAAAGTCTTGAACCAAATATTAGCAAATTGAATAAAGCAGTATCTGAAAAGGATGCTAGGTCATAATCAACTGAGGTTCCCCTCAAGAATGCAAACTTAGTTTTAACATTCAAGTATCAGTCAATGTAGTCTCAACATTAGAAGAATAATGGAGAAAAACCACATAATCACATGTGGAAGGCATTTGACAGAATTCAAAATCTATTAATAAATAAAACTCTCAACAAATTAAGAATGGAAAGAAACTTCAACTTAAGAAACTCTCTATATAAAAAAATTACACCTAAATAACTTATAATCAGCTAGTTTGTGTAATAAGGCAAGAAAAAATAAATAGAATACATAAAGACTAGAAAGAAAGATGTAAACTTGTCTTTTCCACAGACAACATGGTTATTCACACACACAAAAAATCCTAGGTGTTTAAGAAACACTAGTGAAATTAATAAATAAGTAATTGTAGCAAAGTCTCAGGTGTGTGTGTGTGTCCACATATGTATATTACACAGCAGCAATTAGAAAATAAAAACAATGAGAATAAAATACTAAAAAGATACATGTAACCTCCCCTTACACAACTACCAAAAACAGCTAACGAAAATTTTAAAAGACTTAAATAAATCTACACCAAGTTCTGGGATTAGAAGACCCTATCTGGATAAGGTATCAATACTCTCCAGATTGTCTACAAATTCAATGTAATCCCAATCCAAATATTCACAA
>NW_003852432.1:5374133-5382999 GCF_000181295.1 Otolemur garnettii | reverse complement strand
TGAGTTGTTGTCTTCCTAAAATTGCCCAGCTGCCTTTAATTTGAGAAAGAGAAATGCAGGTTACAAAGACGATTGGAACCTGCCGAACAGAAGCCTTAGCAGGAAGCCAGGCTGAGTGGGAGGAGAGAGACTGAACAATCAATTTGCAGATTAAACTCTTAGAAACTTCAGGAAGTGTTTCTGAGGAAATACCACAGAAAATTCATAATAACCTCCCCAAATTTTATAGCTTTAAAGTATCAGCAGGAACTGTTCACACCTTACACACCCCAGACCTTCACCTCTACACAGCAGAGTTCTGCTTAGTACTTTTCATATACATTAAAAGGAAACGGGGAGGATAAGATACTTGGATGAAATTACGATGGAAGGACTGTTGGGCAAATTCCCATAGTGGCATTCCCTGTTCTAGAGTTAACAGGGACATACATCACTAAGAAAATGACCAATCCTTGGACAGTAAACGTACTTCTCACTAACATGCTGCATATGAACCTGTAAAAGAAGGGGCAAAATCCTGCCTGTCTGAAAGCGATAATTTAAACAAGCACATGTTACTCATTTACCATGAAACACTTCCTGCATCCAGTATATTTTACACACACAGTTGAATTTTTAACAATCCAGCTGCTGAAATATTGCCAACCTTTCTTTATAGAGGGGGAGACACAGAAAGATTGCAGTTACTTTTCAGCCTGTCTACATGGCTTACCTGAGGGTATAGGGCATTCTACTTGCCGCTGTGGCCTCAAAGCCTAATAGTACATATTAAACTCAAGAAACATCTTTTGAATAAATGGAGTAAATAAATAAATGAGGTACAGTTGGTCTCATCTTGAGAAAAAGTCCAGGGTTAAAATAAGGGGAAGCAGGCAAGTAAAGGCAGAAAACACCAAAGGGAATCCAGTGTGTGAAAATAAACAATAACAAAGAGACAGGCTGGTCGCCATTACCTGACAGACAGGCTTCTATGAAAAAACAGTCCACTCTCCTTATTCATTCCTCATGCTTATTCCTAATTCGATTCACAAATCCAATACTGATGACATGAATGCTTAACTCTAGTGAATTACTTTGCAAGAGAATCAGAAAAATACAGACTGAATAGTGCAAAACTTGTTTGCTCTGTTCAAGATTGATTGGTTTCTGCCTTCCTCATATTCACCTTCACACCAAGTAATTTGAGTCTTCAATGATGAAACATTTCTGAGTTCGGTTTTAATATGTTCTTAATTTTCTTTGATATGATATAAAAGTGTCAAGTCTCTGGAATCTGAGAGCAGTGACTCTCAGAATGTTTATGTTGGAATTGTAATTTAATTCTGCATGACATGTGGTAATGAAGAAATCCAAATTCATTTTATGTTTCAGAAACATCTTATCACAACTGTTCACAATGTACTACGAGAAGCAAACATTGACTCCATCATCTTCACAAACCACTTATATCTGATGGCTTCATAGTTTAGTATATATTTTCCTTTTCAGATTGCATAAATGTATAAGATTTATGGACATACCTCCTATGAGTTATCAAGACTGAAAATTGAACATAGGTATATGTTTGTTAAATTGATATTCATTGATAACATTTTAATCTGTCTTTTTATGTACATCAGATGTATGTAATATGAGGACTTTTTTAAAGTTGCAATGCATTAGGTCTAAGTTGGCAATATTCTCTCCAAGTCAAGAGCACACGTTAGAAAATAACATATTATTTTCTTGAACAAACTCTCTCTCAGGTCTACTTTTAAATTAGTCTCACTTTTAAATATCTATTACTATTCTTCAAAATACAGTGTATGAGTTTTTAGAGTTGAAAATGATGTTTCATCATGCTTATATGCGATGATATATTATGCACTCCGTATGCAGCTCTTGGATTCAGTAAAACAAACACCATGGTGTATCTACCTACCAGGGCACCATAGGATACTACGTGGAATATCATTTGGAGTCACTTAAGAAATTTGATAAGAATAAAATAAAACTATAACAAAAATATGTGAAAATTTGCTTTTTCAATTAGCTATTGGTAGCTTTCAACCTGTGGGAGAAAAAAGAAATTATAGCCTATTCATTAGGAATACGTATGTACTTAACTATTTGGGCTCTCTAAAGAATTGCTTTATGAATCTCAAATTCCAATCTGCTGTGTTCCCTGGAGGAGTTCCTCTTTGGGGTATTAAGACCTCCAAATCCACTGACTCCAATATTAAAGGGATGAAGAGCAATAGCTCTTTAGGTAAGTTATGTGGTATAATAAGGAAAGAGGCTCCTCTCAGCTTCACCCTTTTGTCCCCACTCCTGTACCTATGAAGATAAGGGAGAAAACAATATCTACCAGCCAACCTTACCCATTCTTTCCCAACCGATGCCTTCTGGCTGGGAAGGAGCCACCACCACAGCACTGGCCGATGATTTTAGGTATTCACTTCAACCTCTCAGACGGCACTCTAACCTCCTAAGATGTTGTGACCCAGATGATCCAGATGGTGCTGTCTGTTCATTTCATTTTATCAAATCCTATATCTCTGGGTGATAGCGCCATGGTAAAACCAAAAATTCTATGAGCATAAATCCACTGTCTCACTTTCTTCTCTGTAAAATTAGTTTCTTAGTTGATAGCAATGTGATATGTGATACTATAGTGATAAGTAAAGTTTTCTGTAGGTCTATGAATGACTTTGTGGACAGAAAGACTATAAACAGAGAAGAAAAAATCCATATTAAATATCTACATTCATGAGAGCAAACGTCTGCCCACTCTGTAATGGAAGGGATCCAATATAATCAACCAGCTACCAGATGGCCAGCTGGTTGTCCTGGGAAATGTTAGCATCTCATGGCTTATTAGGGACTGTGCTGTTGGTAGATGAAACACCCAGCAGGGGTGGTAGCCAAGTGAGCCTTGGTGAGAAAAAATGGCTTTGTTAAGTCCACGAATAAGCTTCCCCCATACTGTCATAGTTACTCTGTAAATGTAGCCATTGAGCAAGCACCAGGAAGGCCAGCAAAAGAAGCCGACTGGTATCCCCGGGAGGAATCCGCTTGTCCACTTGATCACCAGTAGCCTCCTCTGCAGTGGATGTTACCTGGAGCGCACTTTAAAAAAGCATGTCTATCCATGTACATCTCCCCCAGACCTCTTTATTACTTTTAATATTATTCTTTCCAAGTATCTTTCTTATTAATTAACCTTTTTAGTCACTACCCACAAATCATTGCAGAGCTATACCGTCAGCCATCTCACATTCCACAGATCATGAGTAAACAGACGCACTACCTGAAATTCTTCCCTCTGAAAGAACTCTTATCACTGTCTCTCATGGCCACCTCAAGTGGAGCTATAAAACAGTGGCCAGTGTGCATGTGGAACCTTCTCCCAATAAGATCATGCTTTGACACTATGGTGTACAGATCCTTCTGTAAACTGGTTCATTTATTTTTTTTCTTTCATCTAGTGGTCATAGGGAACTCTTCATGAAGCCCAATTAAAAAATTAATTCTCTTGGCCTTTTCTGCTATAATAGTTCTCATGACACAGGTCAGGAAATGTTAGTAAACCCATATTGGAATACTGTCAGTTAGTAAGTGTACGTATCCACTGTATTTTCTGGGATGCGATGAATGAACACAAAATGAGTGCATGATTATAGTACACCCATTACTGGATAAATTTCGGCCAATCAATCTGTCATCTAGCCATCAAGGCTCCCTCTCTGACCAGTGGGCAACAATGACGTTTTGAATCTCTAGGCCTGAGTCACTTCAGAGCTGGTTTTCTAAGAATCTCTAGAAAGTCTGGGTATTACATCTCCCCACAGAACTGTTCTATGGTAAAGGGCTGAGGTCCCACTGGAGAAAGCTTGGAGAAACATTCACAGTAAATATCTATAAGTATCTGCAAGTGTCATTCCTTAAAGAGGCAGCCTTTTCTTTTTTTTATTTTTTGGCCGGGGCTGGGTTTGAACTCGCCACCTCTGGTATATGGAACTGGCACCCTACTCCTTTGAGACTTAGGCACTGCCCAAGAAGCAGTCTTTTCTTCCATCAAGAGTCTCTAGATTTGTGAAGTAGCTCAAGTCTGAGAACTCTGGAAAAGAACTCTACAAAAGATTTCCCACTATAGCATCTTAAATAAATAAAATATTTTCAACCCTCCCGACCTAGAATTTCTCTGCTCAAGTAAAACAACACAGTAGGTTGCTGCAGTGAGTTGAATGGTGGCCCCTAAAAAAATTCCTACTTTGGGGCGGCACCTGTGGTTCAAAGGAGTTGGGTGCCAGCCCTGTATGCCAGAGGTGATGAGTTCAAGCCTAGCCCCGGCCAAAAACTGCAAAAAAAAAAAAAAAAATTCTAATTTGTCCATGCCCTAATACCTGGACCCTGTGAATGTGACCTTATTTTGGACAAAGGATCTTGGCAGCTACAAATAAATTGAGGATTTTGAAATGCGATCATCCTGGATTAGCCAGTGGGCCCTAACATTTAATCTGATATTCTAAGGGTATTAGAGTAGAAAAGATGTTTGTCATGTGTACAATGACAAGTGTCCTTATTAGAGATAGAGGACACAAACACACAAGAAGGCAGTGTGACTACAGCAGCTGAGATTGGAGTGACGCAGCCATGGAAGCCAAGGAATGCTGGGAGCCACCAGGAGCTAGGAGAAGCAAGGAAGGATCTTCCATAAGATTACAGGGTGGGGCACAGCTCTGCTGACACTTTGCTTTCAGACTTCCAGCCTCCACTGTGAGAGACTGTCTTTGTTATTTTAAGCAACCCAGCCCATGGTAATTTTTTATTACATTCCTAGGAAACTAATACGTCTGCCTCATTTCATTCCTGTGTATCTGATGATCAATTAATCCTTGCTATAAATCCTTGCAGGGTCAAACCACTCTGTCTCTAAAATCTCTTTTAAAAATTGTATTGTGGCAAAGACACTTAGCTTGAACTACCACCTTAACATATTTGTATGTGTAAAATACCTCTTTGTTATCCATAGGCACAATGTTGCCCATCAGATCTCTAGAACTTATGCATCACGCGTGTCTAAAATCTTATATCTATTGGTTATCTGTTTCTGCTTCCAACTCCCCCTACTTCTTCCAGCCCCTGCTAACCACAATTAATATTGTTTGCTTCTATGAGTTTGACTATTTTATAAACTTTATATAAAAGGAATCATGCAGTATTTGTCCTTTCTGACTGGCTGATTTCAGTGGTTCCCAACCTTTTTGGCAACAGGAACCAGTTTTGTGAAAGACAATTTTTCCATGGAGGTGGGAGTTGGGGGTTGTATGTGGAGCTCAGGTAGTGATGGGAGTAATGGAGAGCAGCTGGTGCTTATAAATACAGATGAAGCTTCTTGACTGGAAGCTGCTTCAGAGGCATCTCACCTTCTACTATGCAGCCAGTTCCTAAGTTCCATGGAAAACAATTTTAACATGGAACACAATTTTTCCACAGATGTGGGAGGGGAGAGAGGGAAAGGGAAAAGGGGTGGGGGAAGGGAGAGCTCTGTAGCCCCATTACCAATAGGAAATGGCCAGGTACTAGTCCACGCCCCAACCACAGCTTTATTTCATTAGCATAATGTCCTTCAGGTTCATCTATGTTGTTAAATATTAAAGGATCTTCTTCTTGGGCGGCACCTGTGGCTCAAAGGAATAGGGCACTGGCCCTATATGCCAGACGTGGTGGGTTCAAACCCAGACCCGGCCAAGGACTGCAAAAAAAAAAAAAAAAAGGATCTTCTTCTTTTTTTAACTAAATAATATTTCATTGTGTGTATATACCACTTATTTTACCCATTTATTTACAAAAATTCAGTCTGCATTTTGGGTGTTGTGAATTGTGCTGCAGTAAACATGAGAATGCTAATACTTCTTTGAGATTCTGATTTCCATTCTTTTGGATAAATATTCACAAATGGGATTGCTAGATCATATGGTAGTTCTACTTACAATTTTTTGAGAAACCTCTGTACTATTTTCTATAACAGCTGCACAATTTTTTCATTTCCACCAAAGGTGTACAAGTGTCCCAATTTCTCCACAACCTCATAAACATTTGGTGTACTTAGGTTTCTTGTCCCTTAGGCTTCTTAATATCATTCCACCTTTTTTCACATGATTAAGCTTCACATCTCTGGCTTCTAGCATTTGAGAGCAATAGCATTCTATTTCAACATGCAAATTACCATGCTAGCCTACAAAAATATATCCATCATGGATCTTTTTACTGATGCTGATAATCTATTTGTTCAGGCATTTCTTAATGCCTTGGTGAAGGCTCCCCTGTGGTTATTTATAAGACCTTTCAGGTAGGTTGTTTTGAGAACAGAATTGATTAAGAACCTGAGAAATTTCCAAGAAGTCATTGATAGTCCTCAAAGTTGTGTATAAAATCCCAAACTGTGCTTTCCATGGAGCATGCAGTCACTAGGATGGGGCCCAGCTTGCTGTGCAAGTTGTTAATAAATTTTTCTTTCTTTCTTTTTCTTTCTTTCTTTTTCTGTTTCTTTTTCTTTCTTTTTTTTGCTAAAACTTTACTTGCTTTTTTTCCTATTATTTAAGCCACTACCTTGAGCCACCATAATACTCTAATATCACCACTGTCCCACAAGAAGATTTCCTTCCATAGAAAAAAGCAGTGTTTACCCTGTTATATAGCATAGAATGCAGATTTTTTGTTTATAAATAGTTTTCATTATTTTATTGTGACCATGACAAGGATAGATAGATAAGGATAGAAGGTGGAAGTAGACAATAAGAAGCAAAGATGCAAAGCTCTATATTGAAATATAAACTCTTTTATCCTACACATAAAGATCTTTAAGAAAAAGAATTCTATAATATTTCTTCCCATCCATATGTTGGCTGGTCTCCTATGACTACATTTATCTAAAATTAATAATTTTAAAAGTTAAGCCTAGTTTTTATTTGGCTATTGATTTTAACTATAATACACTTAAAGCTTTTAAAAAAATTTAATGTGAAAACATGTAAAAACAGAATGGTTTCCTTAAAATACTCATTAGAGTAACAAAATTGCATTTCGATTTTTCACTAATTGCCAGCAATAAAACATTCACAAAGGCATGTTTTCTCTTTATACAACTTACAATACTACAGAAAACAAAACACAGTCAACAAAAAGATAAAATTCCACTTTCATGTTGTATGACCTTCATATTGCCCTCTTAGCAGTGGATAAAAATGTCAATCTTCTAAGATTATTGCCTTTTGGATTCTATAATCTTAGGTGATTTTGACTGATATTTCATTCTGATTTCACTTATTTCATCATCATCAAGTAAAAATGAAGCCAGCACAGGAATCTGAGAAAAATAGTTCTTAGCCAGGATATGCTTGTGCTTGATCTTGTGGATAAATGAGTTTCTATATCCCTGCAAAGAAAAAAAAAAAAGTTCTATTAAATACCACAGATACATTTTACTAGTTAAAAATACTGGCATGCTTCAGTACTTTGGTTATTAGTTCTTTCTGTCCAAAATGTACAGGGTGTCCATAAATTTCATGTGCAATATAAAATAGTTTACTTTTAACAGTTTACTATTTTAAATTGTATATATTTTTCCTTACTTTGTCTATCATCTTTTAGGATACAGATCCTATGACATTTTAACCTGGAAGTTTTCCTCAATTCTTCTTATAACCTAAGTTCAAACTGCTGCTAGTTACCAGCTCAATTCTCATTCTCTCTTTCATTTGTATTTAGAGGTCTAATTTTATATAGGGTGTGATGTGCCCAGCTTTCCCAATCTTCATCCTAAGTAGGGCTGGCCATGTGTTGTGGTAAGTTTCTGATATATAAGAGACTGATACATACAAGTATATATCTCATTGGATAAAACTTACAGAAAAGCTTTTAAAAGAGGTTTTTAAGAGTGGGAAGACTCACTATCAGGCACCTTTAGCCTTTTACTAAACCTGAAATACAGATATAACACAGGAGATGAAGCAGCTATCTCTAAACGTCCACAAGCATGAGAGTGAAAGCCAAAGTTTAAATGTAACTGAGGAAAAAGTTAGAGCAACTCAGTCTCTGAAAGCACTATGAAGGTGCCATATGTGTACTAGCCCCAGACTGCCAACCTCTGGACTTCTTATTACAGAAGAAAAACAAAACCATATTTGATTAAGAAAATTTATTATAAATTTTCTGTTATTTGCACCTGACATTGACAATGAAGAATTATATTCCAAACATATTTACTGGTTTCTTTTCAAGCATTAGGCACATTCAAAGGTAAATTCTGGTTAGATTAATAAGTGCTATTTATTCTCTTTATTAATATTAATTGGCCTTCTTTTCAATAAAATCACAAATACTATGTATACTTTCTCCTACAATTTATTCTCCGAGAGTGAGACATTCCTTCACTAAACATATCTTCACAGGGTCAAATATAAGATAAAAGAAATTCCCGGGGGAAAGGATCTTAAGGACTTGATATTTTTGTAGAAAGTATTATATAGGCATATTCTAGACTTATTTGAAAGTTTCCTCTCTACAGACAAATGTACTATGTTAAAATACTCATCCTTTTCACTAAAGCAATTATTCCATCACTTCTTAGCCCATATTTTTTCATTCAAGAAAAACTAACACATTTCTGATATATAGAACTTTATGGGTTTTCAAAGTACCTTTATAGACTAAAAATTATTAAAGATGAGATAAGCATATTATTGTTCATACATTCAAAGGAATAATAAGTAACTTTGAAAAAATAATATAATTTGGAAAAATATCCAGTATCTATTGTTAGGTAAAGCAAATAAACCAAGTTTCAGAGTAACTTCACATGAAATTAATACTGTTAAAAAAA
>NW_003852432.1:5361718-5373688 GCF_000181295.1 Otolemur garnettii | reverse complement strand
CCTGCCACAACACCCGGCCATTTTTTGGTTACAGCCATCATTATTGCTTTGGTGGGCCCAGGCTGTATTCGAACCTGCCACCCTAGGTGCATGTGGCTGGCACCCCAGCCAGTTGAGCCACAGGTGCCAAGCCATTACCTCTTTTTCATATGAGAAAATTAGGGGATTAAACATTAGCAAACTTGTCCAATTTCTCCCATGTCAGAAATGATAGAATCAGAAGTCAAGGCCAGGGCTGTTTTTATCCCTCTTTTCTGATTCCACATTTTAAGCTAATCTTTCAAAAAATGTATGAAGTCTTAATGTCCTATAAGTTGTTAATGACTGAGACAGGAAAGAATTGTGTCAGAACTGTGGTTTTAAGTCCATGATTGCTCCTACTTTGGCCCTGGTGTACACATGAGAGACCAGTTGGCCCCACTTAGAGTTCACAGAACAGAGGTCTTTTTCAGTGTTTCCTATAGCCTGTGTCAGTGAGTCAAGATTATTTTAACTTTTGATTATTTTTTACTCTCTGAAAAAGTAAATATTGCTGTGAATCAAGGAAACTCTAAAAATGCTGCAAGATTTGCAAGATATAAATTATTCTTTAACTAGACTGAGTATTAATACCGAAAAGATTACATCAGCCCAAAACCATAAAAAATAAGCAAATGTTTCTTGAGTTTGTCTGGTTGTGAACCTTAGCTCTATTTACAGAAATTTGATAAGATTGGCATCCTGAAATGAGAGATGCATGTGAATAGAACATTTAATTTGATACTGCAGAAATTTGATTAAATGCACAAAGGGAGTTGTGTGGATTAATTGAAGAAGCACTGAACTATCAGCTCTGGGAATGAACCTCAATCTCATCATGGGCCCTAGATAAAATGATACTCCTTGTATTGGCTGTGCTTTCAGAGATTAAATATTTATGAGGCAGCTTAGTTTACTAAATATAACATTTAACACAGCTTCAATTTTTTGCTGCCCTTTCTTTCAATCCCTAGAGTGAGATTTTTCTTAGCCTGAATTCTTAAAGCTGAAAAATTATTTAAAAGGCTAAAAATTTAATCTGTTCTCTTTATATAATCTCCCCTCCCTCTTGAAAAGAATAAACAGGAAATAGCACTGTTCAAAACGACTATTATATTTGACGTCATTTCTTTATTTTTCCCTTAGCAGACATCTTTCATGAAATTAAAAGCACAGCAATTTAATCAGTAGGAAACAAAGAATCAGTATCAGCTCTTAAAATCCTGGGCTCAGTACAAATGGAGCTCTCTAGGATGTCATCAGGGGCCTCTCAACTCTGCTTATCAAAATGCTTTACAGATTGCATCTTGTAAGTTACTGAAATTACAGTAAATGACATTTAATTTTTGCAATGCTTTCTCCACTCCTGGTTAGTTGAAAACAAATGAAAAATAGAGCCTCAGAGCTATACTCCATCAGTATGATTGCTACTGAGAGCAGAAAACTATGAACAAAATTTATTTGATGATTGAGTGTGCTTTTATACAGACTCATGATGCTTAATCAAAGAAGGACAGATTCCGGGTGTCATATACCCATCTGCTCATAATACTCATTTATTCATTCAACAAATATGTATTAAACCCCTAATCTGTAACACACTATTGTAAGTGTTAGAGAGACAGATGTAAATAAAGTAAACAAAATCCCTACCTTTATAGAATGTATTGGGAAATATGCTTAAACTTGCTTTTAGGAGAGTGGGATCATGTTCAGAACTTCTGTTCGAATCTCTTATATTGAACTTTTAGGTGCCTCTTTAGCTCCCTTTTAATTTTAATCTCTGCCATATATACCACCCACATATTTTGTTACTGTTGATACATGAATTCTATTTCTTCATCTGATGGAAGTATTTTTTATGGCAGTTGGTATCTCTAATAACGCCAATGATTAAAATAACCTCCTAAATAAAGTTCAGCTTTCTTACCTCTTCAATGCTTGTTAGCTTGAGATGAGCAGCCGCTTCATCTTTGGTAAGAAGAATGCAGTTCCAAGGGGACCACTCCAAGGACTTATCCCATCTGACCATGACCAGATCATTGAGATCTTTCCAGGCACTGAGTATGGACTGGGATGCCCAAATGTTTTCTATCAGGTACTGAATATCTTGTAGCTTCATGTAAAAACAAGTTTAAAAAATAATATCATTCTCTGCTAAATGTAAATGTTTGAGATTATTAAATTACTTGAGGAAATAAATTACATATTTTTATTCAATATGTATGCTGGTTAATTTCATGCATTAACTTGTCTGGGCCACAGGGTTCGCAGATATTTAGTTAAACGATATCGGAGTGTTTCTGTGAGAGCATTTTTGTCAAGATTAACATTTAAATCGGTAGACTGAACAAAGCAGGGCCTAATGTGGGTGGGCCTCATCTAATCAGTCGAAGGCCTGAATGGAACAAAAGTCTGAGTTCCTTCCTCCCAGTAGGGAGAATCTCCCAGGCCTGTCTGCCTGATGACCTTGGAAGGGACACTGGCTCTTGCTGATTCCACAGCAGCTTGCAGGCCTTCAGGCCTGAACCAGAACATTAGCTCTTTAGATTTGGGACTTGTCAACCTCCCAAACTGTGTGAGGCAATTCCTTATAATTATATATACGTGATCTCCTGCTCATTCTGTTTCTCTGGAGGAACCTGAATGTTGCAGAATGAATTATTGAGGTGATATTTGTAGGTTGAAGTATATTTAAAGCCCTAAGAAATCTAAGATTCCTAACAGGAAAATATATATCTGTCATATCAACAATTCTTGGAAAAAAGCATAAAAGAATTTAAACTCTGAAATAAGCATCATCTTTATTAATAAAAATGTGTTCTATTGAAAAACTATGTATTCGTTTCAGTTTGTGTTTTTCAAACTATGAGTTCCCACCTCTTTAGTGACAGCAAAGTTTTCCAAGTGGAAATTATAACAAGAAAATTTGGATGGAATAGAAAATATCAGAATGTATCCATAGTGGTAAAGGTCAATTTTGTTTTAAGAAACATTTGTTTCTGAGGGAGAACAGCATGTGTTTACATGTATGGACTCTGGGAACCAACTGCCTAGATCTGAATCCTAGCAGTGGTACTTACAAGTGTTAACTGGGCAAGTTAGGTAACCTCTCAGTACTCAGTTTTCTCATCTGCAGAATGAAAATAATACCTTTTTTTTTTCTTTTTTGCAGTTTTTTGCCAGGGCTGGGTTTGAACCTGCTACCTCTGGCATATGGGGCTGGGACCCTACTCCTTTGAGCCACAGGTGCCACCCAAAACTAATACCTATTTTGACAGAACTATGGCACTGATAGAATCAATAAAGTGTGTTGAGTCATGTAAGCATTATCTGAGTGTTTTACTATCAAATTTGTCTAGTACAAGCATGCATGATAATAATGATAGTAAAAAGAATTTTTACTATAAATTGTGATTTAAAAGTTTGAAAGCTAAAAAAAAATAAAATAAAATAAAAGTTTGAAAGCTGTTGATTCAGAAGAATTTCTGAATTTTACATTTGGAATCTTCTTTATTCTTTTTTTTGCAGTTTTTGGCCGGGGCTGGGTTTGAACCCGCCACCTCAGGCATATGGGAACGGCGCCCTACCCTTTTGATCCACAGGCAACACACTGGAATCTTCTTTTAAATCCCTAAAATTTTTATTCATAGAAGGGCCTATTTTCATAGTAGTCCATTATGAAAGTTTTGACTTCCACAAAAATCAAGAAACATAAAATCTGCATGGATGGAAACAAATGAAGTCCTTCTAGCAACACTGATAAGCTAAGCAAGTTGGAAGTTGCATAGGTGGGCCAGGAGTGGTAGTTTATGCCTGTAATCCTAGAACTGTGGGAGGCCAAGACAAGTAGATCACTTGAGCTCAGGAGTTCAAAATCAGCCTGAGCAAGAGCAAAACCCTGGTCTCTACCAAAAGTAGAAAAGTTAACCATGTGTTCTGCCAGGCACCTGCAGTCCCAGCTACCAGGGAGGCTGAGGCAGGAGAATTACTTGAACCCAAGAAGTTGAGCTTGTTGTGAGATAAACTAGTCTGATGCCACAGCTCCCTAGCCTGGGCAACAAAGTGAGATAAGACTCTGTCTCAAACAATCAATGTTGCACAGGTGAATCAGAAAGGGTACTGTTGACTATGCTTCTTGGAAGTGAAACAATGGACCAAACCACAGTCTATCTGAAAACTTTCCTACTGACCCACATATTCTTAATTAAATATAATTTAGTTAACATTAACTTTTCATTTACAGAAAATGTTGCCTTTTTCAACTGCCTATGAACACAAATATCACAATTGAGATCAACTGTGCTCTATGAGTTACTTTATTAAGAAGCTATTAATGTTGGGTAAAGTCACATCAACAAGTCTTTTTCTTTTCTCACTCCAATACTTAAGTCCAAACAATGTCAGGAATTTCACTTTATTTCGTAGAGATAAAGATTCTCCTTTGGCCTAAATAGCCCAATAGAAATCATGGAAGAACCAAAGAGAGCAAAGTAGTGGTGAAGTTAGGAATTCAGGTCACAGTCCAGGACCTCACAGGCCCAGCCTCTTTCAGAACCAGGAGATGTTCTTATCAAAGGCAGATGACTGACACAGTCAATAATTCAATCCCATTGTTCTTCCAAGAGAACTCTGGTCATAAACTTTCCAGTTATGGGTTGTGATGATATCAAACTGATAATTTAAGTAGACAAGTAAATCTATTCAAAGCCCTTCCCTACAGCATTTTTTTTTTTTTTTTTGCTTTCTATGAGCCTTAATTTTCTCTTTTCCTATTACTTACCATCAGAGTCATATTTGGTATATACTAATTATTATCGTTATCCATAAATGCTAACATGTGCATTTACAACATCAATTTCTGCAAATGCATTCATTCATTCATTCAACAAATATGGAGGACCTATATTTGCTTGGCACTGTGTTAGGCTGCAGAGATGTAATGGGGAGCAGGAGGACAAAACAGGCAGAGCCCTGCCCTACAGAACACACTGTCTAGCAGAATAGTTATTAAACAATCTCACACACACACATACGTAAGACTGCAAGATAGCCTCCTTGACAGAGACAAATTTCAGCTTTGCTGGCACCAGTAATTAATGATACCTGCATTAAGAAAGCAATTTTAGAGTCATCTCCATAATTAGCTTCTGAATAGTAGAGCCTTTGAAGTAAATATTTGTACTTCAAAAACGATTCTCGTTGTCTAGCTTCATTCTCAAGACTAACACAGCGACGGCACCGGCGTACATGTTGTGTGGTAGATAATATGGCAAACTCCGTAGACGGCAAATATAGCTGACAACCCTCACAAAAGTAAATCTTCTTATAAAACTTCAATGGGTCTTGAGGGATCTAAATAGTAAATAGAAAGGAAGGAAGGAAGGAAGGAAGGAAGGAAGGAAGGAGGAAAAAAAGGTATAAAAGTCATGCCAAATACTTCAAACACTGCGTTAACCAACAGAAGTACTGAGGGCTAACTAATCTTAGAATGCAATAGAGTTGGTTAATTTTAAAAGTTATGTTTTTCCCTTAACTTCGTAGTCTATACAAAATTTAAATTTCAAGCAATATTCACTTACCCTGCCAAAATATTAAAATCTATTATTCATCAACCCTCAGATGTATGTGGTAAAATCACTTAGAAAGTGAATTGACAGAAAAAAATTAGTAGGCAGAGGTTTTTAGCACTTACTTTTAAGAAGAGTTTAGATTTTTTGTTGCTGTTACAATAATTATTCCTATAGGCAAAAGCTAGATTCACTTAAGTGAAAGTGAAAGTCCACTACACCAATTGCTTCACTTATTTCATTTATCTTGAAAATAAGTTTAAATTAGTTCAATAATCAGTTTTCAAAGTTTGAAACTCTGCATCTAAAGCAGTGGGAAGGAAATGATTCTACCCCAGAAGATTCTACCACAGTGATTCTTCATGGGCTAAAGTGGCATGAACGGATGAATAAATGAGTGACCATTTCCAGCACAAAATGAACCAGGACTTTCCAAGCCAGTCTTTTCTAACTTATGATTCATCGGTACTTCTGCCCTCCATGAGAGGAAAGATCAAGCTGCAGCAGAGCTGGCATCTGATAATTAAAACCTTCAAAAGTATTTTTTATAATGGAGGAAATGGGCATCAATGTTCTGTAATATTTTTTCTCTTATGCAAGGTGGATCTGAAATAATTAATCTCTTCTTAGGTTTTACTTTCTTCAGAATCTCTGATACTTTCTGCACCTTGCCCTGTGCTCTGGTTTCCTTTTCTTAAATGCTGCATCTTTACAAGAGGTAATATTTTTGAATATTTCATTGACCCAGGCCTCATAATTTTGGGAGGGAAGACAATATGCAAGTGTAAAAGGTAGTCAGTTCTACTGGAGAAAACAAGAGTGATCCAGGAACACGATCCAAGGACTAGCAGGCAACTGCTCTGAGTTCTTTTCTTAGTCTGAGATCACATATTTAATTTAACTCAGACGATTATTTTATCTTCCTGCCTCCTAGCTACTAAACTGGACAAATATATGAGGCAACTTCATAAAAACCAATTAGCACGCCTCTTCCTTATGAATGGATAGACTATTTAACAGCCGTGTAAATATATTCTCTACCCATCTGAAATTGTGCAAGAAAGAAGAGTATCCCCATCATGAGTATGATGGCAAAGGACTTCATTTAAGGTACAGAATTTAACTCTGTAAGAATTATCCAGATAGCATTGAGTGTTCTGTCCTCATTCACTCCCAGAAGGTGAGGGTGGGGAGAGTGGTGTCCTTTCACATTCTTCTCTCGTTATACAAACCAAATAAGGCATTCCCTTTTAATTTCAATAATGTCAGTTTTCTAACCTAGCATGTATTGGGGGATATTGAAGAATATTATCCCTACCCAAAATAGGAGTAAAAGATAATCCATGCATTTGTCCTAGATATAAGAAAAAATAAATCTTAAAACCTTTGTTTTACTTAATATATTTCTTATATATTGCAGGTGGGAATGCAATACGATACAACCAGTTTGGAAAAAAGTTTTGTAGTCTCTTATAAAAGTGAATATGCATTGACCATGAGTTCAACGAAGCCACTTTCTGGGTATTTACCCCCAAATAATCAATTTATCCAAAAACTCATATCAAATACTTATAGTGACTTTACTAATAAAAGCCTTAAACGGCGAACAACCCAAATGTCCACAACTGTGAAACATTACTGTGAACAGTTGTGAAAGATTAAAATAAAAACCTCCTATATAGGCAAACTATAAGAATATTGCTCAACTATAACAAATTACTGATACCTTCAAAAACATGGGAGAACTACAATTGTAATGTGCTAAATGAAAGAAGTCAGTCTCAAAAGGCTACACACTATAGCATTATGCCATTTGTATCACATTCCAAAATAGACAAAACTATAAAAGTAATAGGCTCATCGATGTTTCCCAGGGACCTGGAGATTAGGGGAAGTGTTGACTATCAAGTGGCAGCATGAAGGTGATAGGATTCTTGTTTGTCTTAACTCTGCTGTTGGTTATGTGACTCTATGCATTTTTCAAAACTCATCAAAAAGAGTGAATTTTACCAAAGGTGAATTTTAAAAGTAAATAAAATGATAGGACGTTATGCAAGCTTGTAGAATGTAAAACTTGATTACTCCAAATATATAGAAACTGAGTAGAGAAGAACGAGAATTAGAACTTTTGTTACATTTTAACATTTTTGCAAAATAATTAAGTTTTTAAACAACCAATTTCAAAGGATATAATATAAAAATTTAATTTTTTTTTTTTTTTTTGGAGTTTTGGCTTAACTATTGAGATCTTGTTTTGCAAAAAGAAGCTAACAATGTTTAGTCAGCAAAAATAATCATCGAAATAAAATGCTATTGGCTGGGCGCAGTGGCTCACACCTGTAATCCTAGGACTCTGGGAGGCCAAGGCTGGTGGATTGCCTAAACTCAGAAGTTTGACATCAGCGTGAGCCAGAGCGAGACCACATCTCTAAAAAATAGCCGGGTGTTGTGGTGGGTGCCTGTAGTCCCAGCTACTCAGAAGGCTGAGGCAAGAGAATTGCTTGACCCAAGAGTTTGAGGTTGCTGTGAGCTATGTACCACGGCACTCTACTGTGGGTGACAAAGTGAGACCCTGTTTCAAAAGAAGATGAAGAAAAATAAAAATAAAATAAAATGTACACTTGTTTTGTTTATAACAACAAAAAAATAAAGAAATAGAACACTATCGGTATTGGACGACACCATCCCAAATTTTAGTGAAAGTGCTTTAGATATTTCTCTGTGCAAGAAGGCAATGAAGCATTTATCTTGGCTTTAGATAAAGCGTGAAATCACCACAGAAGCCTGGAGTTGGAGAAGATGGTTCAGTTTAACGACAAGTTACACTTGAAGTTCTCTCAGATTATCTGAAAAGAGATGACTGGTTAATAAGTATAACTGTGTGATAAGTTTGATAAAGAACACACACAGGTACAACACAGAATCTCAACTATGAAGAATTTCACTCTCTCTGAGGCCTCATGAAAAAGGAAGCATGAGAGTTGAGTCTTAAATGACCATGACTTGGCTGGGTGAGATGGGACGGGACTCCAGGGAGAAGGAAGGTCTATGCAAAAGCATGAAGATATCAGGCACATGATGTATTCAACACATTCAACTGGAAAGTTGGTTCAGAGATTAGGAAAGAATTCAGAGGTGGAAATACAGGCGTGGAATAAGTTAAATGAATCAATGACGTGCAAAGTAATCATTTAAAGGAGATTTCACCAATCAGATGATCTTCCACGTGGATTCCAAGTAGTGTGTTAAGGCAAAATTCAAATATATTTCAATTTGCCATCACCTATCTCAGAGTTTTGAAGAAGTCATAAGTGAGAAAGAAAAGAAGAATACCTTATTGTGTCTCGCCA
Source organism: Otolemur garnettii (assembly GCF_000181295.1). Lineage (NCBI taxonomy): Eukaryota > Metazoa > Chordata > Mammalia > Primates > Galagidae > Otolemur > Otolemur garnettii. The sequence continues at coordinate 5,364,750 of NW_003852432.1, read as the reverse complement.
CTTCAGGATTAAACAGGGGCGTTTTGATGTAATGAAAAAAGAGTGTTGCAATTCTTTTTCGGAGTCCTTCAAGGTTCTGGGGTTTGACTCCTCTCATCATAAGGTCAACCTCTCGGTCAATCAATTCTAGAATCTCGTGAGTCAGTTTACATTCATGTTCCTACAAAAAACACAAGAATATTCAGTACAAACTTTTAAAAATAACTATATTTGAAATTACCACCCGAACAGACCAAAAACTATATCCTAAAAGCAATAGCACATTGCTAAAAGAAATGTAAATTGGTAAAACGAATTTGAAAAAAAGATATTATCTGATACCAGAGTTGAAGATATGTATAATCTATGACCAGTGGTCTCATACACTTTAGAGAAATATGCACATACAGCTCTATGGTTCACATCAGCCAAAAACTGGAAACAACAAACTATCCATAAATAAACCAATTACATCAATAAATTATAGTTTAGTCATACAATAGAATATCATCTAATGGAAAGGAAGGAACTGTAGCTGTATGCAATAACAAGTTTAAATCTCACAAATTAATTTTGGGCTAAATGAGCAAGGCACAAAAATCATACATACAGTATAATTTTATTCAATTAAATTCAAAAATTGGCAACACTAGACCATATTATTTAAGGATTACAGAAGTGGTAAAACTATGAAGAAAAATCAAAGACGTGACTCCACGAAAGTCAGTATGGTCGTTACTTCAAGGAGACTAGAGGAGGAATTACTTACTATTAGAAGGGGAAGGAAGACTGGAGATGTTGGTGTTATTGTGTTTCATATCAGCTAAACTGTATCGTATGCATATGTATCTTGTATAATGTATGCATTCGTCTGCATGTTTTCTATCACAACGATTTTTAATAAAGTTATAGAAGTGAGTGGCTGAATGAGACAGCTACAAGCAAGAGGTAAGTGGTTAATGTAGAAGTATTTATAAGTAGTAAAATACAAGGAGGTCCCCCCAACTACACAAGGTAAAGCTGCGAGACACACATTTGAATGAAGAAGTCAGAAAGTGAAGCCAGTCGGAGACAGCCTGTACCTCCGTGCCATACTGAAGAAAGCATCCGTCAAGGATCTTGTTAAACTCGAGAATTCAAAAGTGTAACTCAGAGACCAAATATTCTGAGCTGAATTGTCCATTATTTATACTACCATAATATATACCCAACATTCCTGGAACATGTGTTATAAAATGCAAGAGCTATACTAATAGTCCTAATGATATCAGAGTTTTCCCCCTTAACATAAAAAAAAATGCATTGCAATAAATGCTATGGTGGGCTTCCCAGATTACCCTCTCTTTAGCACTGAAGCACCCAGTCTCTCAGCTGCAGGCTGTGGCATCTGACAACTCTCGGCTGAGCCTCTCTCTCTGGGTTTGCCCTCCGCTGAAGAGAGCCGTCTTGGCTGAAGATACCTATCATGAGCAGAAAAACACTGCCTCATGCTAGATCGTGCTTTCTTCTCAGGGACATCCTGAGTCAAATGACTAATCACCGTGAGGTTATAAAGGCCCAGGACCCTATCAAAGTCTCAGGCTTGTGGGAGAAAAAGCAAATGAAATTTGGGCCCGTGTCTAGCTCACGGTAGATCTAATGGATTCACAGGGCCACCCAGAACTCATTTGCCTGGTCCTCAAATATAGTATATAATAGGAATGGAATAGTGGTAGTTGGTCCAGCCTCCCTACCCTTGATTTCTTGGCATGTGGGGTAAAAGCTGACATGATGGGGAAGACAGTATGGACGCCCTTGAAATTGTCCTACCCAGGGAACAAATGGAGTGAAAGTAGAAGGGGCCCATTTACTACCTGGGAAATATTTTTGGACATGTTAAAGGATTTGGGGTTTATTTTTAGCAGTTTAAATTTTTCATTTTTAAGTACTATGGGTTCATAATAGTGTCTCTGCAACTCTGGACTCCTCAAGTTTAGAGGTCGTCATTCCTGGAGGGAAAATGCTTCTCACAGAGCACATAGCATGAATCCTATTAAACCCTGAGCTTTAATTAATGCCTAGACTCTTCAGGCCAAGAGACACGGGGCAAGCACAGCATCGTCATGGCTATAGACCCTGAACTTCCAAGGCAGTGGGGCTATTATCACCCAATGGAGACAGGGAAGAGGATGTTTGGCACTCTCATAATGGGCATTTCTTGGTATACTTTTGCCTAGTTTGACTATTTTGATAGTCAGTGGAAGTCTAGCAACTTCACTTGTGTAGCCCCTTCAAGGTGTCGGTCACCCCAAAAGGTCACCCCTAGATCACTGGAGACACTAGTTGAACATGAAGGAAATCTAAAATGAATAGTAAAGAGACACTGAGTATCTGTTGTGAACTTAAAGCCAATGAGTATAACAGGAGCTGTAGCTTTTCTTATTAACTTTGCTCCCATAAATTTCTCCAGGAAAAAAAGGGGGGGGGGAGCTGTCCACAGCTAGAAGAACTGCTCCTAAAACTTGCAGTGTGAAGCTGTGGATCCCAGCAGTCATAAGTATGTGTGCTGTAGCCAGACCTGAATCACCTGTGCTCCCCCTCCTGCTCAGCTGTTGGCTGACAATGCTCAGCTGAGGCTGTTTCTGAGCATGGCTGGCTGATGGAGAAAGACACCTCATCCAAAGCCACACCCCACATCCAGTAAACAGTCAGTGTGAGAGTAAAAAGTCAGGACAACTCCGAAGGCCTTGCCAGTGTCAGAACTCCCAGTGACACTAGCTGATGTCACTGAGGAGCCTCCACCACAGTTTAATGTGGTTTTTTCCATCTGCCCATTCCTGCCTTCTCTGTTCCCTCATTAGAAGTATCCTAATAGCACTCACTGATTAACTTCCCAGACTCTATTAGTTGGGAAAACCTGACCTGTGATATACTCTAACTTTGTTTGCATTGAAAGTAAGATGAACTGGCTCGGCGCCTGTGGCTCAAGCGGCTAAGGTGCCAGCCACATACACCTAAGGTGGCGGGTTTGAATCCCCGGCCCGGGCCTGCCAAACAACAATGATGGCTGCAAC
>NW_003852432.1:5358683-5361591 GCF_000181295.1 Otolemur garnettii | reverse complement strand
AAAAAAAAAAAGAAAAGAAAAGAAAAGAAAAAGAAAGTAGGATGAACTCCAGGATAGCTCCATGCTTCTTAGTAAAGTACCATGACAATGGAAAAGCAAGTATCCAGGGTACACAATACTAATATGAAACCAACTGATGAACAACTACATCCCCACATGAGAGAAAAATACAATTAAATTCAAGTGGGAGAAGGGGTGGGGAGGAAAAAAGGGAAGGCGAGAAGGAGGGAGGATTGGTAAGCTCTCACCTAATGGGCACACCCCTCCGTGAAGGGCTCAACTACAACTTGAACTCTACCTAACAAATGTAAACTGTGTAACCTAACCATCTGTACCCTCATATTGATCTGAAATTTAATAAAAAATTATGTTTTTTGAAAAGCAGGATTAAAAACAGATAAATACACTCCTGCCCCAGTTCAAGAGCCGGGGCTCTGAGCACACTTATGCCTTCAACACACCTGTCCTTTCTAACATGTGACCTTCAACTGTAATTACAGCATCTTAAACAGTCATTTAACAAACAAGGAAAAAATCAGGCATGCTAAAATAAAAACCACATAAAATCAATAATTGATGAGAAAAAATAAAAATGCACTGGGGCTGCTTTTAAAATGCTAAAAATAAATATTTTGTTGAAAAAAGTCAAAGTATGTAGTTGGTAATTGCTATTTTATTGAACTAAGTATTCATCTCATGATATACATTTACATATATTTGCATTCATTGCACAATTGCATACTTATATTTAGAATATTCATAATGCTATGTGTATACTTATTATGTCTCACAGTATATATTTAGAGAACTTTTGGTAAATATTAGTGCATACAACTTATATTTCTCAAATTATAATAAAATAACACTTAATGCTGGGCAGCACCCATAGCTCAGTGGGTAGGGCACCAGCCATATTCACTGAGGCCGGCGGGTTCAAACCTGGCCTCAGCCAACTAAAACAACAATGACAACGGCAACAACAGCAACAAAAATGGCCAGGTGTTGTGGCAGACACCTCTTGTCCCAGCTACTTGGGAGGCTGAAGCAAGAGAATCACTTAAGCCCAAAGAGTTTAAGGTTACTGTGAGCTGCAATGCCACAGCACTCTACCAAGGGCAACATAGTGAGACTCTGTCTCAAAAATAAAAATAATAATAATAACACTTAATGCAAAACATTCTAGAACTGTGCGTTAGAATTCCATTAAGTTTTTTTTATTAATAGTGGCCTCTATCCCCAAACTCAGAGCTAGCATACCTTCACAGTGTGTTTAAGCGTTAAGAGTACATCCAGCCTCTCATCTTGAGAGAGGTTCTTCAGCAGAATGCATTTGTAGATGCTCTGTAGCTCTCTGGCTCTGATGGTGAACTGTGTGTCCATCTCGATTACGCTGCCTTTAGGTGTCCTCACCAGCTTCGGAGCTGAGCACTTAAAAATACATTTATAATTATCAGCTAATTAAAGGCTAAAAGTAACATTGTTGTTTCTTCTACCAAGTTTAACCTAATATCATGCTTCATAGTTAAAAGTGTCACTAAAACTTAAGAAAAGTAGTTAATGGATTTGTAAACCAGTAATATGTTTTAGAAAGAAAAAACAACATGAGAGAGAGCCATTCAGCATATAGATGTGTGAACACTTACATGGGATTTAAGATTTGCTGCTAATTTATACGTTGAATGGTTTGACGGAGATATATAGAGTTACTCACTAACCTCATGTAGAGAAAAGCATGCCATTTGGAATGTTGAAAAAAATACGTTTGCTTCAATCATTTTGAGTGCACATAAACGTGTCTGATCATGCTGTGCCATCTGAAGGCGGCTTCTGTGAAGGAATTGTGACGATCCTCAATGTATTTAGGCCCAAAGATATATCCAAAATGGGCTCTGTGAGTTATGGTTTAATGTCTTATCAAAATAAATCTATATAACCAGTTCAAAATTCTTCACAAAGTAAATGATGCCCATAGTCATACAGCCACACTGCTATCCCAGCAGTGATCCCTACCTCCCTGAAGCTGGCTAAGATCTTTATTCTCTATTTCCTATAGGGTTGGTGCCTCCGGATCTACCCCACCTCCTGTATGAAGGGCCAAAGAGTTCACTTTCCTCAAAGCTCTTCTGAGGACTCTTAGGCTAAGAATTCGGAGACTACAGACCAGAGATGAACTGAGTCTTCTACAGACTCGGTGAAACCAGAATGATCTTCAATGATGGTAATTCTGTGTGTGCCACTGCTCTTGTTCTCTCCTACTGAGACTTTCAGAGAAGATGCATTCACCTAGAATTATCACAGTGAAAACTTACTGCCTATTTGCTCGTCTACTCTAAGGCATAAAGCTGCTCAGTTTCTTTACCTGATAATAATCTTTCAGAAGCAAGGTTCTATTTATCCTGATTGCAAACTGTTCAAACGCTCGATGTTTTTGTAGGCTAACTGGTAATCGTGTTGAGGTCCTCAGAGTCCAATACGTGCCATGCTTGCGACCATTTATATCTTAGACATGATATAATTTAAAATGTAAGTAGGAACTCTATGTACTAAAACAAATCATCAGGAACGCAGACTAGCCAAATAGATACATAATTAATAGAGGGCTGTACTTAGAATGATGGTATTATGAGAAATTATTCATAACATCAATTTACTTCTGATTTTTTTACAGTTCATATTAGCTATGTTACACTGAGAACTTCAAAACAACCTCTTAAAAACAACTATATTTTATATATTTTCAAAGTAACAGCATATTCTGATCAAAGCTGAAATACATGTTGTTCAAAACTAGGAAACTTCATCAGAAACTTAAAATTCTTGGTTTTCCGTTTTAATTCAGTAAGTGAGATGGATTACTTTATATTATTAGAGAATAATAGTAGTTAATTTATATTATTAAAGAATAAAT
>NW_003852432.1:5270194-5358224 GCF_000181295.1 Otolemur garnettii | reverse complement strand
CATTATTGTTTGGCGGGCCCAGGCTGGATTCGAACCTGCCACCTTAGGTGTATGTGGCTGGCACCTTAGCCACTTGAGCCACAGGCGCTGAGCCACAAATGCTTTTGTTATTGTATAATGCTGAAGTCAGGGTTTTTAGTGTGCCCATCACCTGAGTAGTGTACATTGTACCCAATAGGTGAGTTTTTATCACTCATCTCCCTTCCATCCCTCCAATGTCCTTTAGGTCTCTCTGTGCCTGAGTCTCCAATTCCATGCAGATTGCTCCAAAAGTCATTATTTAATTTCTTTTTATAGCTAACCAGTACTTCGTGGTGCGTGTGTTTGTATATGTGTATGTATATATATGTGTACATGTGTGCATACACATACACATATCTCTCACAGTTTTCTTTATCCACTCATGAATTGATGGGCACTGATATGGATTCCATATCACTGCAATTGTGAATTGTGCTGTGATAAATATTAGAGTGCAGGTATCTTTTTGATAAAATGACTTATTTTCCTTTGGGTACATACCCTGTAGAGTGAGTGCTAGAGCAAATGGTAAGTCTACTTTTATTTCTTTGAGGAATATCCATACACTATTCCACAGAGCCTGTACTAATTTGTAGTTCCACCAACCATGGGTAAGGATTCCTTTCTCTCTGCATACATGCCAACATCTACTGGGTTTGGACATTTTAATAAGAGCCATTTTAATCGGGGTAAGGTGATCTCTTATTGTGGTCTTAATTTATATTTCCCTGATGACTAGTGATGTTGAGCATTTTTTCATGTTTATTGGCCATTTATCTATCTTGTTTTGAAAAACTTCTGTTTATGTCTTTTGTCCACTTTCTGATGGTGTTTTTTGTGTTCTTTGTGGATTCTAGATATTAGCCCTTTGTCACATACATAGTTTATGACTATCACCTCCCATTCTGTAAGTTGTCTATTTATTTTACTGTCTTTCTGAACATTTTAAAGAATAAGCATCCTTTGAGGCTAAGTTCACAGTACAATATTCTAAAGTGGAACTAATTTTTTAATCTTTGCATGCAACTTTCTTCAGGGCAGCTCTATTAAATGTAATTTCCTTTCTTTCTTTCATAAATGTGAACAATAACTTTTACTTTTCAGGGTAGCGATTTATTTGCAATAATCCAAGCAAATAACCTTTCTTATGAAATTCCTACTTTATTTATTTCATGGTATTTGTTTCAGTTAAAGTAATGATTTGATTCTATGTTCCTGCCAACCTTTTAGCCCTATCCAATACAGTAGACTATGGTAATATATTAGACTTTTCCAAATATACTCTACATCCAAACCCTTTCCGTTCTTCAGTTTTTAAACTCAAACCTTACTTTTCCCATAAACATTCCTCTAACTACTATAATTTGAACCAATCATATTACTAGCATCTGTAATCCTTTGGCACTTGCAAAAACACACAAACATATACAAACAAACGGCATCTCTATTTCAGTCACTAGAGGCAATGAAACTTGGATCCAAATGCTCTATAATTATTTTATGTTTCTTAATTATATTCTCCCAAAAGATTATAAGAAATAAACTTCTCACGTAGTTCTGTTTTTCTCACAGGAATTTCAGTACTCATTCATTTGTTCGATGAAAATATTTACTATGCTGACCACATATTAGTTAATGTACTAAGCACTAAGTATTTAAAATATAGTCCTGATAGCCAGAATTTTCAAATTTCATGAGACGTAAAGTTAAGAAAAGTAATTAAAATGAAAATTGAGCATAGTTGATGCTTGCAGATAAATGGGTAACTATGGGTTGCTAGGAAGCACTTAATGGTGAAAAGCAAAGAGACCTGAAGAACAGCTAGGAGTTAGCCAGATTAAAAGGAACTAAATGATACAATCAAAGAATTCTAGACTTGAAGTTCAAATTCCCTAGCGCTGGTACTGAGGAGATATAAAAAATATGTTCATCTAAGTTCTTTTTATACTTGGATGTATTTCTGCCAGCACTGATTAAAACTTAGTCTTCAAGTCTAGGCTTTTTTGATTTCAGGTCATAAGGTGATTTTTATTCTCATGCAGGAAAAATGTCAACTTTGCTTATTTCTCTTCCCTATTTCCTATTCTCTTTTGAAAGCATTGGCTGTAATAGGAGATATACAACAATCATGTTCTTAAATTGATTCAGAAACTAGGAGCATAATGAAATCCATTTAGCTGCTGACAAATGAGACAGCATAGCCTGTAGAAGAGAGAAACAGAAGAACAGCAGGAAGACACATTTCAGAGGAGGGAAGGTGCACGGATGACAAAAACCTTGAGAGCAGCAGGCCTCCATGGAAGAGAAGAAATGACTGCACGGCCAGACTCCACCTTTCCTTCCTCCTAGATTAATTCTCAAGTCCCTAAGGGCACAAATTAAGAATAACCTCAAACCCACCCCCCCACCTCCTCAAAAGCCACTAGGTAGTGATCAACTTTTCTTTTACACAGCAAAAGGGTTTTGTTCACCACAGAGGCACCCTGTTTAATGCAGTGCTCAGAAAGAGGGGGCATTTTTTTTTTTTATCCCATTAACTGTTAGCCACCTGAGTACGGAGAAAAAGCATTTAAATGACACAGCTAACAGCAATTACAGTTTTTTAAAGCTCGTGATTGTAAGAAGTGCTGTATAAATCAAAGAGAATCAAAGAAGTAAATGGCCTTGACTCTAGGGAAAACCTCTTACAGAAATTCAAATGTTCTCTGCACATAGGTACATTGGGTTCTTTATCCAAACAGGTCAGGAACACCCAAGATATATTGCAAACCAGCTGATGATTTTTCATACAAATTTCTTGACCTGAATTTCTTCACTTCTGTCAACCTGTGAGTTTTTCATATTTGATAGCCTGAGGAAGTTAATGTTTGATGTGTTAAAATTATAAATTATGTAATGCTTTTAAAAAAGCCTTTAGAGTGTGACTTTGATTAAGAATGAGAACTTTTATACTGTATTAGTTTGATGCTTTGATTGGACTAACTTAAAATTCATTCATTATTCAGAGATATTCTATGTTATAAAAAGATTAAAAATAAAAAATAAAATGCTGATTCAATAAACTACATAGTATTTGGACTCGCTGAAGTTAAACCAAAACCAGAAAATAAAATTATATCCTCCAAAGTTACTTCCAAATTATAGGAAATATTTTTCTGTATTACACAGCTCTGGGCTACAGTGCCAAATGTAGAACATATAGGTCTGGTTGTTTGTTACTTTTGTCATCTGAAAAGCTGAATGTCTAGCCTTATGGATTAATTATAAGGTATTTTTTCTTAGTGATCAAAAAACTGGAGAAAATAAGTTATTTGATCCAAACTTTATGATATCAATACTAACTTCACCTGAATATTAGTGACAATACTAGGCATGGGATGGGGAAGGTAGACAGGCATAATTTATAGGGGAATAGGCATCGTGTGAATATTTATGAGAAAAGACTGTAAAATTTAATTGCTTCTATGACTCTTAGTTGACATCATATGCAAAAAGATGATTAAAAATGATTTTGTAATAGAGTAGCAATGAGTTTTTAATTTATTGTAACAGAATAAAAGCAGGCCAAAAGTCACTGTTAGTTAATATTTATAAGGCCTGGATAATTAGGCTATATAAATTGATTGGGGATTGTCTTCAACCATAGTTAATCCATTCTGTGACTGTTTGTCCTGTCCTGTACTACACTGTGGTCAAAACTGAGCTGAAATCTCCTTGTATCAGCTAAAATGTCCAATTCCTCTTAATTTAGCCTGGGGACTGATGAGATTACCTGGTTTACCAGCTGGAGTGACTATAGAGTTGGAACTCCAATTCTAACACTTAAGACCCTCAGAAAGCCTTCCCGCTGATTTCAACAAGTCTGTGGCTAACTTTTCCAAGCTTCCCTCATCTTTGTGTGCTGCCCCGCATCACTCTCGACATGAAGTCTAGATTATCTCCCTAGTTCCTTCTCCTCTTCCTAAACAAAAAGGTGCCTTGCACTTAATATTTCATGTATTTGGTAACATAACTAAAGAAACCACAAAACTGACCTCATGCCACTCTTGATGCCTCCCAAATGCCTCTCTTCGTTCTCTCTTTCTCTCCAGGACAACCGTTAAAAATCTCCATTTTCCTGGCACAGAACAATTCATCTTCTCCTCATGATTCTACAGGGCTTCAGATTCTACCCTAACAACGTATCAAAGTATTTACAAAACAAAAAACAGATCTTCCCCTACCATTTCACCTTCTTTTCTTTCTATTGGTGAGATTTACATACAGACATTCTCAGAGTGCTATACTTCATGATAATAGGTAATTCATGGTCTCATGGTCATCAATTGGCTCTGGAGTTGCTTTTATATGAATTGGGCCTTAATCCACTTACAGACTCTGTATATATAATTTCAGAAAATATTTTTTAACTGTTTAGAGACAGTGCTAAACAAGGAGTCTGAGGTAGCAGGTGTTCTAGACCAGGTGTCCTCAAACTACAGCCCGCAGGCCACATGCGGCCTGGCGAGGACATTTACCTGGCCTGCCAGGTGTTTTTGCCGCTGCTGCCTGTCCTGCTTAGCAGCTGACTGGTTCCGGGGCCCACAGTCTGGCCCCCCAACAGTCTTAGGGACAGTGAACTGGCCCGCTGTTTAAAAAGTTTGAGGGCCCCTGTTCTAGACAAAAAGAAGAATAGACATTGTAAAAGGATGTACAACAATAGAGTTTGTAATAGTTTATACAGGAAACAGAAAGCAGCTTGATAGCACACGTGAGAAGTCCTATAGAAGGCTGTGTCACCTAAGGAAGGGTGCCACCCAGTTTCCCTGTCCACAGCTATTCAGACGCTGGAGGTCCTTCAAGCCATCCTGTTGCCTCGCTCCATGGGTCCTTTCTAGTGAGGTTAGAAGACAATCCTGAAGCTGGATGCAAGATGCAAGATAAACCAACTTACTAAACAAGTAAGTTTCATTCAAAATATGACTGTGGGATGGTCATATGACTGTGGGTGGTTGCTCACACCTGTAATCCTAGTAGCACTCTGGGAGGCTGAAGTGGAAGGATCACTTGAGTTCAAGAGTTTGAGATAAGCCCAAGCAAGAGTATGCCCTCCCCTCAATCTCAGTTTAAAAAATATAGAAAAATTAGCCAAGTTTAATGGCTCACACCTGTAATCCCAGCACTCTGGGAAGCTGAAATAAGAGGATCAATTGAGGTCAGGAATTGGAGACCAGCCTGAACCAGAGCAAGATCCCATCTCTACTAAAAATAGAAAAAGTAGCTGGGTTTTGTGGTGGGCAACTCTGGCCCCATCTACCTGCAAGGCTGAGGGAGGAGGGTTGGTTGAATCTGGAGTTGGAATTTGCTATGAGCTTGGCTGATGCCATAGCACTCTAGTCTAGGGCAATAGAGTAAGACTCTGTCCTTACAAAAAATAAAAAGATTAGCCTGGAATAGTGGTACACACCTGTAGTTCCTACTAGTCAAGAGTCTGATGCAGGGGGATCACTTGAGTTCGAGTTCCAAGATGCGTCAGCTGTGATTGTGCACTGTACCCCAGCCTGGGTGACAGAGTGAGACCCTGCCTCTAAAATTTTTTTTAAGTTTTGAATTTAAAAATATAGGAAAATATGACTCTGGGGAATTATGAATATTATGGTTTTGCTACAGTAAATTAATCATTCTTATAATTAATATATTCAAGAATTTCAAATGCCACTATATACATTACATAATTTTTTGATGTTACTTGGAATATAAAATCACGCAACCATTATTTCCGTTCATTATCTTTTCCCGTTGCTTTCTTCCACAAGCATTTATTGATACTCTAGGATAAGCACTGTACTGAGATATGAGGAAACAGAGATAAAAGACAGCTCTCTCCTTGAAAAGTTCAGAGCCTAGGAAGGATCCAGAAATGTAAATAGATACAATAAAAATTGACCACTATGTATAAAGAGAGAGGCAAGAGAGAGTCTCAAGAGAGCATACAGGACAGGCTAACTTAGGAGGATCAGCGGGTCCTTTCTAGCTGAGGAGGCATCTGCACTTGTTTTAAAGGGTCAGTAGCTGTCGATGAAAGGATGAAGAAAAGAATGCTCTATGTAAAGACAAGACCAGATGCAAAAGCATCAAAAACATATGATCCTTCTGGGGGCAGGCGTGTAACTGAGCACTGCTAGAGCAGTGTGGATACAGTGTGGGAGCAGAGACAGCAGTGGTACAACAGTGGTGGTGCCGGGGTGTGCAGAGAACTAATCATGAAAAGCCTCTTCCCTGAGAGCAGTAGGGAGGGAGGGGCAGGGTCAAAGCTGGATTTAGTGAGGACATGACAGCGTCAGTATAGATGATGGAGGAAGGAATTGAGAAAGGAGACCAGAGGCAACAGCACAGTTTGGTAACATGAGATCCATATGAGAAGGAAATCCAGATTTAATTAAATCACAGTCAAGCTCATGTACATAAGAGAAGGCAAGGCTGGCCTGTCAGGTGACATCACCCCAGGGCAGATAGGGAGGCATGAGGGAGAGCTACCCACAGCAGCTGCTCATAAACCTCTCATCCTTTCATATTCCAGGAGGATCACAAAGCATTCTGACAAGACGCGCATTAGCTGCAGTTCAAGTCTTTGCCTACATGGCCTATTGGATACATGCCAGGTCATCAGGGCACTCATAGCAGACCCATTTCCCTACGGGTAATGGTAATCAGGTTAAAAAGAAAGAGTTAAGGAATTAAGGAGATATTAAAGTGATAGAACAAACTGGTTGGTGAGTAAATGAGGAAGTCGAGAATAACTACCACTGAGGTTTCTGCTGGATCAACTGAGAAGATGATGAAATATTCATAGAGATAGGTCATGCCTGTGCTATGAGTACAGAGTGGGCTGAGAGCAAGAGTGGGCTGGAGGTGGAGAGGGTGAGGGATGGTGAGATGATGTGACGTCGGGGTTGCCAGGCCAACTTGATGTGTACTCTTGTGATATTCAAAGAGCAAGGACAACAGCAATTGGATATATCACTTGGAAGTTCCTTTGAGAAATCTGGCTTGGAACTGTAGGGTGTTCAAGGATACAAGTAGTAGTTAAAGCCATAAATAAACTGAGATCATGTAGGAGAGTATACAAATAAAATGAGAGGACATTTGAAATATCATAAAAATATATATGGTTTTCAAGAACCAATGTCCTCAAATAATAAGGATCATAGAATCACCACAACTTGATATCTTGAAGAAATGCATCCCTTTTCTTCTGTAGCTGGAATGGCTTTAAATTGTTTGGAAAGATCTGGTTTATAAAAGGAAATTGGTCACTATGGAAACAGGCTATTCAAAATCGAACAGGCAGTTTGACCACAAAAAGGGTAATTACTTTAGTTTTTCCCTTAATTGTGTATTTTCATGGTTTTCAATAGTTGTATATTCTCTTGGTCAGAAATTTGCAGTCAGTTAATGATGCGTTAAACAAAAGCAGAAACACTAGTCTATAGCCATTGTGCCCATGTTGCTGACGACTGGGGCACTTCAGACCCAGACATTTGGTGACTTTAATACTCTGCATTTTATCACGGTGTGTGACTCCTCTAAGGTACATGGCCAGCCTAAATCTAAACGAACAGTCACAAGAATGGTGTCTCCATCTTTTCCTTCATGGCTAAATCCCGTTAGTTAAGAATACATTAATTTCATTTTGCTTGTCAACCTTCTTTCTATACTGTAGTTAAAATCTAAGCTACACCAGAATATATATATATATATATATAATGTAAAGAAGTATATAATAAATTTTATATATATATAATTTAAAGAAGTATGCCATCAAAATGCTAAACAAAATTCATGTAAATTCTTACAATGTAAATCTCTCCATTAGGTCAGTATTCCACATTTTTAAACTCAGGATACATTCATATTTAAATAAAAGTTACCACACTAACCTTATTCAAAAAAGCTTGTACTTCTGCATCCTGACTCTCTACACGAGCAGTGTATCTATGTCTCCCAATGCAAGCAATTATCTGAGTCTCTTTTTCCAGAATTTCGCACAAAGCAGCTTTCCTTTCAGCTCCAGTGAAAGTCTCGTTAATGCGTATAAGTTCTTCTTGCCGCCAGACTAGAGTAATAATGAGAAAGATTCTTTAGTTTTTAAAATCCCACATCTTTACAGAGCATTTTTCACCACCACATCCTGACAAGGGCATTTTATGTTTTCATCAGTTTAAACACAGTTACATATCGAATCATGCATATTGTACAACTGATGTGTGGGGGAGAAAGGTGAAATGGATGCTTAAAGGCTTAAACAGAGGCCAGAGAAGATCAGTAGAGATAGTGCCAAATTATCCCTTCAAGTAAGCATGAGCAGGCCCCAGCACTAAAAAAAATAAGACTTGGCTCTTGTGGTGGCCATGAATGTGCACTGCTCAGATCCCCTTTCAGGAGAGTACCTGTCATGAAGAGTAGATGGAGTTGACAGTTCCAGCTACAGCACTTGGAGCACCACTGCAGTGTTGGAGCAGAGGCCGCACTCTGCCCACAAAGCTCACAGTGACTGAGAACCACAAGGGAATCAGAGCCTGGCCATGTCTGCCCAACAGTGGACTCTTCAGTGGTCATCCGCCTCAGAGCTACCGCTGGACTGGTTTTAGACTTCCTTAGAGCTGCATCCTTTTGAGACTCTCCATCCCCTATCCCCTTTCCTTTCCTCTCTCAGCTTCCTCAGGTGTCAACCTCATCTCTGTCTGAAGACTCTCCTTGCTCCCCTCCCCTTGGTCTTTCGCTTCCTAACTCCCTTGGTGTCATCTTCCTCCGCACCCTAATTGACACACTTTTATGTAGAATTGTTGCCTTCAATTGTTTTCTCTATTCACTTAGTTATTATTTTCCATTCCCTTGTGAAACCCCAAATTATAGCAGCAAATGTTATAAACATTTCGCTAAAGTAATTGCATTTACTCTTGACTATGAATAAAGACTATGTTACCCAAACGTATATAAATCAAAATTTCTGAGCTCAGATATAAGAATTTTAACAAGTCTCCATTCAATTTTTATATACACTGAATTTGGGGTCAAAAAGTCTTTTTAGTCCACATTTCAAAAAATGTCAACCTTATTTACATTAACAGAAGAATAAAGTTGTAAAGAAACTTGGAAATTAATTTGCTCAACCCCACATTTAAGGAAGACTCTTCCCCACAGTTTAGATGGGTTTAATCTGCCCATCCTTTCCTAGCATTACCCTGTGAGGTACCACTGTATCATTCTATTTCTTGAGCTGCATGGTATTCCTTTGGGATACCTGAAGGTCATCATCACATCGCATTTGTGTTTTTTCTTCTCCAGATATAAACACTTCCATTTATTAAACTGTACATCATTCAACTTATTTCCCATCTCAAGTCAAGCTCCTCTGGTTTATCACAATATCTCTTAAAATGTGGTACATACATCAAATTTCTGTCAAGATAGAGGCTTCTACACAAGCTGCTACCTCCCCTCTCCTAAGTTCCTACTAAAATGCTACAAGAGCTATGAAAGGGGAGAGAAGGGAAAGAAATCTGAAGCAGTACTGAAAATTAGAGAGGAGTTGGATACTTGTGGTGGAAACTTTGGGGAATTTCTAAAAAATATAGTATAGACATTATTGAGTAAATGGAAGACACTGTCAAAAAGGGACAATATTTAGGGGAAATGTTATCCCTAAATTCGTGCTGTCTTATCTCAGAAGTGGACTTTGTAGCAGAAGATAGTAAACCCCATCTAAGGGACGCAGAACTAGAGGAAAGGGTAGACTATGAAGCCATGTGACAATTTACTATGCTTTCAGAAAGCCTTGAAAATTTTTTCACAAGAATGCCTAACATTTTCAATCACTGAAGAAAATAATAACCATAACAGTTTGTTCAAAAAAGACAGGAAAAAAAGTATACAAAGCAGAAAGAAAGATGGGAGAAGCAAAACAAAGCATATTAATTACATTGGGAAAAAGTGAAATGGTTATATTTTTCTGTTGAAATAAAATAGAATAATTTTATAAAAATTCAGTGTCATGATGTTTTCAGGAGATGCACTTAAAACAAAGTGACACCAAAGGTGAAATATAAAAGGTTGGCAAACGTGAACAAAAAAGAAAGCTAGAGCGGTGATATTATTATGTAAAATTGGAGGGAAGACCTTGAAATTCAATTTTTGTGGTGGAGGATAATTTCACAGTGAAAGGCCTGTCATGAACATTTATAAACATTTATAAAGAATATAATGCGGATAATTTATTATTATATTGTCAGAATGATGTAGCCTTAGTCTCATGAACTACATTCTGACCACAAAATCAAACTTTACAAAAGTCTAAGAAATTCATGATTGATGAGTTTGTTACTTAAGAGTAGCTCTATCTATCAATGAAAAGAACTTTTAAGGAATATGACATAGGAAGGGGCAGAACAAGATGGCATCTTTGCAGCCAGGAATGGTAGAATTGGGGAGGGAAGACTCCAGGCACCTCTGGCTTGTGGGCTGTGCCAGAAACATCCCTTTGGGGGCACAGGGATGCAGGGGGAGACTTCAGGATCCCAGGAGGAGGATGAAAGCAGTGGAAAAGCTGCAAGTATTTGCATCAGGGCAGAAGCCAGCTAGCAGTGGTGGGTTCAGTGGCAATGGAAGCAAGAGTTGCAGACAGCGAAGGCTTTCCCTGTGGGTTTTGTTTTGGGGGGGTTTTTTGTTGTTTTTTTAGGGCACTTGTTTGGGTTGCCTTGGGAGAGCTTGGGCAAGTGAGCAAGTGACTTTCAACCCAACCCAGAGGCTGGGACTGAGCCACTGGGTGGAACAGAGCTTTCATTGTTCAGCTGTAGGTCAGGGCCAGCCATTGGGGGAGAGCTGCCTTGCAGGCTCAGCTCTCAGTGTCCCAAAGCAAGGCCGGTGCTGGTGCATCTGATAAGTGGGACAGCCATGTCTGGAGAGATCTGAGTGATACACGCTTTCCTGGGAAACCCATTGCATAGCGAAGGGACACAGTTTGGAAAGGATAAGGGATGTCTATTAAGTGGGCTGAGGAGAGATTCCAGCTCCCAACCCTGTGAGGTTTGAGGGCAAAGTAGTCAGCAGAGGTTTCCAGTCTCCATCTTACACAGCTATATCAGTGTCACGATTAGCATCTCATACCCCAGAAGATCACTGGTTGCCCAGGCAATATTCAACAAGATATATATATATAGACACACATATAGATAGTTTTTTCTTTTTAAAAAATTGTTTTCAATGTCTTCCCCCCTAGATTTTTCTTTTTCTTTTTTCTTTGTTTTTCCCATGTAAATATAATTTTTCACTATTGCCTTCTTTGAAAATAAGGACTTCATTTTTGCTAGTTTTTCTGCCCCTGTTATTCATTTTCCCCCCAATTTTATACCCTAAGATTTTTTCTTTGTTTATTTTGGTTTAATGTATAGTATTTTTTTTTCTTCTCTATTTGGTGGAGGTGGGCTCTTGTGTATTCTCAGGCTGGCAAGGAGCTGTGGATGTCAAGGAACCACTGAAACCACCCCCTTCAGAGGTTGAGATTCGTGGGTATAGGTCAAAGTACCCTACTGTACACCATGATTACTCTTCTCTCTCCTTCTATTCCTCTCTTCTTTTCATCAATCTCCCCTTTTACTCATCCTCTTTCCTTTCTCTTTTCTTTTTTTTTTTTGTCTTTTATCCATTCTTGCTTTTCACTCTTCCTTTTAGTCCTTTACCAAAAGGATACCTCAGCACCTTATATCAGAGACATGGTAGCTTAAAGATCAGGAGGAAGTGAAAGGAAAAAGTGGGGCAAGAAAACAGACAAAATTGAAACATTCATGAGGAAAAAAACAGCAGAAAAATCCTGGCAACATGAAAAACCAGACCAGAGTAACCCTCCCTCCCTTAAAGGACCATGAGGTAGCTACTGCACAGGATTCCACCTATAAAGAAATGTTTGAAATGACAGAAGGGAATTTAAAATATGGATGATAAAAACAATGAAGGAAATTGATGAGAAAGTGGAAAAGAACCAAAAGGAAATCCAAAAGCAGAATCAAATAAGATGAATGATATGAAGAATATAGAAAGGATATATATAGCAGAGCTTAAGGAACTCAAGCAGTCAATCAGGGAACTTAAAGATGCATTAGAAAGTATCAATAACAGATTGGACTGTGTAGAAAAAAGAATCTCAAAGGTAGAAGACAAAGCTCTTGAGCTAACTCAGATGGTTGAAGAGTCAGAAAAAAAGAGAGCGAGAAAGCAGAAAGGTCACTGGCAGAATTATGGAACTTCATGAAGCATTCAAATGTTGTAGGTATCCCAGAAGAAGAAGAAAAATGCCCCAGAGGTATGGAAGTCCTTCTAGAGGATATCATAAATTAAAATTTCCCAAATATCACCAAAGATTCTGACACATTCCTTTCAGAGGAATATTAAACCAGGTTGTATCAACTCAAATAGAGCTACTCCAAGACACATTGTGATGAACCTGTCCAAAGTCAAGACAAAAGAGAAGATTCTGCACACTGCCAGAAGTAAGTGCCAATTGACCTACAGGGGACAGTAAATGCAGACTTCTCAAAGGAAACATTTCAAGACAATGATCATCTACCTTTAATCTACTTAAACAATTCTATATCCTGCTATGCTAAGCTTTAAAATTGATGGAGAAATCAAATCTTTTACTGCTACACAAACACTGAGAAAGTTTGCCACAAGACCAGCTCTACAGGAAATATTAACACCTCTTCTACATACTGACCATCACAATGGACAACCAGCAAACTAAACATCCAGAAAGTAATGGACAAAACCTAGCTTTCACAATGATGCAAAAGATAACACTAAGCAATGAACTTTCACAAAATAAGATGACTAGAACACTACCACACTTATCAATTATCTCAATAAATGTTAATCTCCACTGAAGAGGCATAGACTGACTGGTGGGATAAAAAAACACAAGCTATCCATTTGCTGCCTGCAGGAAACATACCTAGCCTCAAAGGACAAATTAAAACTCCTCGAAAAGGGATGGAAGATGGAGATGGACAGATCCTCTAAATACAAACGAAACAAAAGTACAAGGGACTTAAATGTAACCCTAGAATAACTGTGCTTGATACACACACACACACACACACACACACACACATATAACCCTCCATCCCAAAGATAAAGAATATTCATTCTTCTCATCCACCCATGGAACATTCTCCAAAATTAATCATATCCTAGGACACAAATAAAACCTCAATAAAATCAAAAGAATTGAAATTTTACTTTGTATCTCCTCAGACCTCAAGGCAATAAAGGTAGAACTCAACTCCGACGAC
This sequence comes from Otolemur garnettii, assembly GCF_000181295.1. Classification (NCBI taxonomy): domain Eukaryota; kingdom Metazoa; phylum Chordata; class Mammalia; order Primates; family Galagidae; genus Otolemur; species Otolemur garnettii. The sequence continues at coordinate 5,344,878 of NW_003852432.1, read as the reverse complement.
AAAAACGTTCAACCCCACACAAAGGCATGGAAATTAAACAACCTTATGCTGAATGACAGTTGGGTGCAGAAAGAGATAAAAGAGTAAATAATTAACTCCCTTGAGTATAACAACAATGAAGACACAAGCCACCAAAACCTGTGGGACACTGCAAAAGCAGTCCTAGGAGGGACATTTAAGATATTTGATGCCTACACTTAAAAAATAGAAAGAAAGCACATCAATAACCTAATGAAGCATCTAAAAGAAATGGAAAAGGAAGAGCAATCGAATCCTAAACTGGCAGAAGGAAAAATAACAACCAAAATTAAAATCAGAAGTAAATGAAATTGAAAATAAAAGACTCATTCAGAAAACTAATGAAACAAAAAGTTGGTTCTTTGAAAAATCAATAAACCATTGGCCAGATTAACCAGAACAGAAAAGTAAAATCTTTAATAACCTCAATCAGAAATGCAAAGGGTGAAATAAAAACTAATACCACAGAGATACAAGAGATTATTTGTGACTACCACCAAAAACTTTATGCCCAGAAATTTGACAATGTGGAGGAAATGGACCAATCCTTGAATCACATCATCTTCCTAGACTTAACCAGGAAGAAACAGGTCTCTTGAACAGACCAATATCAAGCACTGAGATTGCAAAAACAATAAAAAAGTTTTCAGAAAAAAAAAAAAAAGCCCAGGACCAGATGGCTTTATATCAGAATTCCATCACACCTTCAATGATGAGCTTGCACCTATACTGCAGAACATATTCCAAAACATTGAGAAGGAAGGAGCCTTCCCTAACACACTCTATAAAGCAAACATCACCTTGATTCCAAAACCAGGAAAGGACCAACTAAAAAGGAGAACTACAGACCTGTTTCACTAATGAATACCAATGTAAAAATACTCAACAAAATCTTAGCTAATAGATTGCAGCTACTCATTAAAAAAATTATACATCACAATCAAGTAGGCTTCAAAGGGCCATAGTTGTGTTCAGGTAACAAGTTTATATGGAATTTGTGTCATTCAGCCTGGTAAGTATTATTAAAAAGTTGGTAAAGGGAGTTGGTTGAAAAGTTCTGCTGGCTCACCTTGCCTAAAGATGATAAAGAAACTCTAAGGCCAATTACAAAGACAGACAGCTCAAGTCCTATCTTGATGCAACACAGAACCTTGGTAAAAACTCATACTTGGGCTGGGCACTCATAGCTCAGTGATTAGAGCCCCAGCCCTGTACATTGTGGGTAGTGGGTTTGAACCCGGCCCTGGACTGCTTAATGAAAAAAAAAACTCCTATTTGTCGGAATAGGACAATTGGAACTCTGTGAAATGATGTTCAGGTTTTCATTTGCAGCTAACATCCACCATTAATTAACAAAGTAATAGACTGTACCTGTGATGACACTTTTGTCTTAATCTGGCTCTTAATGGAGGATATTAGCATACCAGAGAAGAATTTTTCAAACCTGACAACGTGACAAACGATTGCTGCGTTTCATCTTTTTTAAGCCACTCTTTCTTGTGTTCTATTCACTGATAAGAGAGCAAAGTAAGTCATTAAGGGCAGAAATGCCAAAACAGCTGCAATTTACTAGCTTGCTGGACCTCAACAGATAGGAGCTAAGTAGGCGATATTGGCTGTGACACGTACATACATTTTACATGGGTGCACTGCTTTCTCTCACAGTAAAATCTCTCACTACAGAAGTTATCCCTGGTGAGGGTATTTTAATATTTTTGTCATGCAGGATTCATTCAAAGGCCTCTCTAGGTGACTGTCTCTCCAAGCAGTTCAAAATACAGTGACAGCCAATGACTAGCAGTAACTATCACTCAGCAATATAATAGAAACTTCTATTTATATTCTTTAAAAGAAACGCACAACTGCTAAGTACCTGGAAAATGCAATAAACACTTTTCTAAAAGAAGAGCTGATTACAAGAAAGTGAATAAAACCCCTATGGGTTAAAAGGCAAAATCAAGAAACTAAAATCCACAGGGATAAATAGGTCCCAACAGCTTCAAGAGTCCTGAGCACATGTGCTGGGCACCATGGCCTTTAGGGCTAAAGGGGTTAAGTCCTTGGAACTTGAACAGGTAAGAAATGGAACTGAGTCTTCTCTTCTCACACAGAGTAAGAAAACTGTACCTTCAATATAAAACAAAAAAATCCACAGGCCAAGAAAAGGTAGGGTGTTTGTTGAGACTTAACTCACCCTAAGCCTTCTAGGAATTCCAAACAAACAAGAAAAAAATTCTAGTTCATTTAAGTTTGCAATGCAATTTTTAAAAATATTCAAGAGAGTGCATATATCCACTGACCAGTGTATGTAAGAAATACTAGTAATAATTTTATTCCTAAAAACCAAAAATTAGAAGCAACATTTAGCAACTGGAAAATGGATAAATTGTGATATACTATGGAGTACTCTGTGGAAACTTTAAGAAAAACTAGCTAGAACTCTAAGCAACAGTATAGATGAATCTCAGCTATAACACTGAGGCTAAGAAGTCAGAAATAAAAGAGAACATTCTACACAATCCAGTTTAAATGAAGTTTGGAAGCAGAAACAATTTGTGTCTGGCAATCAAAGTCAGACTGGTGGCTATAGGGGTGGAAGTGGGGTATTGAAGATGAGAGGATCTTCTGGGGCGTAAACATATTCTGTATCTACATACATAAAAATTCAAGCTGTACCCTTAAGACTTGTGAGTTTATTATATGCACATTATACTTCAATATTTTAAAATATTAACAAAGATAAGTAAAAATCAGCAGGTATACAAGCTTGTCAAAAAGTTCAGACAACAAAGTTGGTTTTGGCTCGGCTCCTGTAGCTCAGTGAGTAGGGTGCCAGCCACATACACCAAAGCTGGCGGGTTAGAGCCCGACGCGAGGCCTGCTAAACAACAAGGACAAAGGCAACCAAAAAATAGCTGGGCATTGTGGTGGGCACCTGTAGGCAAGAAAATTGCTTAAGCCCAAGAGTTGGAGGTTGCTGTGAGTTGTGATGCCACGGCACTCTACCAAGGGCAACAAAGTGAGACTCTGTCTCAAAAAAAAAAAAAAAGTTGTTTTATTTTAACTATAAAACAAAATTTTCTAAAATGAAAAATCATTAAAAATATAATAAACATCAAATGAATTTGAACATAGTCAACAAAATGTTAAAAATATGTTTCTATTTTTAAACTTAAAACTTCAGGGATGAATTAGACAGCAATTTTTTAAAAAGCCTCAAAAAAAAATTAGTAAGCTAAAAGATACATATGAAGTAATTGTCCAAAAATTACTACAAAGATACTACAGGATAAAAATATAAAATGAAGAATAGCATTAAACAAGAATAGCACACCAAGATATGTCTAATAGAGTGAGAAACTAGAAAAGAGAAAAGGTGACACAGAGAGACAGCAGCTAAGAATTATCCAGAATTCACAAGAATCACAGATTCTCAAGCTGATTATGGACTGAAATTCCAAAGAGTATAAAAATAAATAAGTGTAGGGCGGCACCTGTGGCTCATGGAGTAGGGTGCCGGCCCCATATGCTGGAGGTGGTGGGTTCAAACCCAGCCCCCACCAAAAAACAAAAAAACCCCTGCAAAATAATATTAATAATTAATAAATAAGTGTAGACAACATAAATACGTAATAGTAAGCAGTAAATGGTAACAAGAAATAAACATTTAAAAGTAATAAAAGAGGCAAGTAGAAAAGAAATAAGATAAAAGATTAATACCCAACTATACCCATAAATAATCACATTATATGTGGATGGTCTAAATATCTCATTTAGAAGTCAGAGATTATCCGATTATATTTAAAAATATGATACAGTTATACATTGCATATAAAAACCATACTTTGAATATAAAGATACAAAGAAGCTAAAAAAATAGCGAGATGGTAAAAGATAGACCATGCTTTGGTAAAAGATACCTCATCCTGTAATCAAAAGAAAGCTGGAAAGAGTATACCAATATTAGGCAAAGTCGACTTGACATCAAGGAATATCATAAGATAAAGGGCTCGATTTACAACAGGACGTAGCAATCATAAATGTTTATACATCTAATAAGAGAGTTTCAAATACACAAAGGAAAATCTGATAAAATTGCAAAGACAAGATACACGCATCTCTCTAGAGGGCCCCCCAATACGGCAGGACCCAAGAGGACCTCAAATCACCATACCCACAATCTCTTGCTTTCTCCACTGTATAATCCCCCTTTGACAAAAGCCATCTATGCTCCAGAAAACTGGGGAGTGCTGTGACTGTCAGTGCAGCCGCTGTATCTGCTCCATCCCTCCTCCAGATCTCTAGGTTTCCTAGATTGGAGCCAGACCCCAACCTAACACCCTGTTCAAGGTTCAGGTACCAATCTGTGTCTCCCAAACACAAGGTACATATTTCAGAGGTCCCCAGGAGGGTTCCCTGGAGGTTCCTCTCACTAAGTATTTAGTCAGAAAACAGCACAACCCACCACACTCACCTCAAAGCATTGCAATGGCCCTGTCCAAAGAAATGACTTCACTAACCTCTTAAAATCTTCTCTCCCTTTCTATTCCTCTGATCTTTCTGAGTGGTCCATGAGCCAAAAAATAGATCCCACTTTATTTCATTTGTAGAATCTTTATAAGGGAGAAAGATTGTCTCACACAGGCTCATCTGTTAGAGCCTTATTCAAAAGTGAGGCAGACACGACGGGAAAGAAGGGCCAGGGCTGGGAAGGATGGCAGAGCCCTTGAAACTCATACTTTCCTGCAGGCTTATAAACCCGCACAACCTCCGAAAAACTGCCTACTAGGATCCCCCATATGAGACACGCATATCCCGTGAAGGAGCAATTCCACTTCTGGGTTTACACCTAAGAGAAATACACCTTTACAAAAAAAATGTTTGTAGACACACACAGAAAAATTTATTTTGTATAATTCCATTTATATAAAAATTTTAAATGGGGAAAAAAAAACCCAAATTGTTGCAGGTTATTTGGGAGGCTTAGCAGATATTGAGTTTTTTTTTTTTTTTTTTTTGGTCAACTACCAGACCTAGTGACAATTCAGATCAATAAAAGTCACTCTAGACATATTGCTATTTTTAAAAAGACATAAAAATCAAATACTGTTGTCTGAATATAGCCATGCCTTTGACATATTATCTTATACATGTAAATTTGTTTTCTTAAATTGATATCATTTTGTTTTTATTACTAAAGAACGGGTTACCTTCAGGAAAAATTAAGCTTCATATTATGAATTATGGTTCAAACCACACAATTATCACCATGAGCCACAAGAGGGCAGCAATTTCAAGGACTGGAATTATGAATAAGCACTGAAGAAAACCGTATTAAAAAAAAGAGTAAATTATTGAGATTGTGAACCCGAGATTTTTAATAACAAAAAACAACTTTAATTTGTGGGTTCTAATTTAGAATTTTAGAATTAGAAAGGCCTGAGAGATGTCTCTTCTACCTAAGAAATTTCATTGGCACCATTTTTGTTTTCCTCCGTACAAATCAGGTTTTATGTGTTTTTGTTTATATGTTTCACTTTATATAGGAACTTTGCATAAAATCACTTAAATAGAACAGTAATCCACATATGTACAGGTCTTTGCATTTTAAGTACTTTCAAAATGCAATATTTTATATGTTTTTATTTTATTATGCCTTCTGAAGTAGATGTGCCATGAATTATTAAGTCCTTTTTTATAGGTAAAAAATTGAGGCTTAGGAGAAGTGAGGAATTTTCCCCAGTTAATAAATCCAATAAGTAGAAAAAGCAGAACCTCGTTTGAGATATTTTCTCTTATTTGCCCAGGTACCTCTTAACCAAAAATAACAATGGTATCCTTTACTTTGTTTATACATAAACTTGGAATAGCTTTAATTCCGTTCTGCTCTGATAGAACTGGTCAATATGACCTTTCACAAACACCTGGCTGACAGTGCTCTCTTTTGAACTACCAATGCTTGGGAATAACCTTTGTTACCACCTGACAGAGAAAAGGAAGGTAGAAGTGAAGTTTAAAGTAAAACAAAGAGTATTTCCAGAGATCAGCAATCAGGAGAAAAAGAGAAACAGACATACAAATCTAGGAAAAAGGCTTAACAGTTACCTCAAACACTACCACGGAAATTGTAACTATTCCTAAAGCCACCCAATTTTGTGTATTACCAGAGAGATTAATTTGTTAATATTGTTTGCTAGACCTAGTGTTTAATTAAATCTTTGATGAATAGTGTATTGTCTTACAGCTATTAAAATAAACCAAATAACTAACACCTAAAAAAGGAATTCAATTAGAAAGAAAACTGTGACTTCAGTAATAGGACACACACCACACACACAAACAAAGACATCTAAGAAAATTGCTTAAAGTTAATATGATGAATAATCAGAGAGAAGTCAAAGACTTACTTTCCTGGGTAAAAGTACCCCACTCGGCTGCAAAAAATAGTTAAGGCTATTTTTAATTTTCAAAATTCTTCTGTGTCTTCAAAGAGTCTAATTTTTCTACTCTCGGATATCTAATGTAATAAATAACTCTGCTGTTCCATTTATTTCCAGCTTAACAGATACTGCTGGCAAGGCAGAAAGTTAGTTACATTACTCCATCCTGGATTTCTTCCTTTCATTCATTCATTCATTCATTCATTCATTTTATTATCAACATTTGTTGTCCATGTGACGTAAGCACAGAGAAAGAGAGCTCATCAAAATATAAATGGACTATTCCCTCATGGAACTTACAATACAGTGGAAGAAATAAATATTAAACAAAAGATGTAGTATTACAAACGCTAGTGTTATAAATGGAAAGTATTAAATGCAGGGCGAAGCATGAGATGACAATAGAATATCCAAGCTATATCGCTAGTTGCAAAAACCTTGAACTAGGGAAGCAGAGACCAGAAGGTAGGTAATGTGGAAATGGCTTCAAGAAAGGGAATAATGTCTCTATTGCCCTGAACAAAGAGTGCTTGGCTTATTCAAGTAACTGAAGCTTTTAATTTATCAATGACTAGCACACAAACTATAGGAGACATGAGGAATAAAAGTCAATATATAGAGAATACACATTTATATATCATTATTGATGAAGGGGAATTTAAAAGGTATTTCCAAGCCTCTCCTATAAAGAGCAAAATCAGACTGGATGCTGGATTGAGGGATTAAAGAATAGCTCAACTCTAAGTTCGTAAATTCCCAAGACCATCAGAAAACCAGATTAGACAGTACTTTTTTCTCACATGGATGAAAATCAAATTAGTAATATACTAAACTGAATAATTCACAGAGCAGTGTGCACATTTTATTTATTAATTGTTAATATAAAATCACTTCTAATCTTATTTCAACCTTAATTTTTGCACCAAATGTGAGATACTATTCCTCTTTCTAAATTCTCTAGTCCAGATTCCCAAGACACCTCCAGAAAATACTAATGTCTTCCTTTTTACTTTAGTAAACCTTTTCTACCTACTAATGAAAAACTTAAAAATTAACGTTTTATGCAAAGCCTATGTCAAACGTACGTTCCAGTGCATTATAAAGAAGTTCAAAGTCTTCATTTGTTTTGGGATAATGTCTCCGGTAATAGTCTAATTTCATCCATTCTTCTTTTTCTCTTATCTTTCGTAGTTCTTCCTGAGCTTCCCACTCCAGTCTCAATTCTTTCTCTCTTCTTATACTCTCTACGAAGACCCTAGCATGCCATTGCCTGTAATAAGTCTGTAGCACTAATACCTATAGTTAAAGCAAAAGGAAATAGAAAGTGTCTATCATCAGCTTTTTGATCGAACAATGATAAAAGGCAATGATGATTATTTCAATTCCAATTTCACAAGAACACAGTACTGCCAATACAGTTTTAGCTCTATTTTAGATATTTTCACATACACTAACACACACACACACACACACACAAAAACATGGATAATATTTGTCACTGCTATGCAACTTTGAAATCTAGCAAATACACCTTCCTAGAAGGAGGTTAGTATTATACTATGCTTAAGAGCACAGACAGACTCTGGAGTAAAACTTAGTTTGAATCTTACCTCTGCTAGTCACTATATGTTTTATTTGAGATAAGTTACTTGTCATCTTTGTGCTTTAGTACTCTCATCTGTAAATCAATACACCTACAAAGTGCTTGGCCCAAGCCTGGTATATCCCATGTGCTCAATAAAAGCTACTATTATTATGAATATTAATTATCTCTATCTTTTCTCTTAATTTCCATTGGCTTAGGATCATCTTTTAAACTAAATTGTTTTTCCAAAACACACAGTAGGTAGGTACTTATGGAAACTACCAAAGGTAGGCTAAATAAATGGGAGACTTAAGCAAACCAGTATTTATTAGATAACATAAAATATAGATATGTTTCAAAGCACAGCATAATACTAGTCTCTCAAAAAGGTTGTGATATAGCTGAGAAAGTTTATAATTTTATTTGCTAAACTTATAAACAAAAGTAAAATGTGGAGAGGCTGGATCGAGAGTGAACATAGAGCATATGCTGGACATCCCTTTCCCTCATCAGTCAAGACACTGTGTCATATTGAAGGAGCCCCCCCCAAAGGACAAAAACTTTAAAAAATCCCTTCAAGAGGAGAGACAAGTAGAATAAATTGAAGTGAGTGTTTATAGTTTAATCATGTACTGGAGAGGAAGCTAAAAAATATGTCAGTGTCTCAAAGGTTGCTTCAAGTCCCCAAACTGGTACATGCTCTGAGCAGAATGACAACTAACCAGGTGACTGCTTAAAACATACTAAAAAAAAAAAAAAGCTTCTCTAAAACAATTTAAGTAAGAAAAAAACAGAGGTATTTGTCCAAAAAAACTAGCTCTGTCCCAGAACTAAGCTTTATATAACCCCTAAAACCCTAGTCAGACTGTGGTAAATAAATATGCTGTCAATATATTACAGAAGCAGAATCTCAAAAACATTTATCAGTACCTACCTAGGAATAACCAAAACATTTGAGAAGAACCAACAAAATAAAAGGTTTCTCACTCAACAATGAGAAGAATTCATACTTTTTTGAACAGTAACATCAGCAATATCTGCAAGATTAATAGCAATGTGAATTTTCAGGTCCACCCAGAGCTACTGAATTAGAAACCCTGGGTTGAAGTATAGCATTCTGAAGACTAACAAATTCTCCAGGGGATGCTAATGCTAAGGTTGTCACATTACCTTCCTAGATAAAATCAAAACAAACAAAAAACAAGAGCAGACTAGCTCTAGTTAACATTTTCAGAGAGAACTGAAAGGCTATAAATATAAAAGAAACAATATAATGAGCAAAGACTATGAAAATTTTTTCATTTTTTGAAAATAAAAAAATAGTAAAATACAAAGTCTGAAATTGCCACCATTGCTTACACTGGCAGCATTGTATATACATAATTCAGTAAGATTTCATAGCCCTGGCATATCAGTGTCTGTCATTTTTGCTAGTGTTGATGTGTGGCAGTATCTTGCTGAGTGCCATTCATTATTGTGTGTTTCTGTGTGCTGCCAGAGAATATCGGAGCTTGAATTAGAGCAACAAACAAACATTCGTACATTTCTTGTTAAATGTCAAGGGTAGAAGTAAAATCAGGGACATGTCAGTCTAAGTTAATGGGGATAATGCCAAAGGGATTAAATGGTTTTTCTGAGGAGAGAGAAAGCATCACTCATAAAAAGAAGTCAGGGTGGCCAGTAATGAGCAGAACTGATGAAAACATTACAAAAATTTGTCAGATGGTGCATCAAAATTACCAGCTAACTACAAAAAGCATAGAAGATCAAATAAACATTGACAGAGAAACAGGAAATCTTAAATAAAAATCCTGGCCAAAAACTCATGTCTCTTGCATCACAACAATACGTCAGCTCACACGGCACTATCTGTGTGGGAGTTTTTAGCCAGTAAACAAATAACTGTATTGGAACACCCTCCCTACTCACCTGATCTGGCCCCCATGACTTTTTTCTTTACCCAAAGATAAAGGAAATATTAAAAGGAAGACATTTTGATGACATTAAGGACACCATGGGTAAAACAACAGCATTGATGGCCATTCCAGAAAAAGTGTTCCAAAATTGCTTTGAAGAGTGGCCTAGGTGCTGACTGAGTCAGAACAAAGGAAATTTAGCTAGTTTACCTTTAAACCAGCCATTGCTAAATATCTTAACTGAGCAAGTTTCCTGCTTTTCCTAGAGCTCTGGCCTATTGGGGATATAGCTTACTAACACCCCTGTTGGGTCTGTAAACACTCTGAAGGAATAATGGCCACAGAAGATGCCGTGGCAAGGCCTGTCAGGATACATTAACTAGGCCGTTTCCTGCCAAGTTAACAGTCAAAGCAAATATCCATTGTGTAGATTAGTATTTGCCTGGAGCAGAGATCAAGGGAACAGCTCCAGCCCTGAAATATGGGCAAGAGGCTTTATATCCCCTTATTGCAGAGGAAGATCCTCTGTAGTGGTGATCAGAGGAAAATTCCTCTCTCCTACCAATTCTTCAGAGGAGATTGATGCCAGGGGCATTTTACTTCACAGTAAACTAATGGGATTAACACCCCAGCCTCCAAGAATCTGTGTATGTGACCTCGGATAGGAGGCTGCTCCTACACAAGGCTCAGGTTTCAGATTTCTCAAGGCTGCTCAGACCCTTAAAGTTAACAATTATAGAAACAACAGGAGCTGATATGCTCAGACAGAGAAATTGTTTGCATCTTTCTTCCCTTCCTCAGCTTACCTTCTGGGCTAATAAGCAAATAGCCTTCAATAAAAGCTGAGTGGAGCTGACACTTGGGGCCACTGTCAGAAACCAACATGCAGGCAGTGGTCCCCTGGGTTCCCACTTTTGAAAATTCTATTCTGTGTGTCTTGTCTCTTTTTTTCTCACCGTTTCTAATTTTATATTTCTTCAGTTGGTCACCACCAAATCCACAGGTCTTAATGGACCCTGCCCCTGGGGCAGGACCCCAGCAGGAAAAGAAAAGAATGGATATTGGTAGTGTATTATAAGTAGACCTTCAGAGTGTGCAGAACCTACAGAACCCAAAAAGGAATATATAAGAAAGGAACTGACCCTGAAAGTGCAAACAATGTAACCTAAAAATTATACCCTCATATTAAATAAAAAGTTTTAATAAACAAAAATAAAGAAATTTAGGTGAGAAAATCTTTTAGAATGCACGACAACAGGTCAAAGACATGAAAAATAAATCCAAACATTCCCAACTATATCTGATATAAGTTTCATCTAGAATGAAGAAAGTTAACTTAAAAATTAATCAAACCATAATAAAATCAGAATGGTAAACCAGACACAAGTAGTTTGCACCTTCTCCATGGAAAGCAACCAGAATAGTAAGCAGATAATCACACTTCAAACACATCATCTAGGAAAGAATGCTAAGATTTACCCTGGAAGTGATAGGAAGCAACACCAAAAGTAAATTTTAAAAAGGGTTCAATGTTTTATAGCTTGCCTGGTCAGGGACTGGCTGAGAGCTCAGAGAAGCTCGTGGACATGGGCAAACAGCAAGAGAGGAACCCCTAAGGCTCAATACTCCAAAAGGACATTAACAATCTTAGCTACCTGTAGAAGCCTGTATAGCCTGTGGCTAGGAGGAGTGAGAGTTGTAAGTAACACCTGTATATCTCCATAATGGAACACCTTGGTTAAAAGGGCACGGGCAGAGATTTAGCTCTCATTACAAGCATGAGAGAGCTCACGAGATGAGAGCATTAGTGAATTGGACGTCTCTACACCTGTGGTGTTGAGAGGCACAAGATCAGCCTTATATTAGGCTGGAGGAGAAGGCAGTCAGGAGCATGTGCATTCTATCACGGACCGCTCACTCCGACTCAGTCACTTCTCCTGCCTGCAGAATGCCAGTATGGCTTCTCTCTGCTGAAGATCACTAAGCTCTGCTAAAGACTAAGATCTATTCTAAAACTACTTCACCCTCAAAGACTACCAATCTCTCTCTCTCTCTCCCTTCTACTAAAGTAAATAGTCCTCAGGCACCTAAGAGCAATTGTTCCTGAGCGAGATAACAAACAGCATAGTGGTCCTCATCAGTAACACAGCTAGATAGGCTGGGGCCAGAGACCAACCAGTCCCGGGCCCTGTTAAGGGGTGTCCATGAAGGGACCCTGACGAGATAACCTCTTGACCCATGCAGGTTGTGGGCCTAACAAAAGCAGCTGCCCAGAGATTTCACAGAGAAATTACTCCAGATAAGAAACCCACATAGAATCATGCGGGCATCTGAAGCTAGAATAGCTTTAGCTGGATGCCAGTCTAAGAACCTAGATATGGGCAATCTATGGATATACCTGCTACCTCACACTGAGTTAGAGGTTACACAGTTGTATCTGCCACCTAGCTGAGGGGAGAAAAAGAAGCCCGAGCTGTCCTATACATACCTAGGAAACAACCACCACCCAGGTATGGGCTACTGTGAAACTGAGACTTGAGTGAACTGCACTCCCAAAAGCTTATTGCCCACATCACTCACCTGAAAGGGGCCCACCTTCTTTGATTACAGACCTACAGTGAGTACTATTTTGAGAGTTTAACAGTGGGCTGAGCCCCATTCTTGCCTAAAGTTCAAGGTTAGATGGCCATAAGGGACAGGGGAGAAACAGCACTCTTAAACACACTTAGGACAATACCCACTAACCTGATATAGGCACCTGTGGGCCCGGGGGGACTGGCACATCCAACCCATTGGTGCCACCAGCAACACCAACACAGACCACTTGGGTCCTAGCAGGTGGCTCCACCACTGTTACTGCTACCACCCACATCACACCAGCTGCACAGGGGCCTAAGAACCTCCCCACACATGAGCAGCCTTATGCCCCCACTATTAGCTTTTGAGCAACCCAACTGGAGGCCCAAGAATTAGCTCTCCAAGACCTACTAACACTCCTGCCAGTGTAAGCTGCTCGAGAGGCTAAAAAGAGGCCTGCCCAGGCCACTGGGGCCCCAAAACCTCCTCAGCTAGTGTTTAAGAGTGCCCCTCAAAATTTCACAACAGCCTCAACTTTGGCAATACACAGGTAACAATAATCCTGAGTATTGCCAAAGAGATCATACAAATATCACGCTACCACAGGCATCAACAACTAAAGCCAATGTGTCTTAATCAGCTAATACTATATACACACCTGCAGGAAAATATTCTCCCCTATGAAAGGAATTTCCAAAAAATGGAACAAGTACTTATTATACCAGATGCACAGATGGTAATGTATGGACATAGGAGACATGGAAAAGCAAGAAAATAAATGTGATACCATCGAAGGACCATAATAATCGTCCAGCAATGGATCCCAACCAAAAAGAATTCCTAAAAATACCAGATAAAGAATTCAAAATATTGGTTTTTAAAGAAGCTCAATGAAACACAAAGGAAATCAATTCATGATACGAATGATAAATTTACAGAAAAAAAAAATTCTAGAGCTGAGCAATTCACAGAAGGAAACACTAAATACATTTGAAAGCTTCAAATAGACTGGACCAAGCAGAGGAAAAAATATCTCAGAACTTGAAAACAGGTCTTTTGAAAAAATCCAGTCAGACAAAAATAAAAAAAAATATTTAAAAATAATGAGCAAAGCCTTTGAGATGTCGGAGACTATGAGAGTGACCAAAATCATAAGTAGTCATATTCCCAAGGGGGAAGAAATAAAAAAGTATACTCTACACAATCCTATTTAAATGAAGCTTAAAAACAGGAATAATTTTTCTATGGCAGCCAAAGTCACACTAGTGGTTATAGGGGTGGAAGTGGGGTACTGACCTACACAGAGAGGACCTTCTGGGGCATAAATACATTCTATATTTGAATACAAGTTGTTGCTATCTACAAAGTCTCAGGTTATATAATTAACAACGAGGTTGGACCATGAAGTTAAAAAGTGCTACCATATCACTATGGTCACCTGATGGCCAAGGGGAGTACTTTGAAGGTGACCATGGTGATATTCAGATGCTGAAGGGGGTACTTTAAAGGTGACCATAGTGATATTCAGCAATGAGATATGTAGCACTTTTTCTAGGATGAGTTAACTTAATTGTCTGACCTCATATAATAATCAATAGCATTTCTACATGCCAATAATAACCAAGCTGACATCCAAAAGAAAAATCAATACCATTTTAAATAGCTGCCAAAAAAAAAAAAAAAAACCGCACAGGTGACACAAACAAATGTAAAAACATCCTGTGTTCATGAATTTGAATGACCATACTAGCCAAAGCAATCTACAAAGTCAATGTAATTCCTATCAAAATACAAATGTCATCTGCATTATATCTTCAAAAAATAAACAACTGATAACTTATTCATCTCTTGTATTCATTGTCCCTGTATATTTATCCTTTTTTTTCTTTAAAATCATTTTATTGCACTTTGAAAAGTGTTGTACAGATTTCTCTTTCCCTTCCTAATATCTAGTCTCCCTACTTTCTCTTACCAAGAGAATCTCAGTCTTACTGAGGAGGAAAAATATGCTACTTTAAAAACGCATTCATCACACATTCTTGAAGTGGGGACGAAATGCAAGTGGAAGTCACTGGGTGAAGTTTTCTGAGGAAACTCTTGAAGATGATACACATGGGACTCCCTTGACTTTTCCCTTTTTCCTACATAGAATGCAGACATGACAATGAAAGTTAGACAACCATTTTATCATATAGACATAAGTTTATGAGCTCATGATGAGATAGGTTAATAGAGTAGAAAGGTAAAAGGATTCAGGTTCCTGATGACATCATGGAGTCCCCATCCATCCCAGCGCAATCAGAAAGTAAAAGTTAGTTTAGATTGAGAAAGTAAAAAATCATCAGGCTGGAATAACAGGCTCTAATAAAGCCAGCTATAAAATTAATAAGAAACAATATTTCTCCCAAGGACACTCCATAGCTATAAAATGTTTTAACAATCCCCTTCTTTGAGTGACTACTATTTTCTTAACCACTGAGAAACTTTATTCTCTAAAATCATAAACTATTAGACACTTTACTATTTGGAATTAGATCAGTAAGAATGAAACACTCCACTCTTGCCTACAGGATCAGTCACTTTGATGGAGAAGTGGCCTCAATTTATAACCAAGATGCTGAGGTGCAGAGAAGGAACAACATTCTACAACTCTGAACTTTGTTCCAAACGAACATGACCCTGGTCCACTTTGAAGTTTAGAAATGATGTTGACCTGTTTACTTACAGCCTTGTTTTGCATTGAGAATAACAAGACAATGTTTCACTTCAATTCACCTAAACTTCACTCTTCCCCACAGTTCTATACTGGCTCCATCTTTTCCTTTATTTGATGAAAACTAATTTGGACTGAAAGTAAAATTTCACCAGGCTGGAATAACTGGCAGTCAGAAAGGTGGCTATTAAGTCAGCCCTAGTGTGCAGTCTTCTCTTTAGGACAATGAGTTAATAGACTTGACTTTTTTGCACTGTAAGTTTGAGCTGATTAGGCTAAAACAACAGACTAACTCTAGATTTCTTGTCATTTGAAAACCAATAACTGGTGGGGTTTTTTTTCTTTATACATATACATTGTTTATTTGGTTTCCACTTTTTGCCTTCACAAAATTAAAAAGGCTTAAAATTTAATAACAATGTTTAAGATAAGGACTAGAAACAAAAAGCTCGTAAAGAACGAATGAAGCTAAATGCATTCAGAAAAGAAATCAGATGATTGCTGCAATGAAATATTGACCAATAATAATAATGCAAAAAAAGTAACATTCACATTTGTCAGATAAAAGTATGTCTATCACAGAATGCTTTGACTCTGAGATTCAGTATGGAGTCATCAGTTAACTTCTTCTTTTTTTCGTTTTTCCAAAGTCTCAAAAAATAGACAACTCATATTTATAAATGAAAATAGAAGATAATTTCAAAAAAACAGATTATACCAAATCTTATAGACAATAAAACAAGAAGAAATACTTCAAAATCATTCTACTTCATCTCAATATACCTGATATAAAAATTGGAAAAAATGTATTATTATAAAAGGAAATTACAAACATATCTCACTTATAAATGAGGACGCACTATCCCAAACAACATATTAACAAGTTGAATTAAAAATTAATGTTCAAATAATATGTCATTTAAATCACTGCCTTCGGGTCATTTTTGCTCGCAGCAAATGATGCTAGGAAGTAGATCCAATTATGGTCTGTGAGAGATCACATAGGTTGAAAGTATAAGGATGAAAAAAGACCATGCAAACAATAAAATAAGAGAGGTGGAGCATCCATACTCATATCGAAGAGAATAGACTTTACTGTCCTACTTGGTTTCGATTGTCTGGAAAGGGACCTAAGTGATAACTACTATAAGAAAGGTCAATGCCATGGACAGAAGTGTTGGAAAGGCCAATAATGGCCAAAGGCAACAGGCAAAGTACCTGGGTTTCCCTAAGACAAAGGGAAGAAGCGGGACAGTTTAGGATTCTGGCTCCTCCCTGTATGAGTTGAGCGTGGGGAGGGATGTTGGACATAAAGACTACTTAATACTAGCAATGAAATGGAACCCACACCTAGGTCACTTCTTTCTCAAGCTATGGTGCCTTAGAGAACAGACATGCCAGGAGAATTGATATATATAAAGCTATAACTCTCAATTCTAAATATAAATAATAATCATAAAACCCCAAAAACATTTAAAAATAAAAACATGTTATAAAATATCTATCTATCTATAGATAGATAGATATTTATAATTTTTAGTCATCCACAAGAAAAGTTACCTTACCGCTCTTAATCTTTGAGCATGGTATTCGTCCGCTGAGAAATATATTCCTGGTTCTACCAGTTTATCAGTCATATTAGACACATACACACCAATTTTAGTCATCTGTGTAGATGTTGTATTTGTAGTTTGCTGTAATTTTTTTCTCTGAAAAACTGTCTAAAAGAATTGAAAATTTGAAATAAGTATCCACCACATGCATATATGAGTGAAAATATTTTTCTACATATTTAGTTTTCTTTTAATGCATATGTAATTACTAAACTTTTTTTAAAATTTGAGAGTCATACAGTATAACTATTATTGATTCAATAGCTTCAAAAATCTAAATGGAAAATTTTAAATATTACCTGTGTATCCCTACAAAATAAACCAAGTCTTTCAGGAATCTTTTTAGGTACAGTTTGGGTTCCAGCATTGTGATATTCTATTCCTGTTAGTTTATGCTTGAATCCACCAAGAAATGGTTTATGAAAGTCACATTTTAAAATTTCAACAGGTACCTCTTGGTATTGATCAATTCCTAAAAAAATAAATAAAACCCAAGATTGAATGAAAGTTCAACTACAAAGGGACTCAAAAATACTTCATCTAAAAGGCCTCAAATAACCAACCAGTTTGTACGGTGACACTTATGATTTGAGAGACATCATATAATCTTTGTATCCTTTTAATTGGATATTTATTTGGATATACGGAAGAAATTTCCAGTTGTACAACTTCCTGTGGATTAACTCCATGTTGTAGTAGAGTGTCAGTATTTTTAAGAATTATTCCTAAAATACAAAATTAAATTTTAAGTTTTATAACAAAGAAATGACTATTCATTGATGTTCTTTTTTAGTTTTTAATGGATAAATACCGTATATATCTCTGATGTACAGCATAAGGTTTTGATATACGTACACATTGTGAAATGGCTAAATAGAACTAATTAACATACACATTATCTCCCATATTTACCATTTTTGTGGCAAGAACACTAAAATAATCTACCCTTGTATTAATTTTCAAGTCTAAAATATATTAACTATGGACACCATGATGCTTATATATTTTAGATTTCTAAAAATGGCTGATTATTTGTGCTCATTTTAAGGAGGTAGAAAACATCAAAGATACTTACAGAAACACTTAGCATTTAATTACTAAATACAGTATTAATTGTTTCCACTTCTTGCTATAATGTTAGTACAGAAAACTCTATAATAGAGTCCTAATATTGCCATTCTCGAGCAAGCATTCAGAATTATAAAGCTATAACTCTCAAATATAAATATGAATATATAATAATCATAAATATTTAAAAATAAAACATGCTATAGTATGAGCAAAATCATATTCTAAATATTGACTCTTTATAAAACCACAATGTGTTATAGGTAAATAAAAAAACATATCTGTATCCAGGAAAGGACAGTTA
This sequence comes from Otolemur garnettii, assembly GCF_000181295.1. Classification (NCBI taxonomy): domain Eukaryota; kingdom Metazoa; phylum Chordata; class Mammalia; order Primates; family Galagidae; genus Otolemur; species Otolemur garnettii. The sequence goes on along the minus strand of NW_003852432.1, from coordinate 5,326,644 downwards.
TTTTAATGCCCATTCCACTCTGTCCCCAATGCAGAAAAGCATATCTGCAGAATTCCAAAGAATCTCTTCCTTTTTCTCTTTTCATAATCAGAAACTCATATAAATCAATTCATGCCAAGAGGAAAGTAAACCTCAGCCTTGAGTACATTTCATTTTTATATTGCTATTGTTTCAACTTCTATTCCCTGTTCACACCTCCACTTTACCATTTATTCAATGAGTCGATTAATTTTCTTTATCTATTATGAGTATACAAAAAGTTAATAATGTTATTGACTGCTATTTTGTGTCATGGAAATCTTATTGATGGACTCTATATCAACCTTTGAAAGTTTCTTCCAAAGTTATAAATTGGAATCAGAACAGGGCAAAACTATACTCATTCTTAGAAATAGATCTAACCCCACTATAGATCATGTCTGACTTATCAATAGCTTGACTTATAATTTTCTAACCTGATGATGGTACACAAGTGATACACAGTCAGCACAAACCACACTTTGAGTACCTATATAATCATTCTGTTTTTTACTTCTAATGCAGTATGCAATAAATTATATGAGATACTCAAAGCTTTATTATAAAATGGTCTTTGTAGTAGATGATTTTGCCCAACTGTAGGCTAAGGTTAAGTGTTCTGAGCCCATCTAAGGTAGGCTACACTACGCTACAATGTTCTGTAAGTTAGATGTATTAAATGCATTTTTCCTTATGACATTTTGAATTCATGATGGGTTTACTGGGATGTAACACAGTCATAAGTGAGGGACCATCTGTAGTCTATTTTAGCTATGTTCAGGAAAGCACATTCTAAGATCTTTGTGTTTCAATTTTATATCCTAAATTCTTTAATTTAAAAAATTAATATCAATGTCATATCAGCTTCGTGATATGTTGAATAATGACCCCCAAAATGCTTACATCTTAACCTCTAGGACCTATAACGGCAAAAGTGATTTCGCAGATTGGATTAAGAATTTTGAGATGGAAAGAGTATCCTGGGTTCTTGGTCAGGCCCTGAATGTAATCACAGGTGTCCTTATCAAAATTAGGAAGGAGATTTGAGAGGAGAAGGCAATATGACAGAAGCAAAGACAGGGGGCTTTGAAAATGGAAGGACTCAATAAGCCAATGAACACACTGAACGCAACTGTAGAAGCTAGAAGGGCGAGGAAGCAGAATCTCTCCTGCAGCCTCCACAGGGTTACTGGCTCTGCCAGCACCTCGACTTTATCCCGATGAAACTGATTTAGGATTTCTGGCCTCCAGAACTATTGCGACCACAGCCATCTAAAACGAGTACTGATTTCCCGGAACCCTTCTGTTCCTCTACTTATGTATGTAGTGGGCTTAGTCCCACCCAACTTGAGCACCAGTTCTAGTACTTGCTAAAAGCACCTATCTTAGAAGATGGAGGGCATAAAATCAAGGTCTTTTATAATTGCTGCTGACATAAACCACTACCCAGTGGTGATGCCTGGCACTTCCACATAAAGAAGAAAGGTCATGAAAAGAAAGAATAGAAAGAACCTTAAGTACCACTGGCCAGATACTCCAACCTCAAAGTCTTTCACGTCTCCAATTTTGAACTCTGCCTTTAGTTAATGTCCAGCAGTTTCAGATTCCATCTTTACAAATCATCATCATTATCATTATTAATACTAACAATTATTTAAATTTTAGCTTTGTTTGCCCAATCTAGCATTATTAACCAGTTATTTGAATATGAACATTTTACTTTTAGAGGAAATTCACTATAAGAGAATTTTTAAATAATTTTAAAATTGAATTGGTTTTTCTCTAGAAACTTTTTGTGGCATGCACATAAGTCAATACCAAAACTTTTAAAGCTAAAATATCAGGATCTGGTCAGATATATTCTATAGAAACATACATTTAGCCATGTTAGTCAGATAAATTCTTCCGGTTACAAAGACTATGTCCTCTCATGACACAAAGGTAATACAAATTCAGTAGGCTGCTCAATATCATTCATAAAATATAAATAAACCTGATATCCTGAGAAAGTAAGTTGACCTTAATGTATAAAACCTGTATAAACCATTTTCAGTCTTCTTCTACACATTCTCCTTTATCATCTACTTTTCCATTTTATCTCCTTCCACTGCCCATGTATAATCTACTTACAGCCACTCAAAACTCCTTACCACTTCCCCAAAGTTCCAGATTTTCTCATATTTTCATTTTTATTAAATGAAACTTTCTAGACTTTCCCAGGGAGGTCCCTTTCTCCCTGTTCTCTTAGCTTTTTGTGCATATTTTCAGTAAAGCATTTACACACTCTGTGGTCACTATTAGATGCATCTCCTTCCTTACTAGTCCATAAGCAACTTGAGACACGAATCTTGTTTTGTGTTTCTCTGTATCTTCATTACTTAGCACAGTATCTAGAGCAAAGTATGTCCTCAATAAAAAAGCGTTGAATTAATGGATGCATTAGCACAATATAATGTTCACATAGTAAATAGCAAGATATTTAACAAGTCAAAACTCTTCATTGTTTATATGTTAAAATTAGAGAAGTCTTGATGACTTTTACCAGCCTCCAAACGTACCTGCATGGGTTACCTGCAGTACATAATATGGAACACCTAATAGGAGTGAAAAATGATCCTTGAGGTTTTTGATAATGCTGTCAACTTTAAAAGGCATTGTAATCTCCTGACCCACTGGAACAAGTACAACTTTTACTGTAGATGAAAAGAGAAAGGAAAAAAAAGATAGTTAAATATAGCAAGGATCAATAAACTATAGCACACAGATACACAATGTGTCCATCCCTAACCAAATGGAGGGCAGGCTGATTTTGTCATGTTGCCTCCCACACCTCACTGATAAGGGTTACTTCTAAGTTTCTATAAGAGAAGTGATCAACATTCATTTGCAACTTTTGCTTCGTAAATTAATCCATAATCTCGAGAATTAGCATCAATGTTCAATACTTTATATTTTATTCAGTTATAAGCATAGGAAACATCTCAGAAAATCAGGGAGGCATTTTCATAGAGTGAATGTAGAAATAGGAGACTTTGAGATAGAGAAGGTGTCCCAGAACTTAGAAATGCACTACATCTTCTTTACACGAGAATGGACATTATTTAACTCACTCCCTGTGTTACCAAATAGGAAATCAAAACGCTCAAATGCTTACATGTTAAAAATAAAAATTGTTAATCCATTCGTGGGTTGATAGGCATTTGGGTTGCTTCCACAACTTGGCAATTATGAATTGGGCTGCACTAAACATTCTGGTGCAAATGTCTTTGTGGTACAATGATTTTTGTTCTTATTGGTAGATACCTAGTAATGGAATGGTGAGATCAAAGTAAAGGTCAACTTTTAGTTCCTTGAGGATGCCCCAAGGCATTAGTTCCATTTAGTTCCACCAAATGCCCATCAACCCATGAATGGATTAACAAATTGTGGTACATGTGTACCATGGAATACTATTCAGCCATAACAAGATGGAGACTTTACATCTTTTATTACCTGGATAGAGCTGGAACACATTCTTCTTAGCAAAATATGTCACGAATAGGGGGGAAAGGATCTAATATACTCAGTACCGTTAAGAAACCAATATATAAACACACACTCATGATGAAACACAAAATAGTCTAGTATGGGGGAGGGGAGACAAGGAAGAAAGGAAGTGAGGGGGTACGGGGGAGGGGAGACAAGGAAGAAAGGAAGTGAGGGGGGACGGAAATTGGTGGGAGAAGGAAGAACATGTCATGGGATTTTGCCTGATGCACACCATGCAAAGGTATATTTCAAATAACTAAGATTAAATTTTAAATGTCTTACCATAAAAAAAAAAATCAGTGCCCCATGAGACTAAGGGTTAGCAGGTACAATGTGCTCAGAGGTTAAATTATTTGAAAAGACTAACATTTTATTCCCCTTCAACTCATGTCATAAGGACTAGAAGTTGCTTTTGATGGTACACACATACAATATGAAGATGAAAATACTACATACTTTGGGAACAATTTTTAAAAACTATATTATAAAATTATTATCTGTTCACAAATTATAGGAAGAGAAATAAAGTATTTTAAAACTAAATAATATAAAGTAATTATTTTTCTTTTAGATCTATAGACTTTAAATTTTTAATGAAAAAGGTACAATAAGTAATATGGAATATAGAATGTACACTGAAGGCCAAAAAGTTTTGTTTATTTCTAGATGGATAACATAACAGTTTCTTTACTGCTAAACAAAACATTTGTTCTGTAACAAAATTTTACTAGACATTGGTGATGCTGAGATTCTTCAAGCTTGTTAAAACTTGTTTTCACAATTCTCTATCAACAAAGAGAACAGTTTCACAGATGTTAAATTATCAAAAAGTGATTTTAATTGTTTTATGAGTATAAAAAGTGACAATCAATATATTTTAAAACTTTTATACAGTGACTTCTTAAGATTTGGGAAGGGAGGTGTGTTAAGGGACTGAAACTCAAACTGCACAGTACCAAGGCAACTGTTTTTTAAATCACCATGTGTTTGATACGTTACAATATCAGAGAATGACAGAAATATCCAAAAATGAAACCCAAATTTACAATGAATAATAAAATTGGGAGACACCCACTTCAGTTAGGTATAATTTGGCTTAATTAGTTTTCTATCCTTCCTCCTTTTCATTATTGCTTGGACATATCACATGCGGGTAAACTCCACTGCATTCAAAAACTACGTTTGATCAGCCAATCTAAGCTGCTGTTATTATTGTTAAACCATGGGCCATGCTCTCAAAAATCATGGACAAGGAGGAAAAAGAGCAGTCAGTTAATGGTACAAGTAGGATAGTTCTCAGTGTAACCACCGTATTGCTTCTCTCCCTTTGCTGTTACTAAGAATGTAGTAATAACTGCTACAAGCCATCAACATTGTTTTTATGTCTTTCGAATTAACCTACAATAAAAAACAACAAGTATTTTTCTGAAGCTAAACATAAGAGATGATTTTTTTGAAGCTAAATATAAGATTAACTGCAGACTACAGAAATACATAATAGCAACATGATATATGGAATGAGCACTAGATATAAAACTAGGAAATCTGAACTATGTATAACAATTAATTTCAAATGGCCAGTCAAAAAAAAAATTGCAAAGTTCCCTAAATATTTTTAAAACAAATAAAGTATTTGAAAATAAAATATTTGAAAACAACATAAATATTAACTAAAAATTTGCTGATGCATGTTTATTGAGGAAGAATAGGTACTATAGGTTAGAGAAGCTTTCACATGTAGTTAAGAGATTTCAAATTACATAACTACAAAAATTCAGTGGATAAGGGACAGGGAAAGTAATACCAAATATATAACAAATCTTCAAGCAAAAAATAAACAAACAAGAAAGAGCAACAACTTGTTGAAATGAGGAAATGAAATATCCTATCTTCCCTAGGTGATACCTGCTGCTGAAGAATCTTGTATAGATTTTTGCAAAGATGACCTTATAGCTTTTATTTTATCCAGAAATGCCAGGTTATCATAATCTGGACTTAGTGTTGAGTAGTGCTCTTGTCTTTGTGTAGGTGGAATCCCCATGAGGGGCATATCCTTTCCCATGAGTTCTTCATAGATTGAATCCAGGCTTGAAGAGCTCCGCTCACTCTCCTCCTCAATAGGTATTTTATAGTTGTCACTGTATTCTTCTAACTCATACTCATACTCTTCAGCTTGCTCTAACTCTTGAGGCTCTTCTGGAGGAACTGGAATATTGACAGTGTTAGAAGCATCATCATTTTTTTCTGTTGACTCAACTTTATCCTCAGCATCAAACTGTTCCTCCTGATCAGACATTTTCCTGAATTAAGAAAAATAAACACATTTACTACATAGATAAGTTTGTACACCAAATATCAAATTCAATGCTAGTGTAATATTGCTTACTATTTTTAATGTTAATTATATTACTAATGTCATCATGTAGAAAATTTTTTGTAGAGACAGTCTCACTTTATCACCCTCGGTAGAGTGCCGTGACATCACACAACTCCTGGGCTTAGGCGATTCTCTTACCTCAGTCTCCTGAGTAAGCTGGAAAATACAGCCACCCACCACAAAGCCCAGCTATTTTTTTGTTGCAGTTTGGCTGGGGCCGGGTTTGAACCCACCATCCTCAGTATATGGGGCTAGTGCCCTACACACTGAGCCACAGGTACCACCCAAAATATTGGTAATTTTTTTAAAATAAAATACTATGGAAAGTAAAAAATTACTAACAAAAAGGGAACTCCAAAACAATAAATTTGAAAGTAACATTCTCTGAAGAATATATGAAAAATTCTTTAAAATATCTTGTCATCTTTTCCCAATTCAATGAAGAATGTCTTGTCAAAGAAGGATTTTTTGAATTACTTTTTTTCTGATACAAAACTGACATAGATTTATGCTTCTGGTATTACAAAAGACTAGAAACTCTAAGGAACCAGCCAGCTTCACAGCAACTGTACCCTAACAGAAAACACTCTTTGGGCAGTACCTGTGGTTCAAAGGAGTAGGGCGCTGGCCTGAACCCACCACTAACCAAAAACTAATAGCAGAGGTCTTTAATGAACTCTATTCCCCCCCCCCAAATAAACATATTAACAACAAATAGGGGTTACTATGGAGCTAAGTACAGTCACACCTACAGCAACCAAGTGCTTGGGCTTGGAAAACAGGATAGCAGCACCTAGAAGCTTGGGTCAGGGTAGTCCAGGGTATTCAAGAGCCAGGCTGTAAAGGCAGGAGTTGGATCAAAACGGTAAGGACCCAATATAGGAAGGAGTCTGTCTACCTATAGAAGCTGGAAGCCAGAAAGGGAGAATAAGAGAGATCATCCCAAGGTGAGATTTCTATGACAATAGCAGGGACAAGATTGGAATAGTTGTCAGGTGGCAAAGCTCTTTTGGGGGCTTCTTCTCTGAGCAAAAATCCTTATGGAAGAAAAAAAATCACCCATTGTCAGTGGAGTTTTTTGGCTATTAGGTGACAAATTTTTAAAAATGGAAACATCAGAAATAAAAATATACAAAATGGTTAAACTCAATAAATAAGCTGTATAGGACTAGAGAGAGTTGAAGAGAGAATTAATGAACTGAAGGACAAATAAAATTGTAAGTAGAAGTATGCAAAGACAGGAGGATATGAAAAATATGAGCAACAAAGAGCCAGAAAGAAAAGAAAAAGAAAGCCTACTATGTTTTTGCTACGCATATATTCTGTTGTGAGTGAAGAATGGCTTTGTACTATGAAAACAAAAAATATACAAATGGAGCTATATGTGGCCTATGCAGCCTAAAAGAAAAGGCCCCTGAATCCCTTTTCACAAAAAATTTGCTAGCCCCTGCTCTAACATATGTCAAAATGGAGTCCCAGAAGGAAATAATAAAAAGATGGAAGAGAAGAAACTAATAAAAAGATATAGATCCTTAGGTCCATGAAGCAAAACACAAATATATACATAACAGAGTAAATAAAAATAATTCCTAACCATATTCATTATAATAAAATTACAGAATATCAAAGACAAAGAGAAGATCTTGAATGTAAAGTGTCATGTTGATACCAGAATTTCGCTCTTCAGTGGGTCGTTGGTCTTGGGGATTCAAAGAATGAACCCATGGACCACAGATCAGTGGTAAGATAGGCCTTTTATTAGAAGTTAGAAAGGAATACAAAAGAAGTAGAAAGCACCAAGCTTCTACTGAAGAACTGAAGACCTCACAGCGGAGTATCCACGTGGGCTCTTTTATCTAGGGGTCTTAAGTCTAGAGGACTACACATGGCTGGCAGTTGGTAGATGGAAAAACATCTTTTCAAAGTTAATGAGGGCATTAACAAATGAATGAATGTAGTTCCTCCTTCACTAGGGAGACGTTATCAGGTCCTTTATAAACTTTGTCCATGAGAAGGGATTAGAGTGTGTGCCCCTCCTACCCAAGGTGGAACCACCCAAAAAACCATCACAGGCTGCTTTATTCATGATCTTATCAGAGATCAGAGGGTGTGTCTGGAAAAAGGCAGTCTGCTTGTGCCTAGAAATGGCACTCTGACCTCTGAGCTCACCTGGGCCTAGAGAATGGGAGGCTCCTTGTCTATCCCTGAGTGGTGGAATACTGTATCAATATCATCTACTGTTTTGAGTCATATTAATTTGATGACACTAATACAAACGAAAAAAAATAAAATGACCGTAAATTTTTAATCAGAAAAATAAAGACTGAAGCAACAATAGGCTAATTGAAAGAAGATAACTATCAACCTAGAATAGTATACCCCGCAAAATTACCTTTTAAGAAAGAAAACAGAAGTATTTACAAATAAATTACCAAATTACCACCAAGATTTCTTCTCTAAAGAAATTTTTAAAGGCTACACATGAAGAAGGAAGAAGATCCTAAGAGAAGTCTCATGTGCAAAAAAGAAAGGTGAACACACAACCTCATAAACATATGAATAAATCCAAACAATATTGTCAATACAAAAATAATAGAAAATTGAAATATTAGACAATAATATGTAATTGAGAAGGAAAAGACCAGACTAAACTATTAATAAAATTAGGGAATATATTAAGTTAAATATGCCTACTTAAATCTCGAGTATGAACAATAAAAAAAATAAAGTTTGAAAATTCCAGAACAATAAAGAAAGAAAAAAGGTGGAATGAGAATTAAATAATAATTCAATTTTTAAAAATATTTATCTTTTTATTTCAAATTAATATGAGGGTACAAATTTGTAAGTTATATTGTTCTCACTTCTGAGGTAAAGTTCAAGTTGTAGAAGAACACTTCACCCAGGAAGCATGGTGAATACCCTCACATTGTACACATTAGGTGAAATCTCACCAATTGCCCTTCCGCCTCGCACCAAGCACCCTCCTTCCTCCATACTTTCTTCTCCCTCCTCTCTGCCCCCTTGCTAGACTACATTTGCGTTTTATCATTTATGTGTGTGCATAATTGCTTATATATTGGTTTTGTATTAGTATTGAGTACAGTGGATTTTTTTTTCCATTCTTGAGATATTTTACTAAAAAAAATGTTTCAGCTCTCTCCAGGTAAACATAAAAGATGTAAGGTCTCTTGTATTATGGCTGAATAGTATTCCAGGGCATACGTGTCCCTCAGTTTGTTAATCCATTCATGGGTTGATGTGCATTTGGGTTGCTTTCACAACTTGGCAATTATGAGTTGGGCTTCATTCACATTCCCGCGCAAATGTGTTTGCGGTACAGTGATTTTTGTTCTTCTGAGTAAATACCTAGTAATAGAATTACAGGATCAAATGGAAAGTTGACTTTTAGTTCTTTAAAGATTTTCCATATTTCTTTCCATAAAGGTTATATTAGTTTGCAATCCCACAAGCATAGAAGTTTTCCTTTCACTCCACAATCCATGACAGAATCTGCAGTTTAGGGACTTTGTGATGTGGACTAATCTTACTGGAGTTAGCTTATATCTAAGAGTGGTTTTGATTTGCATTTCTCTGATGATTAAAGACAATGAGGATTTTTACATGTGTTTGTTGGCCATTTATCTATCGTTTCAGAGAAGTTTCCAAGTCTTTAGCTATCTTGTAAATGGGGTTGTTTGCTCTTTTCTTGTTGATTAATTTGAGTTCTCTATAGATTCTAGTTATTAGGCCTTTCTCAAATTTGTAACATGCAAAAATCTTCTCCCATTCCAAAGGCTGTTTGTTTGGTATGGTTGTTGTACCCTTAGCAGTACAGAAGCTTTTTATCTTGATTAAATCCCATGTATTTATTTTTGGAGCTACTGCAATTGCCAGGGGTGGGAGGTGGGGGGTGGGTCTTCCTCATAAAGTATTTTCCCAGGCCAATGTTTTTAAGCACTTTCCCCAAATTTATTCCAGAATATTTATTGTTTTGTGTCCTAAATATAAAATCTTTTATCCAGCAAGAATCAATGTTTTTCAAAGGTGAGAGGTGTGGGTCCAGTTTCAGACTTCTACATGTAGCTAACCTGTTGTCCCAGAACCATTTATTAAATAGGAAATCTTTTTCTCAATGCATGTTTTTGTTAGGTTTATCAAAAATCAAATGGTGATATGCAGCTGGGTTTATCTCTAGATTATCTATTCTATTCCATAGATCTGTCTCTGGTTTTGTGCCAATACCATGCTGTTTTGATCACTACAGACTTTTAGCATAACCTGAAGACTGGTAATGTGATGCCTCCAGATTTGTTTTTATTTCTTAGGATTTCATTGACTATTAGGACTTTTCTCTGGTTCCATATAAAAATGAAGTATTTTTTCAATTTTGTCAAAGCATGACATTGTTGCTTTGATGGGGATTTCACTAAATCTGTATATTTCTTCCCAGCCATCAGTATGGTGTATTCTTCTATTTGCTACGTCTTCAGCTATTTCTTTTCTCAGAGTTTTATAGTTTATAGAGATCTTTCATGTGCTTTGTTAGATATATTCACAGGTATTTCATTTTCTTTGGAGCAGTGTAAAGGGCGTAATCTTTGATTTTATTCTCATCTTGACTGTTCTAGCATATATGAAGGTGACTGATTTGTGGGCATTGATTTTGTATACCAAAGCCCTACTATATTCCTTGATCACATCTAAGAGCTTTGTAGTTGATTCCCTTGGGTTTTCCAGGTATAAGATCATGTCATCCACAAAGAGCAAGAGTTTGACCTCCTCTGTCCCCATCTGAATACCTTTGATGTCCTTCTCTTGCTTGATTGAAATGACTAGGACTTACAACACTATGCTGAATAGCAGTGGTGACAGTGGGCATCCTTGTCTAGCTCCAGATCTGAGCAGAAATTCTTTCAGTTTAACTCTATTCAATATGATGTTGGCCATGAGTTTGTTGTAGATGGCATCTATTAGTTTAAGAAATGTCCCACCTCCACCTATTTTCTTAAGTGTTCTTATCAAGAAAGAATGCTGAATATTGTCAAAAGCCTTTTCTGCATCAATTGAAAGAATTACATTGTCTTTGTTTTCGATTTATGTGGTGAATCACATTTAAAAATTTATGTATATTAAACTAACCTTACATCCTTGGAATAAAACCCACTTGACCATGATATACAACTTTTTTAATGTGTTGTTGTATTCTGCTTGCTAAGATCTTACTGAATATTTTTGCATCAATATTCATCAATGATATTGGTCTATAGTTTTCTTTTTTGTGTTGGGTCTTTTACTGGTTTTGAAATCAGGGTGATATCTGCTTCATAGAACATGTTGGGAGAGGAGTCCTTCCATCTCTATATTTTGTAATAAATTATGCTATATAGATACTAGTTCCTCTGTGAAGTTTTGTTAGAATTCTGGTGTGATACCATCTGATGCAGGGTTTTTCTTTTGGAAAGTTTTGTATGTAGTTAATGCTATTTCAGTGCTTGATATAGGTCTATTCAAAATTTCTAATTCTTTCTGGTTGAGTTTAGAAAGGTAGCATGCTTCCGAGTATTGGTCTATTTCCTCTAGATTTTCTTATTTCTGGTCATAGAGGTTTTTATAATAATAATTGAAGATCTTTTGTATTTCTGTGATATCTGTTATTTCTCCTTTACATTACTGATTGAAGTTATAGGTCTTACTTTTCTATTTCTGGTTAGTCTGGCCAAGGGTTTATCAATTTTATTAATCTTTTCAAAGAATCAACATTGTGTTTCACTGATCTTCCAAATGATTCTTTTGTTTAATTATGCTTTAATTTTATACATTGATTTTCATCTGCTGGGTTTAGAGTTGGATTATTCTTCCTTTTCCAGTTAGTTGAGATGGTCCATTAGGTTGTTGACTTGCTCTCTTTCTGTTTTCCTGATGAAGGCATCTAATGGCATAAATTTCTGTCTTAGGACTGCCTTTGCAGTATCTATAGGTTTCGATAATTTGTGGCTTCATTATCATTTTGTTCAAGAAATCTTTGATTTCCTTCTTAATCTCATCTTAATCTCATTCTTTTGATAAAGTTATTTAGTTTCCATGACTTTATTTGGGTATGAATATTTCTGTTACCGCTGAGTTCAACTTTTATTTCATGATGGTCCAAGAAGATACAAAGAATAATTTCTATTCTTTTGACTTTGTTGAGGTTAGACTTGTGTCCTAAGGTATGATCAGTTTTGGAGAATGACCTATAGGCTGATAAGCAGAATGTCTATTCAGTTTTGTTAGGATGAAATGTTCTACAGATGTCTGTTAAGCCATTCATTCTAGGGTCATGTTCAAGACTATTATAAAATTTCTTTGTTTAGTTCTACTTGGAGGATCTGTCCAGGCTGTTAAAGTGGTATTAAAGTTTCTAACTATATTTGTAGGAACTAATTATTATAGTGTAAGAAGATATACTGTTCAGATCATTTAAGGTTTTTTTAAATAAATCGAAGAGATTTCAGTTAGGCAGAAATGTTAATTTTTGAAATCTCTTCATGTTGTGTGCTTCCATCAACAAGCAGGTAGTGTCCATCCTTGTCTTTCCTTATTTTTGTTGGTTTAAATCCAGTTGTATCTGCAAAAAAGATTGCAACCACTTATTTCTTCTGATTTCCATTTGTCTGGATGATTGTTTTCCATTCCTTTATCCTGAGTCTTGTTTTATCCTTTGAGGTTATGGGTGTTTCTTAGAGACAACAGATATTGGCCTCAGCTTTTATATCCAGTCAACCAAGCTGTACCTCTTTAGAGAAAAATTCAAGCCATTCACATTTATTGAGAGAATTGATAGGTATGGTGGAGTTTGGTCATGTCATTTTTCAGAGGTCCAAAACTTATTTTTATCCCTTTCACCATTGTGGAAGCTAGGCTTTGTGCCTTAATTTCTGGATGTGCTTACTTATTGGTGGACCATAGTGCTAGTCATTATGAAGAATGAATCTGAGTACTCCTTATAGAGTGAGTCTAGTCATGACAAATACCTCAACATTTGGATGTCAGTAAAATATTTGATTTCTGCGTCACAAATGAAATTCAGTTTAGCAGGATCCTGGATGGAAAATTGCTATATTTAAGAAGGTTAAAGACCAATGACCATCCTATTCTGGCTTGAAAAGTTTCAGCTGAAAGATCTGCAGTCATCCTGGTATTTTTTCCCTTTGTAAGTAAGATTTCTTACACCTGGTTCAGTGGCCCACACAACACTCTGGCCTCTGCCCAAGATAGTTTTTCTGGCAACCAGACAGGAATAAGGGTGAGATGTGGGCTCAGGATTGCAGAGAGAGAGAGTATTTGTTCACTTCTGTGCCAGGCAGGATAGGTCTGGGCTCAGCGGTCCTTTGTTTTCTGCTCCCTTGGAGAAGCCCTTTGAGGACCTCCTGGTTGGGGGAGTGGTCTTATGTCCCCTAGGCAACAGGTGCCTTCGACTAGTCACTCCATACCTGATCTTTGTTATCTTTGTTCATCTTTCTTGGCCTTGCAACTTGTCTCAGCTTATGTGCCCATTTTTCACCCTGTGCTCAACTCCCACCTTCAGCTTCTCTGAGTTCACATCAGTCCAACTTCTCTCCCTATGGACAGGAGCCTCTGTGAAACCTGCTTCTAGTTGGCCATCTTGACTCCTACCACATAACTCTGAATTCAATTTTTTAGAAGTTCAAGAAACTTCTTTAGGTTCTCACTCCCAAAAAAAAGTTCTCATTTCAATTACTTTCTCTCATAATAGAGCTTAATGGGCTGATTAGAAAGAATATATCATAAAGAAGCTCTAACTTCTAACAACATATCTATCTGCCAACTTTGGAGAGTCTGAAGTAATGCTTTTGTATCTATCTGGTGGGTCAACCTCTACTCAGAGTGGCCAAGTGGGCATCTTCCAAAAATAGCAACAACAAGAAAAGAAATTTAGACCAGGCCAAGTGACTCACTCCTGTGATTCCAGCACTCTGGGAGGCCAAGATGAGTGCATTGCCTGAGCTCACAGGTTTGAGACCAGACCGAGAAAGAGCAAGACCCATCTCTAAAATAAAAATAGCCAGTCATTGTGGTAGGCACCTGTAGTCTGTAGTCTCAGCTACTTGGGATGTTAAGACAACAGAATCGCTTTAGACCAAGAGTTTGAGGTTGCTGTGAGCTATGATGCCACAGCATTCTACCAAGGGTGACAAAGTGAGACTCTGTCTCAAAAAAAAAAAAAAAAAAAGGCTCAGCACCTGTGGCTCAAGTGGCTAAGGCACCAGCCACATACACCTAAGGTGGCGGGTTTGAATCCAGCCCAGGCCTACCAAATAACAATGACAGCTGCAACCAAAGATAGCCAGGTGTTGTGGTGGGTGCCTGTGGTCCCAACTACTTGGGAGGCTGAGGCAGGAGACTCACTTGAGCCCAGGAGTTGGAGGTTGCTGTGAGCTGAGATGCCACGGCACTCTACCCAGGGTGACAGCTTGAGGCTCTGTCTCAAAAAAAAAGAAAACAAAAGAAAAAAACTAAAATAGACACTACACCTCCTTTGTACTATTTTTTATTAATTCTCTATAGATTTTGGGTATAAGAATTAGATATGTATTTTGCAAAAATTATCTTTCAGTCTATAATTTGAATTTTTATTTTTCCACTTGTATACTCTGAAGAGCAGAAATTCTTGAATTTCTTGATGCTGTTATCTCTTGAGCAGAAATGCGAGAACTATGGGGAACTACTTCCCACCAGCAATGAAAACCATCCATCAGCCAGTTCTAAGGAGCCTCAGGGAGTCAGCATTTTGTGATTATTCTCATAGCCATCCACTAAAAGAACCCTTTAACAACATCAATTCTATTTCTCTCCTACAGCCAGCAAGAACTATGCTTGCTCATCTATCTCTGAAACTTTTTCAGGCTCCATCTGACACTACCTAGTGGGAATAAGGCTCCACTAATGGCCTATAATTTTTAAATGCACTCCCAGAGTAGACCCCTAAAGGGGAAACTGTGCCTATAGCCAACCAAAGTGGAAAGAGAACAAACACTCCAATACCCCCCAAGGCAACAGAGTAGATCTCACCCTAGCCCTAAGACAATAAATTTCATAACTGTAATATGAGTAAACTATATACAACAGTGTAATTATATATGGGTGTGTATATATATATAACATAACCAAGTAAGGTTTACTTTTGGAGTCATCCTTAATTTTTCCCTTTCTCAGATCTATTATCCAGTCACTTACTAACCATGTCAACCTGAAAACTTAGTTTCCGTCTACTTTTGTCCATCACCCTGTCACATTTTGACAATACTACTATAATATCCTCTTAGCTTGTCACTTTAATTTCATTCTTGAACACCCTCCCTCCCTCCAAAAATCCATTATTCTCATAGCAGCCAAAGAAATATTTTTTGTAAATCATATTATACCCTTTTCATACTTAAAAACCTCTAGAATGCTTTCTAGAATAAAATCTAAACTATTCAATATGGTTATTCATTCACTTACTTGTTAATATCATCTCTTACTAAAGTAATACTTTCACAGGAAGTAGAATCCTTTCTACCTCATCAATGTTGCTCCTACACATCCAGAAATAAGCCTGACAATTTAGTACATCCTCCAAAAAAAAAAAAAATCTTGACTTAAATATGTAAATAAATAATAAAGGAAGTAAAGATCAACATTATAAAATCTGTTAACATAATTCACTATATTAACTGAGCAAAAGGGAAAAATATCGATTACACATGCCAAAATCAATACATATTCCTGACTTTTTTTAAATTATGAGCTAAAAATGAAACTCCCTTTCCTGATAAAGGATATATACTTATGACATCTAATTTAAATAAGCACTAGACACACTCTCATTAAGGCTAGGAACAAAAGGAAGATACCTGTTACCATTGCTATTAAACATTAAGGGAAAGAAATGAAGTATAAATACTTGAAATATAGTGACAAAATTTTACATTCATATGAGTACTTTTCAACTTAGGATAATAAAATTGACAGAAACATCCCCCATGAAAGGAAATATTCAAAAATTAGAAAATGTAATGTATTGGTCCACCTTCTCCAGCCATTCTACCTCCACTTTCAAAGCAAAAATAAAAGTCCTTGGATATACTACAAAGCTATAGTAACCAAAACAACACAATACTGGCAAATAAACACATAGACCAGTGGAAAAGATTAGAACCCAGATATAAATTCATGCATTTTTGACAAAAACACTAAGAACATACATGGGGGAAAGGACAGTCTCTTCAATAAATGCTGCTCAGAAAACTGAGCATCCATATGCAGAATAAAAATATATCCCTTTCTCTCATCACATAAAAATTCAAATCAAAATGTATTAAGGACTGGGTGGCGCCTGTGGCTCAGAGGAGTAGAGCACTAGCCCCATATGATGGAGATGGTGGGTTCAAATCCAGTCCCAGCCAACAACTGAGAAAAAAAAAAATGTATTAAGGACTTAAATGTAAGACCCAAAACTATGAAACTACTACAAGAAAACATTGAGAATGTTTCATGACCTTGCTCTGGGCAAAGATATTTTGTATAAGACCCCAAAAGTACAGTCAACAAAAAATAAAAATAGACAAATGGGATTATAGCAAGCTAAAAAGCTTCACACAGCAAAAGAAATGCTCAACAGAGTGAAAAGACAACCTAAGGGGGAAAATATTTGAAAACTATCCACCTGACAAGGAATTAATAATCATGATATATAAGGAACTCAACACAATAACAAAAAAAAATCCAAAGAAGAAAATGGGTAAGTGATCAGAATAGACATTTCTCAAAAGAAGTCATGCAAATAGCCAACTGGTATACAAAAAAAAGTTCAGTAACACTAATTATCAGGGAAATGCAACTCAAAACTACAATGAGATATCATCTCATCCTAGTTAAAATGGCTACTTACAGAATTTACAGGAATTAGGAAAATTTCAAATAAAGCAGCTTTGAGGTGCAGGAGGAAGTTAGATCACAGTTTGATTCTGGTCAGTCTAAGTTTGAGATGCCCATGAGTTGATAGTTGATAGTTTGTCAACTTCTTAAAAGTTGACATGGAAATAGAAATTGGAGAGGAAAAAGTCTATAGATGGTATTATTCATTACCAATAATTACCAATATTATTTTTTTATTTTTCATTTTTTTGAGACAGAGTCTTACTCTGAGTGTGGTGGGATCACAGCCCACAGCAACCTAAACCTTTTAGGCTTTAGCAATCCTCTTGCCTCAGCCTCCCAAATAACTTGGACTACAGACATGTGCCACTATATTCGGCTAATTTTTCTGTTTTTAGAAGAGCCAGGTTCTTGCTCTTGCTCAGGCAGGTCTTGAACTCCTGAGCTCAAGCAAAATTTAAAGCCATGAGACATGAAATCAATGTAATCACAAGTCACAGATAGAAGCCACATGCATAGTATAAAGTGGTTCCTTTGGTAGGGACAAGATAAATCAACACCCCTCCATTTTCCTTATCAATGCAACTACCCCATTTCCTAATTACTGTGGTTTCTAATGCTTATATTTATCTCACTAATAGTTTAGTAAGCTAAATATCCTGGATTTCTTCCCTCCACGCAACATATCTCCTTATAAATAAAATAGCACTGATTATACTTCTCCATAACCTGTTTCTGTGTATGGTAGGACCTAAGGTCATAGGCGGTCCTTAATCAATGATATAAATAAGTCACCTAAATAATTACATAAGTTTTCAAGCTGCTGTTTTTAAAGAGAGTGGCTAGCAATTATCTTTGTGATAATTAGCAGTAATGAGCATCTGTTCAACCTAAAAATAAGAAATTTTAAGATTTCTAATTCATAAAAGCATGGAGATCATAAACCAGAAAGAACCTCATTGTCATCCAATATAGCAATTCTCAGCTTTGGTTTCCCAAAGTGGGCTTTCAGGAGAGTCAACTCTAGAGCCAGACTGCCTGGGTTTGGATCCTAACTTAGCAACTACCCCTTGGCATAGGCAATCTGCTACAGCTGTGGGCGGCCCTACATATTCATGCTGGGTATGATAAAAGTGCAAGATCATTCCCACTGTTTACACAGGCCATATCTCAGGGTTGTGTTAGCAACCAGAAATGACAAAGTTTGAGATTACATTTCCCCCCAAGCAAACCGAGTAGGCTTTCTTTGGTTAACTATAAAAGTGGTGGAATTTCCAGGTAGACTCACCTGTGTTGCCCAGGCTTGGGCAGATGGGACACTGGCATAAACCTGAAGCACTAGCTACTTCTTTTGCCATGAGACCTTTGTCTGACCTCACATCCAAGAACCAGTGACAAACTAAATTACTAGCTTGCAAATAGGATAAAACTCCAAATCCCTCACAGTTCTCAGTACTCACTAGCAGTGTGACTGAGAGAGACAGTGGTTTCTTAACATCTCAAAGTCTCATTTTCCTCACTTGTGATATGGAATAGTAGTCTCAAAATCAAAGCTTCTTGTGAGAGTTAATTATAAAATATTTAGCCAACAGTGACTGGCATACAGTGAGCACTTAATAAATGTTTGCTAACTACTAATGAACTATTTCTAAAATTTCCAAAAGCCTAATAACCATATATTAATAACTCCTTAGAAGGATTGCACAATTACTTAACTCAGTATGAAAGAAGTACTTTCAAAATAAAGCATATTAGCAAATAAATTATTTAATCCTCAGAGGTAGATAATATCATTATGCTCATTTTACAGATAAAGAAATTAACCCAGGGGTTAAATAATGTGTCCCAGATCACAGAGCTAGTAAGCAATAGAGCCGGGATCTAAACCCAGGCAGTCTGGATCCAGAACCCATGTTCTTAACCACGGCACTGCGCTGCCTCTCAGTGTAGGAGTCCATTGGGAGTTGAAAGGGGTTGGGAAGAGAACCCAGGATCAGGAAATAGTCCAAGAACTGGACTGTTCTTCCTTAAGATAAGCAGAGACCCAAGAATGCCTTGTGTAGGATAGTGGTGGATCCAGAATTTAAATGACAATTTTTCCATCAGACACATTATCAGAGAATATCTTTTAAGTGAGAAACATAACTGTGATTTAAAATTGAGCAGGAAATATTCAATAGGGCTTTCTTTTCACTCAGCTAGAAGGAGGAGCTCATTATATTGGTTCCCAATACGTCCTGTAGTTATATTAACTTGCTTTATACATTAACATGCACAACTCACTGCAGCAGACATGAAAAGCAAATGACAGAGAAGACATGTTGTAGTGTGAAATGTAAAATGTTGTCAAATTCTAACTCAAACAGGTAGCAACAGCCTGCTAGCTAGTTTGAAAAGACTTTTTAAATTAAAATTTGTTATTACTGTTAATTTAGTTGTTTCTAAGAGATCAGTATGTGCTTATAAGAAAAAAATCTGACAGAAAGGGATGAAGTAAAAAGTAAAAGTACTTATTAGGCAAGGTTAACAGTTTATCCTTCCACAAATTGTCTAATAAGCTGCAACTGTAAAATATCATATATGAGGTCTGACAATTCCGTTCACAAACCCATCCTGGAAAAGATGCTCCACACCACACTGCTGAATATCACTACAGTCACCTTTGAAGTACTCCCCTTGGGAAGCTATGCACTGATGCCAGTGCCTAGCCCACCACCCTTTAAAGCAATTTTGGAACTCTTCTTCTGGAATGGCTGTCAAATCTTTTATTGTATTACCCTTGATGTCCTGAATGTCATCAAAATGCCTTCCTTTCGATAAGTCATGGGGGGCCACATCAGGTGAGGAGGAAGGATGTTCCAGTACAGGTATTGGTTTACTGGCTAAAAACTTCCTCACAGACACTGCCCTTATCATCATAATGCAACAGTCATGAGTTGCTGGCCAAGGTTTTTGGTTGACATTTTCCTGTTTCTCTCCCCATGCTTACATGGACTGCCATGCTTCTCAGTCACCAGACAACTCTGACGTGCCATTTGATGAATTTTTGCAATGTTTTCATCAAATCTGCTTGTTAATGGCTGTCTCAACCTCTCCATCAGTGAGGCTTTCTCCATTTGTACATGGCTGTTTTCTTCATGGCATTATTCCCATAAAACTTGAAATAATACGTTCCTTATTTCTCTTCTGCTCGTGCCAAGTTTAACAAGAAATTTAATGTTTGTTTGTTGCTCTAATTCAAGCACTGACATTCTGACAACAGCACACAGAAACACACAACGCACTCAGCAAGACACTGTTACATGTGGACAGGAGCAAAACCGTGAGACACGGATACACTGAGGTTATAAACTTACAAGTGGTTTCCACAGTGCTGCCAATGTAGCGCACAGTGGCAAGTTTGCAAACTTAATTATTAGAGTTCATGTATATATTTATTGTACATATAAATTTGTTGGCCAGTCGTGGCTACTCACACCTGTAATCCAACACTCTGGGAGGCCAAAGAGAGTGGATTGTTTGAGCTCAGGAGTTAGAGACTAGCCTGAGCAAAAGTGAGATCCTGGATCCACTAAAAAAGGAAAAAAAAAAAAAAAACCTAGTCAGGCATAGTGGCACAAGCCTGTAGTCCCACCTACTTGGAAGGCTAAGGCAAGAGGACTGCTCAAGGCCAGTTTGAGGTTGCTATAAGCTATGATGCCACCACACTCTACCCAGGGCAACAGAGTAAGACTGTCTCAAAAAAAATTGCTTATGATAATATCAATATATCTTTAATATATGAACTATATTTCTATTTTAAACTTACATCTTAACATATTTATTCTATAAAAAACATGATTCTGCCTCATTATTTTCAATAACCTCATAGTAATTTCATTGCAGAGCTGAGCCATATTATAATCAACTGTTGTCCTAGTGATGGGCATTTGTTGCCTCTTGTTTCTTACTATTGAACAGTGCTGCTTGTACATATACCTTTGTATACATGTGTAAGTATACTATGAAATAAGTTCTCAGAATGGACAAATCAAGGGCATGCAGATCATAATTCTGTTAAATCCCATCAAATCGCTTTCTAAAAAGGCAGCACAAAGGCCAGGTGCAGCAGCTCACACCTGTAATCTTAGCACTCTGGGAGGCCGAGGCGGGAGGACTGCTTGAGCTCACCAGTTTGAGACTGAAAGCAACACCCCTTCTCTAAAAATAGTCAGGTGCTTGCTTCCGCAGCACATATTGTAAAAATAGTCAAGTGTTGTGGTGGGGTGGGCGCCTGTAGTCCCAGCTACTCAAGAGGCTGAGGCAAGAGTATCTCTTGAGCCCAAGAGTTTGAGGTTGCTATGAGCTATGATGCCACTGCACTCTACCAAGGGTGACAAAGTAAGACTCTGTTTCAAAATTAATTAATTAATAAAAAGGCAGCACAGTATATTTTAGGTAATATTTACCTTTTTGCTTATGAGAGTTTCCAAATTTTCCGACATGCATGGAAATACTTTCCCACAATTAAAAGTAAATCCATATGTTCACCCATACACACATAAATGAGATCAATCTGTAAATATTGATAGAAAATGATTTGAGGATACAGTGTTAAGTTTAAAAGCAGAGCACAGAACACGGGCAGTGTTACATATGTGTATGCACAGAACACCTCTGGAAGGTGAACTGGCCTGGGGAGAACGGGTAGAAGGCAGATTTTCACTGTTCATCCTTTTTACTATTTGGCCTTTTTATCCTTTTTCTGTACTATCTATTCAAATACAAATGTTTTAACCTTATTGTTTAAAAGAATAAGGTTGTGTTTACAAAAAAAAGTCCCCTTTTTCACCTATAATATTTATAATTTCACCTATAATTTCATTTCTTACCATAGTGTAACTACTAAGTCAGGGATCAAGTCTTGCCTTCTACCCAATAGATAACCTTACTGAATTTTGAAGTTTTTAGGAGGCAAAGACCGTGAGTGGAGGGGAAAGAGTAAGAGCGCCATTTGAGGAAGGTCTAGAAGCCCTTGACTGAACATGGTCGCCACGGAAGGCTAAACGTTTTCCAGGCCCATATCTGGGTGATACACAGGGCTTGTTTCTATACTATTACCGAGATAAGCACGCGGGGTGCAAGGTGAGGTTCACCTCCTAGCTGGACGCCGCTGCTTCCAAGTCCCAAATCAGAGAGGCGAGTCAGCAAAGGAGCCCAGAGAGGCGGGATGATGTGCATTCCTGACCCACCAGGCAGCCCGGGAGCCCTGCACACAGTCCTCGGAGTCCAGCGCCGTTGAGTCACTGGCCTAAGCCCAGGGCCGGGAGAGGGCATCCAGACCCTGTCCTCCTACCTGTCTAGGAAACGCAGCTGCCGCGTCGAAGAGGTGCCTCCTTGAAAGCAGCGTCGGTACCTGCCGGATTCTCAGTTACCAGCCGGATCCTAGCAACGGCCCTGGCTCCTCCTCCCCCGGCCAGGGCACCGCCCCCAGGAGAAGGGGGAGAGGCGGGGAAAGGGGGAGGGGAGGGGCCAGAGCCGAGAAAGCGACAGGGATGCTAACCTCTCCACGATCCCTTTACACCTGTGAAAGGGCACAGTTCCACGAACCAAACACTGACAGCAGTTTAAGCTTTCGGATATGAAAAAATCAGAATCAGAGGAAACATAAATATGAACTCAGAGGCAAGAAATGGTCAAAGGAAAAGTAGGTGTACAACAGAAGGTGACTACTTGCTTTTGTTAAATTTACAACTTGGCTCTTAGACTTTTGCCAGCCAAAGAGATAAAAGAAGTCAGCAACTGTTTATTCCCCTTACAATCAGGAAAAGCGAAATTTACGTCAAATACTAACTTATAATGATTTTTTCCGTATCAGTAAATTTTTTCAATAAAGCTAGTTTTTAAAGAAGCATAAAACAGTATTGAGGGAAAGGTCAAGTATGTTCCTGTTACAAATGTAGTGACGAAGTACATGTGGCTATCTCATAATAATAGCAAACATGTATTAAACAGTCATTTTTTATTTAATCCTTAGGATGATTTTGTTAAGAACTACTATTAGTCCTATTTCACTAACGAGGTATTAAGCCATAGAGGTTTAGGGCGGCGCCTGCGGCTCCAAGGAGTAGGGTGCCGGCCCCAAACACTGGAGATGCCGGGTTCAAACCCAGTCCTGCGCCCCCACCACCACCACCAAAAAAAAAAAGACATAGAGGTTTAGTAAGGGGACCAGGATTAAACCCACACACTCTGACTCCAGAGCCTAAATTTTAAATCACTACTTTCTGGTACTATGTGTAATACCCTTTGATATTTAAAAAGGATGAATAAGAATAGGACAAATCCATTCTCTCATTCATAATATTCAGTGTTTTCATCTCCCCATTAACTTCCTACTGACCAATGTCATTTTTAAGTCTTCATCTCATATTTTACTAGAACATTAAATACTTATTAGATGCTCAGATAAAATTGGCTTAGCTTTAGTAATGATTGTAAATAAAAGCAAATGCATCTTAATCACTTCCACACATTCATGAAAAACAAAGAGGGGAAGGGGGTACAGGTAAACCCTAGGGTGAGTCTTTTACCTATAAGGTAAACACGGGCAGACGGGTGGGGAGGTGTGCAGACAAGGTTTTCTACATACCCACTCCCATCTCCAAAATCATAATGTCTCTTACATTCTACTACTAGTAAGAATTTTACTGGTTTTATTTACACGCTTTTTAAGATCTCCTCTTCAAATTTTATGATACACTGTCCTCCACATTAAAACAATCTGAAAATACTAAGTTTAGGAATAGAGGCACAAGATGGAGGAAAAAAAGATAGGTGGGAGAGATCTTCAAGTACCTCAAAATGTGACTTGCTATCCACTATATATTCTTATTTTATCGACAGTTTGTTGTGAAGATGAATTTATACAACTCAATCTTAACATAAGAGCCTAATTTAATAGGTTTCTTGGGCAGCCTGTATGCCTGTGATTTTTTGTCAATTCCAAAAATAAGAGTAATTTTACAATATCATTTTCCATTCTCCTTTTCACAACAAATCCATGCATTTTCAAAGGCTTTATTGTCCAAAATGACTCCTTTTTATCTCTCATGGAACATCTACCTTTATTTATCTTAGCATTTGTTTATGTAATATACATTCTTTTCTGTGGTTTTATATTTACAAAGATGCCACCTAGTGGCTTTATAAAAAATTAACCATTTCAAAGTATTTCCCATAGTTATTCCAGGCTAAAATGAACAAAGAATTTTTTTTTAAATATTAAAATAATTCAGAAAACTAAGGACCTGAAAATCATGCTTTGGAAATTACCAATGTGGATTAAATTCGGATTATAATGCCTCTTTCTAAGCTTGTCAAGAAGTAGAAATGTAAGTCCATTGTCCCTTTTGTGAAACCTGTTGAGGTAGATGTATTTTTTATTCAAATATTCAACATGGACACACACCTTATGTAACACCTTCAGTGGGTCTGGGGAAATAGTCCAGAACCAAATACATTAATATTTCTATAGCAGAATAAGATCACAGATAGCCTTATATCAATTTAGGTCAGGTTTGCTGCCAATGAGTTATGAAAAACTATTTTCTGAGGTTTTTGAAACTTGAAATTTAGATAAGGAACTATGGTGTTGTTTTACCCAGAAAAGAAAAAAATCTCCCCTTAGAAAAGGATAGTAAAATCACAATATTCTAGAAAATAGTAATACTTATCTTTAGAAAAGCTAAAAGGTTTACTTTAAAAAAATGGTTGAAGATCATGAGAAATACCAAAAGAAGAAATTTTTACAATGATTTTCATTTACAGTCATATATAGAAGCTAATCTATCATAAATTACATTTAGGCATACCACAAAAGATTAGCTGCTAATATAAAGCTAAACATCACTTTGAAAATTTTTATTGATGACAATGCATGCCAAGTTCAGTTTATATTAACTCCATGGCACGTTCAAAACAAATTTTTAACCTTGGTTTTGTTTTTTTCTTTCTAGGTATGATTTGCCATGTTCTAATTCACCATTACTATGTTCATTTAAGTATGTGTTGATGGTGCCATGCTTAGCCTGGATTTCTTGTATAAATCCTATGCACACTCTTTGTTAAACCTCCTTTGACATGAAATATGAATAAAAACCAAACTTGGTTAAGACACTGGGATTTAAGGATAGCCTATGCTAAGTTACTACTTTTCTAATTTTCTTCACCGTCTAAAATATTGATTATATTGATAGTCTTCCAGATAGATTCCTCCAGTCCCCATCAATAATCCAAACCCCTTGTCATATCCCCCCTTTGATTTCCTGTGAATCCTGTCTAAAATAAAACCTCATCCTCCTCTAAACCCAACTCCTATCGCCTAATTTTATTTTTTTCTCCAAAACTTAGCATTACTAAACTATTATTATAGCATAGGCTACAAAGTCAATGAACATTGACTTGTAATAAAAAGACAGCACTCAGCAAATGCAAAATACGATACATCCAGCAACTTGATACAAATATTTAATTCTATAACCCTGAATGTACTTGTGCAAGGTGTTAACTTATCTGTATATAACCATGGTAGGTAAGAGGGAAAAGGTAAAGCTGATACTAGCCTATCTGTAGAAATTTTCCCATGCAGCCATAGCTGAATTTCTCCCTTTGAAATTAGACACATTAATAAATACTGTTACTGGCTTAATTAGCTTCACCCCTCTGGCTACAGTTTAGGATTAAAAAAATACACAGTTAAAGAAAAGCTCTAATTGTGAGGAAAAGGCAGGGTGATAAGAGAGTGCTGGAGAGTTGAAGGGCTACAATGAAACCTGAAGCCTGACTGCACATGATCACTGCTATTGTTGGTATGATGTTTATTCTATTCAGATGACAGAATTGTTCTTCCCGGTGTAGGAAGGATGGTGCCTTACTGCTGTAGGGTACCATACGTCCTGTTTGTCTAGGACATACATTACCCTTATGAAGTTATTAATAATTTCATCCTCAAAATCACTCAAGGTTGAATAAATTAAATGGTTATCCCAAATATAAGCCATTTTCATCCCAAAGGAAAAGAATGCCCAGAGATTGGAAATCTTCTGCACTAAGTCAGGTGTAGAAGAAAACAGGGAGAAATGAAACAGGCCATTCTGAAAATTACTCAAGTTAGTGCAGAATGTTCTCAAAACAATGAACATCTTTGATTAGAAAAATCATTTGCAACGTGATCAGAATGCTTAATCTGGAAATGTATAGGAACAATTAGAAAAAGGCAGGAGTAAAAACAATCAGGTGTAAGACTGTGTGGGCAGCTGGGATGGCAGAAAGAATGACGGAATAAATTGAAATACTTTTTAGAAACCTGCCTCATTGATGTTACCTGCTTATGGGCAACAGGAAGATCTTTGCACAAACTGAAATTTAGTTTACAATTTCTGTTCATATTTGTTCTTTATAGTTATTTTAAACAAAAAAGTCAAGAGAGCAGGATCTAGGTTCATTTGGTACAGCCCGTACAGTTCAAACAGAAACGATAACATCCCAAGTATATCCACAAAGAATAGTATAAAAGGAACATATTGCCTAGCCTCAAAATTTAGCTCCACATCTTACTAGCTATGTGACCCTGAGTATGTTACTAAACCATCATTTTGCTTCAGTTCCTCCAGGCCATCGTGTTCCACAACTGCAGGAGAAAACTACTCACACTGGATCTGGCTGCTTTGTCTGAAAAATGAAGATAACTTGCAGTATCTCTTTCTTAAGGTTGCAGTGCAGATTTAATGAGTGGAATTAGTCAAGTATTTACAACAGTGCCTGGCATTCACATGAAATCAAACATTAACTATTACTATATCATTAATTCTATAAGACTACTATTCTTCAACTAGCATCACTAATGCAAACACCAGAAAGGTCGCCTTTTAATTAACAAGGCTTTAGTAACAATGCTGGTGAAATATAAAAGATGCTCAACAAACATGAGAGAAATGGGACTGAAACTATGATGAAGGCACACCAAGAAATCTCTTTTATGTGCCCAAAGGATCTGAAAAAATGGGTTAGAAAATTAGCCCGAAAGCATCCTCACAAATATACATTAGGATCATATTACATTTACTCTATTCAGATGACAGACTTGTTCCTCCTGGTGTGGGAAGGATGGTGCCCTACTGCTGTACGGTGCTATACATCCTGTTTGTCTAGGACGTACCTTACCCTTATGAAGTTATTAATAATTTCATCCTCAAAATCATTCCAAATATAAGCCATTTTCACAGCAAAGGAAAAGAATGCCCAGATATTGGAAATCTTCTGCACTAAGTCCAGGTGTGGAAAAGTATGACCACGGCACACCAAGAAATCCATGCTTTCTCTATATTTACTCAGTAGTGTATTGCAAATTGAAGTAAATGTTTAGAGCTGAAAAATGTGGTTATAATTCATAAACGCTATTTATTTTGCAAAGTTGGAAGGAAGTCATTCTGAGAGCTTGATAAATTGCCTCAATTTAGTCACTGAGTTCATGATGACACTAGAACAGTGGGAATAAGAACCCCTGAACTTCTGACTCTCTACAACTATTTCCACTTCCTCTCCAGGAAAAGTTTTCCACACTCAAGGAAGTAATTCAATCTGCCTTATTTAATATTTATTTCACATTCATGTCAGAGCTCTCTGAGGAGAGAAACATGCTGGAAGAAAAGGAAAAACAAAATTTTCTTTCTCATTCTGAAAGATTTTGTCTTGCCACAGAGTAACAAAATATACAGATATATACACAAGCACATGTGCACACACACCAGAAAAGTACTACCTATAAAGGAAAGAGATACCAAGTTAAATTTAACCAGGTGTTTAGAAAGGCTGGGGGCTGGTCGGCAAAGGTGAAAACATAAAAAATAACTTTGTTACCCTTTAAGCTCTCTAGGTTCTTTCCTTGAATAGTATTTGTCTGATACCCACCAACCCACATGTGGAAACTTAGTGAAAACTATTCAGTAATTCCATTTTGAATATACAGCCCTATAACTAAGAATAGAAGCCCTCCCCCCATATGTCAGGGACTCTTAATGTCTCTTCTTTTACAGAAATCTACCTCCTTTTTGATGTAGTTGCGTTGATCAAGAAAATTAAATATTAAAGTCTAGAATGCTAACTTACTCAAGTCCAACAAAAAGGTTTTCAAACTGTGTACAATAAATCTTTCTTTAAAGTAAAAATTAACCAAATCAATTTCTTCAACTTTATAATAAATTCTAATTTTGTAATTTTCAGAAATAGAGTAACAAAAGATGACAAAGTTAAGACTATATGAAACCAAGTAAATAGAATAACTAATTCAAATAAACACTAAAATAAAATGACATTTATTATGGACTTGGTAATCAGTATATAATTACATGTTTAAGTTTTACTTTATATACATAAGCTCACAGCCAATGTTAATCACAATTTCAAATTTTACCACTAGCTACTTTTGCTATTTTATCACATTTGAAAATATTTGTTCTTACCACTTTAAACACTTACCTATAAGTTTGTTTACACAATAATAATTAAGTGCCTTTCTTTTTGTCAGGATATTAAAAAAAAGAAATGACATATTGAAGATACTACTAAGATATTTTACTTTTCAATTATGTCTTCTGCATTGAAGATCTGTAGAAATGTTTTCTAATTAATTTTCCAGTCTTCCCATAACCTCTCTGTTCACAGAAATATCATCTTTGAAATAATCTGTGACTCCTTTACAAATCAAAAATTGATTCACCAGACCTTATTACCATAATTACCAATTTTAATAAGTCTCTTAAATAGGTTCTGTATCAGTTTGATAATGTCACATAATTTAGACACATTTTTAAAATAGAATACTAATTACATCAATTTCCCATCAACCCACCAAAGTCATTCACTAATGATTATATTGGCCATTTCCACTGATTGGCAGGAGCCTCTTCCACTAATGGCTCCCATGGTTTCCACTGCATCATTTTTCTTGCCAGACTTAGTTCATATTCAGCCTGTTAATAAAATTTTTTAAAAGATCATTTGATTTTATTGTTTAACAGATATTTATCAGAGCAAACAACTGAAATGTAACTATTAGAGCTACTACTTTCATATTAATATCACATGACCTATTACAACATTAACTGTGGAATATTATATATTGAAATTACCTTAATTCCCACAGCTACACAATCATGAGTAGGAAAGGATATCTTCTGATTTCTTCTAATTAGAGTTCAAAAGTTTAGTCGGTGAGCTTTAGATCTTAATTGTGTTTCTTTTTCTTTCTTTTTTTTTGAAACAGAGCCTCAAGCTGTCACCCTGGGTAGAGTACAGTGGCATCACAGCTCACAGCAACCTCCAACTCCTGGGCTTAAGCAATTCTCTTGCCTCGGTCTCCCAAGTAGCTGGGACTACAGGCACCCGCCACAATGCCTGGCTATTTCTTGGGTTGTAGTTGTTATTGTTGTTTGGCAGACCCGGGCTGGATTCAAACCCGCCAGCTCTGGTGTATGTGGTTGGCGCCTTAGCCACTTGAGCTCTAAGCAGCGAGCCTTAATTGTGTTTCTTAAGTTTTTTGAGAATCAGAAATATGTCTCTCCATCTCTGCCAGTGGCTTACAAACTTCATTTTACTGTTGCTCAACAGTAAAAAAAATACACTTTACTATGGAATCCACAATACACAGTAAATAAAATTAAAAAAAATACTATCTTTACTAGCAGTAATATATTCTATTTTCCATTGTATTTTTTAATGTTAATCACGGTATTAATTTCATGCCCATAATTGCTTAAGACTCAGAGTTTGTAAGTGATCTGTAGAATGTAGGATCTGTAAAAAATATTTACTAAATTAATTCCTGGATGAGATTGTATTTCAATATTCTTTCAAACACAATTTATAACATATTTAACAAATATATTTTAGGTAATTCCTTTTTTGTTTGTTTATTTTTAATGACAGGGTCTTGACCCTATAGTTTAGGCTAGGGTGCAGTGACACAATCATAGCTCACTATAACCTTGAAGTCCTGGGCTCAAGGGATCATCCTACCTCAGCCTCCTAACTTGTTTATTTCATATTTTTTCTACAACAAAAAAGACCTATGACAAATCTAGCCAGCTTAAAAGATGATTATTATTAAGCACCTGTCAAAATGTTAAGAAGTAATTCAAAAACAGAGTAAGTGCTTGTTATACCAAATGATATTATTCTGCAGTTAAAAGGCAATATCCCATTTATGCCGGTGATCAAAAAGCCAATCTGTAGCAGCAACTACACAGAAACAATGAGTTAAAGAATAGATAAATAGAATCAGGAAGTAGAGCTGTTACTAACACTGAAATGAGAAAATAATTTAAATACTGACAAAGTATTACCTAAGGATGGCTGTCTCCCTGACCGCCTTTTGCCTTGGGTCTCCTGTACGTCCATGTTTTCTCTAAGGCATTTTATAGCATGAGGTGGGTACCTATCCCTTAGGCACCTGGACCCAGCTGTATCTGGCCCATGCCACCCATTTCCTCTGTTTTCTGACACATTGTCCTTTCCTCATTCCTCTCATACCATCCATCTAGAAAAGAGGCTACCATGGTAGCCACTACCCTTCTGTGGCTACTGAGCACCTAAATCAGCTAGTCCAAATTCAGATGTGCTGCAAAAGGTAAACTACACCCCTCATTTTGCAGATTTAGTATTAAAAAAGGAATATACACGGTAAAATATCTCAATATTTGTATAGTGATTATATGTTTAAATGACTATTTTGGCTGTACTGGGTTAAATAAGACAAGCCACCACTTATACAAGAAAAAAACCTACAGTTTAATTTTGTTTAATTTTGTTCAATGCTTTCCCTTTGGTTATATATAGATTGTAGAAATAAGTAGACTATGGAAGTAAATAAGCAAAAAATATACTATTTTAAGTATTCTATAGTTGGCTTTAAATCATCTGTAGTATTTTTGTTATGAAAATATAGTATTTTTGCACTCTAAACAGTGAACATAGCTCATCTTACTAACAGCTTACAGTAGTAATGATCAGGTTTTGTTCTGTGCCTTAAATTTAGATAAATTACAATATTGTACTGGATTTATACTAACCCCAGGTACATGCTAAAATGAGCTACTGAATAAATCCTTTTCATCAAAATAAAGTCTTACTCCCTGTGTTTTACTTAAATTAAGAGCTGCTTATATAGCAAAATGACATTTTTTAATGAAACAGAGCTGACACCATAGGAAATAAAATAAAATGCTAAATAACATTTTTTAGTAGAAATTGTTTCTCATAAAAGTTTTACATCATTACAAAAAAAATTAAGAAATAGAGAAAAAAGCCTTTTGTTGTATGACTAATGCTTTGATTAATATGTTTGTTCAAAGGGCACTTTTCATTTTCTTGTTATTAGCATCAGTCATTTCAATTGAAATTACTAGTCAAACATCCTTACATAATTTGAATTAAATTCTTGATACACATCACTAAACTACTTTCTAAAAGGATTAATTTTGGCCCAGTGCAGTGGCTCATACTTGTAATCCTAGCACTCTGGGAAACCAAGGCAGGAGTTCAAGACCAGCCAGAATAAGAGTGAGACCCTGTCTCTAAAAATAGCCAGGCATTGTGGCAGGCACCTGTAAGTCCAGCTACTTAGGAGGCTAAGTCAAGAGGATAACTTGAGTCCAAGAGGTTGAGGTTGCTGTGAGCTATGACACCATAGCACTCTATTAAGAGTGACAAAGTGAGACTCAAAAAAAAAAGAGGGTTAATTTGTTAATTTTTAGTGCCACAGCAGTGTCCCCAAAACACCATCTTTGAAAACACATCTATGTTAGTTTAATTTGATCAAGGAAAATTGTCCCTTTTTTAAAAAAGTAGTACATTTCCCCTCATTGCTAATAAACTTTTAAAATATATTCCTGTATTTTATAAATTATAACAATATTTTTATCTATCATTTGGTTTTAATTATACTTACATATTTGAACATTTTTTAATAAACGGTATCTTAAAATTAAACTGCAGTTTTCTCATATAGTTAAGAAAGATTTCTAAACAGAATAATTTAAGATTTACATATCTTAAATATAATTAATATTAATTTTTTTTTTTTTTTTTTTGCAGTTTTTGGCTGGGGCTGGGTTTGAACCCTCGACCTCCAGTATATGGGGCCAGCACCCTACTCCTTTGAGCCACAGGTGCCACCCAAATTATAATTCTTCCAATCCCAATTTCTCTTCATAATCATGCTTATATCCTACTGTTCACTATGTTTTTTGTCTGGTTAGTACTTGAGAAACAATGTAAACCCAAGGTCTCAAATATACTGTACAATTAATTGTTAACTTGGTCAAAAGCTCCAAAAACCAAAAATAAAGAATATTTTGTTATTCAAAACATCTGCATTTGTCTCTATTAAAATATGCCATACTCTTAAAATAAGCTATTATATCTAAAAAGATAAAAATATTAAAATGACAGTAATATTGTATTACTTATTTAAACTAAGGAGAGCATGCTGACTAATCCTCAGAGTATGATACTACAAACTTCTAACAAAGCCTCACAAATTCAATCTACAATCAATTATATTTAACTGACGTATACCTTAGAAGTACCACATTTTCTGCATATAACTAGTCTTATATTTGATGAATTGATATAAATAAATTTAGTTTCCTTTCTGTATGGAATGTTAGCTTTGTGCTTTTATATAAAATGAAAATTTGAAAACAAACACCTAAATATTCAACTTTTTCTTTACCTGAAGAATCACCTCTTCTATTTGGCCACCCTGAAGTTTGTCTTCTAATTTGTTAACATCTGGTTCCTATAGTTTCAGGTAAAAAAAGTAAAAAAAAAAAAGTTTTAATGCTTTTTAATGCATTTAAAAGTTTAAATGCATTTAATGCTGAATGTTTCAATATTTTACATTTTTAAAATCCATATGTAAAGAAGGGTTTATAACAAACAATTTTTCTTATACTCTTACTAAGTTTTTACTATTGGTAGAGGATACCTTAAAGTCAAGAAAACAAAACTGATTTAGCTACTTACTGCTTTAACCATAGCCAGCTTCTCATTTGTAATCTGTTCTGTGTACTTTCTATATGCTGCATTTTTAGGGATTTGCTCAAGAACATCAAGAATCTTTGTATACAATATCCTTAGCCTCTGAAAAGACAAACCACACAAATTTCCATTTATTAAAATGTTATCAAAGATTTAAAGGAATACTTTAACAAGTTTCGTAGACCAAAATAAAAGGGCATACCCCTCCCCCAAAAAACCCCCAAACAAAAAATTTCATACCTGCTTTTTAAAAAAACATTTAACATTCATGCCCTATTCACAGCCTTCACCACTTAGGAAACAATGTGAGTATAAACGTGGAAACTCTTTCTATAAATTGTATGTATAACAAAAGTTGTACATAAGTCAAATTTAAGCTAATGACCTTTTTCAGAAATCAAATAATTCACTAAATCAGTATTTCTCAAATTGAAGTCCTAGGCACTGCAAATTCTTCTTCCCCTATTTTTCTTATCCGAATTTCTACAGAAATAAATATATATATATATATATACGCATTAGATCAAACTTAACTGAATATAGTCATAGACTGAGTTGACAAGCTGGCACACACCTGTATTCCCAGCTACTTAGGAGGCTGAAGAAGGATGATCAATTGAGCCCAGGAGTTAGGAAGTTAATGCAATTATTCAAACAAGTGATGATAGTGGCTAAGAAAATGGTAGCAGCAGATAAGGTGGTGAAACAGTCAAAATCTGGATATCTTTTTAAGGTGGAATCCAGAGTTTTTACTGAAAAACGTATACCAAATGTGGAGTGAGAAAAAAGGAAGAGATTAAAGATGATTTCAAGGTTTTTGACTAGAGCAAAAAGAATGAAACTACCATTAGAGAGGAGTAAGCCCCAGGGAAAAGCAGGTTTTAGGAAGAAGATGAGGAACTCCATTTCTGACATGTTAAGTTTGGGTTGCCTGTCTAATACAAAAATGCAGATGTCCACTTATCCAATTAAATATACAAAACTTTCATAAAGGGAAAGGCCAGTGTTCGATATGGAAATCTAAGAGTTTTAAGGGCATAGGTGGTGAGTCTAGTCACCAAGAGAGAACAAATCTAAATAGAGAAAACGTCAAAGAACTAAGTCCTGAAGAATGCCAAAATTTAAAAGTAGGGATAAAAGTACAGAAAAACAATGCCCAGTTAACAAAGTGATTGATGTATAGAGTCTCAAATGTGTAAAATACTGGTACTGGGTCAATGAAAGTAAATACGAGCTGACCACCTGATTAAGCACCATGGAGATCACGGGTGACCTTAAAAAGAAGAGGTGTAGCCAAGGTTTGACTAAAGTGCTTTAAGAGTAAATAAAAGAAAAAAAAATGAAAACAGCAGGTACAGATACTCTTTTTGAGTTTTACCTGAAAGGGGAAATAGAGAAATGGATCGATTATTGAAGGGAGGAGAAGGATCAGTGGAGTTTTATTTTGTTTTGGTTTTGATGGGTGCATTTCTGAATACTGATGGGAAAAACCTAGCAGAATAGAAAACAGGGCAATTGATAAGGCAACATCTTCAGTAAGCTCAAATCTAGGAAATCTAGGGCATCCCTAAGCAGAAACTGTGGCAGGAGGCGGTGGGAGGGAAGGCAAAAAAGGAAATACAGATACACCCACAGGCGAAGTCACGAAAATGACAAGGAAAAAGTCAACAAGAGTGGCATGACAAAAAGGTCACGGCAAAGGGGGTGGGACATCAGACCAACTTAATGGACAGACACTGTCTTTGGGGCTTGAAATATAAGTATCCCATTAACGTTGCAACGGTTGATGGCTGCAAGGTCACAGGGCTCTTAGTCTTCCTTAGGAACTTAAAAACGGTAAAACAAAACAGGTACATACCTCGTGTGGGGTCTCACATACGGCCAATCCCACAAGGCCAGTAGTCTGTACAGAAACAAAACCACGATTCATGCTGTTTATTATGGTTTCCACGCGTCCACTACGCTAACGAAAAGCAAAAGCACAGCCCCCCGCCAAAAACTGTCTAAAGCCTGCTAGCTACTCTGTCCTGCCTGCTGGGAGCTTTTTTTCTGCCTCTCTAAGCAAAGCCACTAACCTGGTCACCCCTAAAGGCAGTGCAGAACGACACCCCAAAAGGAACCGCCGCGCCCACGCCAGTTACGGCCGCTGGCAGTGGGAGGTGCGAGTATCGGACTGATTCTGCCCCTACAATCTAAACTCCAACAGTGACCTCCAGTCGTCTCACCTTCTTCAGAGCACCCGCCATGACAGCGCGGACGAGCGGACCACGCGCAGCCCTCTGGGAACCTCGCTCAGACCTGCTCAATCGTCCACCGAGGCTTCCGCTCCGTCACCTTGGAAACAACTTGGCTCCACCCTCTTAGGATCGCCGAAGGAGCAAACGCTTGGCCCTGCCCATCTCAAAGAAAGAAAATTGACGCCTGCGCATTGAGTACACGGGCGTTCCCGCCAGACTGGAGGAAGACAATTGCCGAGAGGTTTGTGTGGTGTTTCTTCTGCCTCAGCTCCTGTCCCTCCACCGCTGATGGCCTGTCCAAGGAGTGGGGGAAACACTCTAGACCAGAGGTCCTCAAACTTTTTAAACAGGGGGCCAGTTCACTGTCCCTCAGACCGTTGGAGGGCCGGACTGCGGGCCTGGGGACAAGTTGGCTGCTAAGCAGGACAGGCAGCGGCGGCAAAAACACCCGGCAGGCCGGATAAATGCCCTAGGAGGGCCACATGTGGCCCGCGGGCCGTAGTTTGAGGACTCCTGCTCTAGACTACCAAAATACTTCTCTTACATACTCTAGGAACCTGCATTCTGCTCAACCTTCCTTTCTCAGTTTAGCAAAATGAAGATATTAGTGATCACTCAGCTGAAAAGTTAATACTTCAGCATAAGGATGTCAGTATTCTCGGTGTTAGGAACCAAGGCCCAATGCAGTGAAAGACTATTTCAACGCTTTTTCCCATTTCATTTGCTGAAGTACCTAGTTCATTTCCTAATTTTCCCTGTTGAAGTGTTACGACTTTCCTCCTACTTACCTCCATAAATACTTTATTGAGCACCCACTATTATGTTTCAGTTACTGGAAGGTACTTTCCAAGATGAGATCTCATACACTGGAATTTACAGAACAATGAAGAAAGCATGCATTGATACATAATTTGGTGTTCAAAAAAAATTTTTTTGCCAAGTTCAGTGGTAGTAGGGAAGAGAATTATAACCAAAAATAGTTGATGACAAGTTAAAAAAGCATTAATGAGAAAACGTACAAAATGACAGAACATGTACAAAAGAATAAAGGTAAAAATATAAATTTTTTTCCAGGTTATTTGATATGAGTGGAAAGGTAGATTTTTGATTAATAAACTGGTTAAGGTCATGAAGGAACTTGTTTCCATTCAACAGAATTGGAATTTTACTTCGTAAAGAATGGGAGCAATTAGATTTTCAGCATCTGACAACAGTTGAGGAAGATAAGCCGGAAAAGGTGGGGCAAGACTAAAGGCATGAGACTAGAAAAGGAACAGAGAAGTAAACCAAAAGCATGCAGAAGAAAGGGAGTAATGGAGAGTAGAGCAGAAATAAACAGAACATTAGCAGAGAAAAATCAATGAAACCATAAGCTGGCTTTCTGAAAAGATAGACAAAATAGGCAGACCATTGGTTAAGGTTTAAATTACTTTTGCCAAGACTTATAATAAAATCAAGAGTAAAAGAATCATCACTAACCACCTTACAGAAATAAAACAGGAAAAAGGAGGACTACTACAACTGTGTGCTAACAAATTAGGTCAGACAAATAAAATGGGCAAATAACCTATGAAGACAAAACTAACAGACTCAAGACGAAATAAAAAATTTAAATAGGTCTAAAATAAGTGAACAGGTTTGATTAGCAAGAAAAAAATTTATCCACTATAAAAAGCCCAGGCTCAGATGGTTCACTGGTAAATTTCACCAAAAATTTAACTATTCCAAAATATA
The DNA here is from genome assembly GCF_000181295.1 of Otolemur garnettii. NCBI lineage: Eukaryota > Metazoa > Chordata > Mammalia > Primates > Galagidae > Otolemur > Otolemur garnettii. The sequence continues at coordinate 5,289,747 of NW_003852432.1, read as the reverse complement.
GAAGAAGAGGAAGTACTTTATAACTCATTCACTAAGCCAAGGGTTACACTAAAACCAGCCAGAAAAAGAAATCACCAGAAAATTTCAGGCCAATGTCCCTTGTAAATAGATACAAAAATCCTATTAAAAATACTAGCAAAGGCTGGGCACAGTGGCTCACACGTGTAACCCTAACACTCTGGGAGGCCGAGGTGGGTGGATTGCCTGAACTCAAGAGTTGGAGACCAGCCTGAGTCAGAGTAAGACCCTGTCTCTAAAAATAGCTGGCTTTGGGGTTGGCATCTGTAGTCCCAGCAACTTGAGAGGCTGAGGCAAGAGAATCATTCAAGCCCAAGAGTTTGAGGTTACTGTGAGCTACGATGCCACTGCACTCTTCCAAGAGCAACAAAGTGAGACAAGATGCTGTCTCAAAAAAAAAAAAAAAAAAATGCTAGCAAACCAGAATCAGCAACATATAAAAAAGAATTGTACAGTGTGACCAAGTGGGTCTTAAAATCAATTAAGCTAATGTACCATTTAATAGACTAAAGGATAAAAACTATATACTGATTTCAATAGATGCAGAAAAAGTATTTGACAAATATCCTTTCATGATTAAAAAAACATACTTAAACTAGGAACAGAAGAGAAATTTCTCAACTTGATAAAAGGCATTTAGAGAAATCCCACAATTAGCATCATACTTGAGCGTGAAAAACAGAATTTTTTACTTGAAGATTAGTGACAAGAAAGATTTCCACTCTTGAAATTTCTGTTCAACATTGTGTTGGAAGTGTTTGTCAAGATAATTTGGCAAGGAAAAGACTGAAAAATGCATCCAGAATAGACAAAGAAGTAAAAATGTCTATTCACAGATGCATAATCTTGTATACAAAGAAATAAAATAACATACACACGTAGAGATAGGGGGAGCTTTTAGAACCAACAAATTCAGCAAGGTTGCATTACACATGATCATTCAGGGTCAACTTAGGCTACCATAAAAAAATACAAGTGATTGGGTGGCTTAAACAACAAATACATTTCTCACAGTTGTTAAAGATTAAGGCCAGCAAGGTAGATTTCATTCTAATGCCTTGTCTCTTGGCTTATTAGTGGTCATTGTCCATTAGTGCTTATATTTACCTATTTTTGTGTATGCTTGGAATAGGAGGTACACAGCAAGCTCTCTGGTATCTCTTTTTATTAGAACACTAATTCCATCATGAGGGCCCTACTCTCATGACCTCTCTAAACCCAGTTTTTTTCCAAAGACTCTACTCCTAGTACACTGTGGTACAAACAGTAGCATATGTTTGGGAAAATCGCATATGTTTGGGAGAGGGATACTTCATGCTATAAAACAGATGCAGCATCATCCAGGCTTTGTTGTTGCATTTGTAGAATACAAGTAGAGTAGATGTAGCTTAATTCTTAAGGGTTCTGGTATTTTTGGAATTGTGAATGAACACTGGCTTCAACTTAAAAATCACCAACTGCATTAACCCCTCCTAAGAGAGTCAGGCTGTCCCCTGAAGTTTGAAGGCAGGCATTGGCTTCTCCTGTCTATCTATGCTAGTCCTAGATGGTGTCTTCTTCCAAAAGAAAGCTGTTTCGTCTACACTGAAAATCTGCTGTTTAGTGTATCCACCTTCATCAGTGATCTTAATTGATGGTCTTTTGAATAGCTGGTTGCAGCTTCTACACCAACACTTGCTGCTTGATCTTGTACTTTTATCGGACAGAGACAGCGTTCTTCCTTAAACCTCATGAACCAGCCTCTACTAGCTTGGGTCTGTTCTTCTGCAGCTTTATCATCTCTTTAAGCCTTCACAGAATTGAAGAGAGGCGCAGAGGGCCTTGCTTGCTCTGGGTTAGGCTTTCTAAAATATTTTTAATTAATTATTATGGGTACATAATAGTTACATGTCTTTATAAGATACATGCAATTGTTTTTATTGGCATATGGTGTGAATTTATCAAACCAGGGTGAGTGTGGTATACATCACCTCAGGCATTTGTCATGTCTTTGTGTTATGAACATTCCAGTTCCGCCACTCTTTTAGTTATTTTAAATTAGACCCTAACATTTTTGATTATAGTCACTTATTTGTACTATCAAATATTGTTCACTCTATCCAACTAACTACATTTTTGCACCCGTTAACCAGCCCTACTTTATCCTTCCCCTTCCAGTGCCCTTCTTAGGCTCTGATAACCATCATTCTCTTCTGTCTCCCTGAGATCAATTGTTTTAAACATTTAGCTCCCATATATCAGTGAGAACATGTGAGGTTTGTCTCTCTGTGCTTCATTTATTTTAATTAACATAATTTGCTTCATTTTCATCCATCTTTTCCATTCATGTCACATCTAATTCACTTCTGCAGAAAAAATGCTGTTTCTCTCCATTTAAAAGTGAGAAAGAGAAGGGAAGGAGAGGGGAGGGGGAAGATGGGTGGAGGGAGGGTGATTGGTGGGACCACACCTATGGTGGATCTTATAAGGGTACATGTGAAACTTACTAAATGTAGAATATAAACGTCTTAACACAATAACTAAGAAAATGCCGTGAACCAGTTCGATGAAAATATTTCAAACTGTATATAAAACCAACACATTGTACCCCAGACTGCCTTAATGTACATAGCTATGATTTAATAAAAAAATGTTAAAAAGTGAGAAAGAAAAATGATAAAAGGCAAAGGTGTTTGTTTAAGGAGATGAAAACAAATGTTTTATGGCATTAAAATGAATAAACGTTATTAATATGAACAATAAAAGAATATACTAATAAGTGAAATAGTAACAAAACAATAATAATTTTTAAAAGGAATAAGTTAGAAGAATTTAGAAATAGAAAGATAGATTTCAGTATAAGAAAAAGTTTCAAAAATCATGAAAAGATATCTTAATGTTGATATGTATTGTTAAGTAATCTCGTTCAACATAAAATAGCAAATTAAGTGAAATAAATAACCAAGATAAAACTGAGAGGAAGAAAATAGCTAACATAATTGGAGGGACTTCAGAAATGTGAGCTGAAGAATATGATCATTTTTTAAAAACTATATAAACAGCTAAAACAATCACTCGTCAAGCCAAGGGAGAGTGATTGCTTACTCTGTCAGAAACCACCACAGGGACTGGGGTGTGGGGGACACCAAGAGCCAGATGACATCTGAGCAAGATGATCTGCAGCTGAGGGGTGGACCTTGGGCCCTTCTTCCTAGGTGCTCCTTGTGGAAGAAGAGCCCGAGCCTTCAGCACACAGTCATTGTTAATTACTCCCCTCACCTGTTTTGTTCTGTCTCAATAAAAGGCTGGTGAGGAGGTTGCTCGGGGCTACCCTGCAAAGAAGGGCTAGCCTGCCTCCCTCAAGCTTGCACTTCTAATCCTCGTCATGCCTGGTTCCTTCCTGCGGTCGAGACCAGGGCCATGGGGACCCGACAGGTCGCGACACTGGGGAACCTGGGAACCTGTCTCAGTCATCAGTACTTTGCTCCATTTACACATTGTAAATAAACAAATCAGTGAAGAAAATTACCAAATGTGATTATTTTTCGAGAGGCAATGAAGAGTGTGCTGTGATAGAAGAGTATCAGAAGGAAGGGCCGGAAAGCCTTTCTGAAAAGGTGACTGACATTGATGCTGAGACATGAAGGAAGAGAACTGAGTTTTTCAAAACCAAGAGTATTCCACCAGAGGGACCAGAAAGGGCAAAGGTACTGAGGAGGGAAAGTGGCACGACCAAAGTATGGCTGGGATAAAGGGATGAATAGCAAGGTGACAGCAAGCTAGCTGAAAAGATGATGGGAACAGTTTGAATATGGCATAGTAGGATCTGATTATGCTATTAAAAGATTATCCCTGGGCAGCGCCTGTGGTTCAAAGGAATAGGGCACTGGCCCAATATGCCGGAGGCAGCAAGTTCAAACCCAGCCCCGGCCAAAAACTGCAAAAAAAAAAAAAAAAAAAAAAGATTATCCCTCCAGCTGATGCATAGGAAAACAAACTAGAACAAGGAAAGCACAGAAGAAAGAAATGGTTGGAAAACCACTATAGTAATCTATAATCTGCCCAGTAATCTGGGCAAAAATAACAATGGCCCACACTAAATTGTTGACAGTGCAAGTGGAATTGTATAATTTGGAGGTAAAAGGCAAAAGATTTACTGCTAGATTCAGTAAGAGAGGTGAAGGAAAGGGTAGAAGGAAAGAATGGCTCCTAGATTTCTGGCTTTAGCAGCAAAGTAGGTAAAAAAATTCATCCAGAACAGTTAAAAAAAAAAAAAAGATAAAATAGGTTTTGAAAGCATAAAGAACAAAAATAAGTATTAACCAATTTATACACTAGAATCTAGTGACTAGAGAGTTAAAATAAGAATAGCAAAACAAAGAATTAAAGAATAAAATCATGCTGGACTCAGTGGCTCAAGCCTGTCATCCTAGTACTCTGGAAAGTCTACGTGAGAGTATCACTTGAGGTCAGGAGTTCCAGACCAGCCTGAGCAAGAGCGAGACCCTATCTATACTAAAAGTAGAAAAATTAACCAGTGTCCTGGCCTGCTCCTGCAGTCCCAGCTACTCAGGAGGCTGAGGTAGGAGGATCACTTGAGCCCAGGAGTTTGAGGTTGCTGTGAACTATGATGATGCCACTGTGCTCTAATAAGGGCAATAGAGCAAGACTCTGTCTCAAAGAAATAAGAATAAATAAATAAATAAAATCGGAAGTAAACAGAAGAATGGAATGATTGTTAAATCCCCTCAGAGGGGGACATAGACAAAGGTCTTTGGTATATATATAGCAGCTACCAGTGGCCAGCAGGCATCCCCTTTGTTATCTTTCTAAGGATGGGGTTCACTACATTAAGATGAATGAGAACTGAGGTCCTTGGGTAACTTTAAGATCAAAAATATTTGACCAGAGGGACCTTTTTAGAAAATAATTTTAACGCCAAAGACTGCCAGATTGCACCAGCTGACTTTTCCTCCAACCCTCAAGTTCAGCAAAGCCTACTTACTCAGCAGATTCCTCCAGAGGAAAGCAAACTGAGAAGACGTCATGTTTTACAGGGGACCCTGGGCAAGACTTCCAGACAGGAAAACTACATAAAAGAGACATGCCAGCACTAGGTACTGACAAAAGGAAAGCAGACTGGAAAAAGTGGAGCAATTACAGAAGAGAGAAGAAAATTGGCAGGGGACTGCCCCCAAATTCTGACTAAAACTATAGAAGTTGTTGTAAAGGTGGATTTTTAACTTAGTGTATAAATTTCAAACCTTTATTTAAATGATCACTTAACATTCTGTACATGAATCCCTATACATTGAAAAGCTGGGTACACTTTATTTTCCAAATTTCATAGTCAACATAGTTATAAATCCAAAAGATCCTTTATTTGCAATATAATATTATATAATATGCAATATATACTGTAATAAGAAATAGTCTCATGGATCACATACATTCCAGCAACTTTCACTTTTCCCATTATAAGTTAATCTTGTAATATAGAAATATTATAAACCATCCGAAATTGCCTTTTTATTTTTCATGGAGAGCTAGTTGACCTCATAAACCATGATGTCCTTTTACCAGAAGGTGGTGCTAAAGAGACAGAAGTTAATGGAACTCTCATACCATGGAGAGGATAAAGAGTTTTTTTTTCTCTTAGATGTACTGACAAGTTCATTTGGAAAAACACAACAAACAGGACAACAGAAATGAATTTGGGCTAAAAGATTTTAGATACATCAAGATCTCAAAGGGATGGGGGGGAATGTAGCCCAGGAATGGTTAGAACTCCAAAAGAGCAGATCTGTCGTTTAAAAAGTCATTAGTAATAGCAATATAATGGGGCCTTGGTTACATGGCCCTCTATGACCTTAAAATGCTATTTTGTGCATTTTAATAGTTGGAGAAGTAATGAGACTGACTTAAGAGGTCATGAAAGAAGGAAGGAAATGGGGGAGTCATTATGTTGTCGTCAGCGACTGGAGGAAGGGGAGTCAGAAACGAAAAGGAACAGGATGGAAAGCAGTGGATAAAGCGATAGTAAAATCCAGCCGAGCAAGAAGTGCAACCAGCATAGCCACAGTAGCACAAGGCCAGTAAGCCAGAAGGAAAAGGGAAGCCAAAGGGGATTTACACAGATTCTGTATCAGTACAGAATCATATAGCTGCGGTGGTTGTAGAGAACATATTGGAGACACTGGCGAGGAAATTGAGAGACAAGCACATAAAATACAAATAATTTTCTCTGGTAAGTTACCAAAAAAGGATGCAGACGGGAACTAAAATGTGATAAAAATTCCTTGTATGAGTGACTTAGGCAATTAGAATTAAAAGCAAATAATGATTGTTATTATTATGTTTTTGTCTAAGAAAAATGCATTATAGTGGGGTGTGATTATATCCATGTCAGGAATACTTAAAATTTGGAACTATAGCCATAGTTTTTAAGTGGTGTAAGGTAGTACTTTCTTTCACAACATGTCTCTTCCACAGAGGGCCGCAGGGACTGCTGGTGGTACGACATCATCGTGTGAGTGTGAGTAGTCACGTGATACCTCTTTGAATGGCCCTTTCTTTATTTCTGGGTTGATCTAGCAGAATATCTGGGTTGATTCTAGCAGAATCAAGGAAAGTGGAATGTGTAGCATACTCAAGTGAGTGTGAGTAGTCACATGATAACTCTTTGAATGGCCCTTTCTTTATTTCTGGGTTGATCTAGCAGAATATTCTGGGTTGATTCTAGCAGAATCAAGGAAAGTGGAATGTGTAGCATACTAAGAAACTGGCTTCCGGTGTCCTCCCTAATTGGGTATTCCTGCTCACCCCTACCCTTAGTCTTAAACTGACTCACCTTTACAAATTATGGGCCTGAGCAGAGTAGCCCTCAAGAGTCCTTTGGTAAACCATTATATTGCTCTGTTCTACAATGGACATACAACAATGGAGATATTAGGCAATTTCTCTCTCCTTGTTCCTAATTTGAAAAAGTCACATAGGTTTAAATGTTTTTGCTTTTTGAGCTCCATCTATTTCCCATTCTCACTAAAATGTATATATTCTTTCTTTACTAAATTTATCTACCCATATGGCCTTCTCTATAAAATCATCAAAACTCAAAAGATCAGTGGGAAGATAGCTATTCCACTTACCAGCTATATGGCTTCTGAGTCCTTTAACTTCTCTGGATCTCTGCCAATATTTCCATCTGTGGAGTACACAATGGTCATCATTTCCTGACAGTGGTACAAGAACCTTTCAAGTCTGTGTTAGAAGTCATTCAGGTCAATAAACATTCTAATATTCATTTTCATTTATTTGTAAGTAATTAATAAAATTATCTTAAATTTACCATTAAAGAGAAAATATTTGAAAATCTCCAACTACTTATCAGATGAGTGCATGTTGCAGTTAGTGGAAGTAAAATGAGATTGGGAGCACTTTCCCAAACTTGTACATAGAAAGCCTCAACAGTTTTGACTATTCAGTCTATACTTTGTAAACCTGATCTCACTGCAGCTTTTCATTGCATTAAATTATTGTTTAAGATAGAAAGTATGAGGAGTACTGATGTCAATCTGTGATGTAAGGAAAAATACAAAAATGCTAATTATGTAAAAATTTACTTCAAAATACTTGGACTTTCATTTACCCAATGAAAGTGATTTAAATATCACTGCAATATGTCACTAGTACACAAACAAAATTTTCAAAAGGAAAATATCATGTTTTTTTAAATTCGTCTTTCCATGTGTAGAGAATGAAGTATATCTAAGCAAAAATGTGGGTTTAATTCTAAAAAACAGAAATATTATGTCCCAAAATGTAAACAACTAAGGGCCCTAAAACAATTTGCCATATTGCTTTTCAAAATACTGTTACTAAACTTACAATACAACCAGCAATGCACAAGACCTTGTTTTACCAGCCCCTCATCAGCAATATTTTTAAATTTAAAAACTATTTAAAAGTGCAAAGAAGTATATAATATAGTTCCACTAGTCCGTTTTTGCTCTTGTTGCCTATGCTTTCAATGTTATATCCAAGAAACATTGCCAAGACCAATGTCAAGATTTCCTCTTATGTCTTCTAGTAGTTTACAGTTTTAGATCTTACCTTTAAATTTTCTTCTAGAAGTTTAACAGTGTTAGGTCTCACATTTAAGTCTTTAATTCATTATGAGTTAATTTTTGTCTATTATGTAAAATAAGTAGTGAATTTCATTCTCTTATAGATGGATATTCAGTTTTCCCAGCACCATTTATTGAAAAAATATCCTTACTTTCTCATGTATTCTTGTACCCCTGTCAAATTATTACTGGGCTTTCTATTCTGTTTTATTGATATATGTGTCAGTTTTTAGTCCAGTACCATACTGTTTTAACTCTGCAGTATTGTCATATATTTTAAAATCAGAAATTCTGATGCATGTAGTCTTGTTATTTCTCAAGATTGTTTTAGCCATTTAGGATCTTTTGTAATTCCACATGAATTTTAAGGTCCAGAAATTGCACTTCTGAGTGTATATCTAAAAGAATTGAAACCAAGATCTTAAAAAGATACCCACATTCTGATGTTCAATTGCAGCATTACTCACAACAACGAAGATAAGGAAATATCCTAAATTTCCCATGACAGATGAATGAACAAAGAAAATGTGATACAAACATATAAGGGAATAGTACTCAGGCTTAAACAGAAGAAAATCCTCCCATTTGTGAAAATGTAGATAAACCTGAAGGACTTTTTAAAAGACAGATTGTTGGGCCCCAACCAATGTCCACTGGATCCTATCACCAGGTCCTTAGTGACTGATTCAGTAGTTCTAGGGTAGGGCCTGAATCTGTATTTCTACCAAGTTTCCAGGGGATGATAATGGTGGTGGTCTATGGAACATTATTTTAAAACCACCACTTGAAAAGATAGTTTACATTCTAGCACTCCTGTGCTCATTACCCTATAGCAGTTTCTTATTGCCAGTAGCATCGTGTCTACACACCCAGGTTTGAGGCCCTTCAACATTGAACCTCATTCTATCTACCAATTTTATTTCCCTTGTGTCTCTAGAAGTCTTACAACTAATTCCTTAACCCATTGCACTTTGTTCAAAAGATCTTATGTCAAGTAATATTGTTTCTTGAAGAATAGATTATTTTCTTATCCAGGAACAAGCAGTTAATACTTGTTTAAGTAGTTGCAGTCTTATTTTTCCTCCACAGTTCTCTTTTTATTTTATTTTTTCCATTTTAGTCTTGAAAACTATTGGATTTACATGCCACTCTATCAACTGCCAGCCCCCTTGGGCTCTGTTTAAGATACATAAGAGAGAAAAAAATAAAGAGAGAGCTAAGAATCCATTACATTAAATTGATATTTTCCCTCAATCAATGAGTTAGGTGCATTTACACTTAATGATATGACAGACATGTTTTCTCTGTTGTTTTGTAATTTTTTTATTTTTTATTTTTTGAAACAGTCTCATTCTGTTGCCCCAGGTTAGAGTGCTGTGGTGTCAGAGCACAGCAACCTCAAACTCCTGGGCTCAAGCGATCCTCTTGCCTCAGCCTCCCGAGTATCTGGGACTAAAGGCACCCATCACAATGTCCAGCTAATTTTTCTTTGTTTCTTTCTTTTTTTTTTAAGTAGAGATGGAGTTCACTCTTATTCAGGCTGGTCTCAAACTCCTGAGCTTAAATAATTCACCTGCTTTGGCCTCCCAGAGTGCTAAGATTACAGGTGTCAGCCACTGCGCCTACCTTATAATTGTTTTAAATATCATTGCCAATGCAGTCTGGGTTTTTTGTGTGTATTTCTTCAGATATATGAGTGCATTTTTTTTATTTAGTGGTTAACTTTATATTTATAATACTATATGACTCTTGATTTTTTAATTTTTCTGGAAAGTATCTATTAATTCCCTACCAGGAAAGACATTATAAAACTATTATGTCCCCTTTTTCTCCCCACTTCTTCATATATCCTCTTCCATTAATTTTTAGTAAAAAAATAAATAAATATCTTTTTTAGTGTTTGCCTTCATATGCTAAATATGCTTATATTATTTGGTATGTCAGATTTAATGTATCTTTTACTCTCAGCTTCTCCAAATGAGTTGGTCAGTACCATTTGCCTTCTTAGTTGTATCATCAGGACAACTAAGTATTCTACTCAGTAATCCTAATCCCTAAATTTATTTATTAGTTCTATGGTAAAATATTTTTAATGTTTTCTGCTAATCCAGTTGTCATAGTTACTTTAGTCATTATTGTATGGCTGAAGCAATTTTTTAGCAGTCTCCTAAGAAGGTCTTATGGGACCTTTCCAATTACTGGATAATAAATAGGCCTGAGTCTTATAAATTGAAAACTTTTATGCTTTTTTAAAAACTTGTATCCTTGAAGGATAGCTTGGCTAGATTTAAAATTGTTTGCTTATATTTTCTTTCCTTGAGTTTTTTAAGCCTGGAAACACAAAGATTTCTACTTATTGTTGTTGTTTTTGAAATTCACAGACATTATTGGGTTATAACTCCATATTGACATTTAAATTTTTTTTCCCTGATACTTTATGTGTGTCCTGCAAGTATATAGATTTAATCTTTTACTACAGGAAAACTATATTGATATATATCTTTCAATCCTTGCTTGCTTCTATTTTTTAGCTGCCATCTTTAGGGTCTCCAATTATGCATTTGTTGGACCTTACTTGCTTCTTTTACTTGTAGCTACAGACATAATAGGAATAAGCTTTACTATCCTTTTTAATGCTTTGTTTACTTTCATTTTATTTTGTTTGCTTTTCTCACGTTTATGCTATGTGTTTCTTATTATGTCCTCTTCAGGGTCTAGGCTCCTTTGTTGTCCTTCAGATTTGATTTCACTTTTGTGATGGTTTTTTCCATATCTTCTGAGTCTGCAGCTTTAATCTCATCTTCTTCTATTCTATTGCCATCTCTTCTCTGAGTTCTTACATTTAGACTTTTTTGTCTTCCCTCCTAGATGAAGCTGTTGTTGTTTTCATTAATCGTAAAATAAATAACAATTATAATTTTCAACTGTTCAATGACATTTTCCAGACAAGTGTAATTCTGTTGGAATATTTTGCTTTTTTCTCTATGTTTTCATAGCATTTTTATATCTATGTTATAAGAATTCCATACTTATTACTCATTTTAAAATAAATTGAATTTTCCTGGGCCAACTATGTCTAAGATAGCAAAGGGACAGTTTCTCACACACATGATTTATCTATGTGATTCTTAGTATACTTCCACCACCTCTGCTTCTCTAAACCCAACCAGATCCAGTGAGATTTGTACCCACTACCTTGCCCACTTTAGTTCCTACACAGATTGCTACAATCAGAGGTAATAGCTTTTGCCGCACCAAACTCCACAGGTGAATTGTTTCCCTTCAGAAAGTATATTGTAGTAAGTCTAACATCTACTGCCACCACATTTGCTCACCACTTTGTACTTTTTCGAGTCCTTGCACTTTTTGCAGCTTGCTGATTACATTATTCTAGTTTTTCTAAAAACAGACTTTATGTTTTGTATAGTTGTTTGTGTGTGTCACTCTCATGGTAGCTTGTGCACAAATTTTTAGGAGGATAAAAGAAAAAGGTATTGATCTTTTTAGCCACATTCAAACCAGAAGACTTATCATTGTTTATTTTGATATGAAACTAATACACCAGGGCTGGCAGGTTCGAACCCAGCCCAGGCCTGCTAAACAACAATGACGACGACAACAACAACAAAAAAAAATAGCTGGGCATTGTGGTGAGCACCTGTAGTCCCAGCTACTTGGGAAGGTAAGCAAGAGGATGGCTTAAACCCACGAATTTGAGGTTGCTGTGAGCTATGACACCACTACACTCTACTGAGGGTAACATAGTGAGACTCTGTCTGGAAAAAAAAAAAAAAACTTGTGAAAATGGCTATTGGTTAACTACCTCTTATTAATTTAATAATGGAAATCTCTGTCTTTCTAATATTATTGGCCATTAAGCCAGCTCTTCATACACCTATGCAACTGATATTTCTAACTTAAACATAATGCTCTTCTGTATACTTGATATATTCTATTGTTGAGTTTTTCTCATTTTCCAACACATTGACATGATCTTGCATTTTGATTTAAAAATTATTGGTTCTAATATATGTTATTCTGGAGGGTATTATTAACTATTATGAATACTGAGCATAACTGTCACTCTGCTTGAACAAGCACTATGTTTTTCTTAAATACTTCTATAACTTGTCTGGTTTCTATCCTTTATTGGTTGTTAAAAAACTTATGGCTCAATTTTTGGTTCACTTAGGATATTTGAATATATTATAATGGTATGTGCTTTCATAACAACTTCATTTTTTAAATTTAGATTCACATTAATTCGTTTTGTCATGTCTTCTGTATCATCGTAAGTCAATTTTAATTCCTTCTGCAATAATTATCTTGTTCCCAAGTCTTTTTTTTTTTTTTTGAGACAGAGCCTCAAGCTGTCCCCCTGGGTAGAGTGCCGTGGCATCACAGCTCACAGCAACCTCCAACTCCTGGGCTCAAGCGAGTCTCTTGCCTCCCCTCCCAAGTAGCTGGGACTACAGGCACCCGCCACAACGCCCGGCTATTTTTTGGTTGCAGCCGTCATTGTTGTTTGGCGGGTCTGGGCTGAGGATTCGAACCCGCCACCTTAGGTGTACGTGGCTGGCGCCTTAGCTGGTTGAGCTATAGGCGCCGAGCCGTGTTCCCAAGTCTTGACAGCCCCAAAATTTGAAATACTAAACATGTTGAACAATACAGAGTCAAACTGATATCAACCAATGATTAAGATATTTCTGGATATGATTATTCAGCTTTAAACCCTCTAATTAAACTCTTCTCCATCCACCTTGTGTTCTTTTATCATATTCTCCGAGTTCTTTCAAAGGAATTAAAGAAATCATAATCTTGGTTTACTAGTGTTTTTTTTTCTTGAAAATAAATACCAGGCATAATACTTGCACATAGAAATTATTTTTAAAATATTGAGAAAATAAAAAGATAAACAGTTAAAGTTCAAATGATTAAAAGTTATCCACAACCCATTCTGTGTAATCTATTTCTACTCACAACCTACCTGCTCTTATTCTGTATCATTTGGAAAAAATTATGACAACATTTATTTATCTAAAGTTCTCTGATGCCTTCTTCATTCTCTATGTTGCTTGAAAATTACCTACAATATCCGTGATCAGAACTCCATGTTTTGTCGTTTCTAGGTAATGATTTGCCTTGGCCTAGACACCTGCCAATTTAATGTTTCCCATTTGCCTAGGCTATTAATAGATCCCTCTTTTCTCCCACTTTTTTTTCTGGACCTTTAAAAAGCTGTCTTTATACTTTCAGTACTTGCATTCCTTCATTTGTGAAGGCTCAGTTAACTTAAGGCCTTACCTTTCCTAATACCAGTACTATTACAAGCGTTTACTTATCCTTATTAGAGATCTTTATCAATGTTAGTATATACTCTTTTAATAACTGGGTTTATGAAAGAGATTGCTGTTTACCACAGTGACTCATTACATGTCTCACCCTTTTCTTTCTCTGTGAGACTTTGTGTGCCTAGTTAGAATTTTATGTGCCTCAGTCTACCCTCCTCTTGTAGAGAGTCAGGCTGCTGAGTGAATGTTAAGCTATTTTATGAAGTCTTATTTCTTCTCTTTAATGAATCTGCTTGAAATATCCAGTTTTGTTTTCTTCATTAATATAAATATACGATAATATAATTTATATTCAAGATAGTTTATATGCAAAGATAAGAACCAAGTAACAGTACTAAAGTAAATGTTATATAATATATAAAATTATGGGCCATGTACTTTATCGATTATATTTGAAAACATCAATTCCATATGAGTAATATGCTTTCCCTTGATAATCTCAAAGTTTACTTGGGAAAACATTAGACAAAAATATCTTCTTAGCTATGATTAAGAATAAGGATCTTAAATTTATATTTTTAGTGAATAGCTATTGTTCAATTTCTATGTTTCTATACTGCTGTATATAGAGACTGTAGTAGGTATCTGTTTGTTCTCTGAATTCTTTGATTAGTAGCTCATTTCCACACAAAATAAACTCTTCTATAAATATTCTCGGAGAGACCCTGAATAGTTTTCTATTTTCTTCCCCCTCTACTTAATCTCTGCCTAACTCTTGCCTAAAGGCTTAATAGATAACTGTAGTCAAAATGAAAGTTAAAAACTAGCTCAGAACAAGTTTGCCAACTGCCCGGTACTACAAGATTTGAAAATCTATAACTCCTTCAGCCCCTGGAGGCTGAGTTAATTATGGCAAGTCACACTAATTAAATTATTCACTAGATATTTATTAAAACAAATCTATTATATGGTAGAATGCAATATGGATTTGGCTTGTCTTTTCCTGTATTATGAAATTCCTATTTAGACTTTTCCTTACATGAGAACATAAAGCGTATAATAAAGTTACAGGTTTCTCTTGTTTAGCCTTCAATTCAACTCACATTTATTGAATGTCCACATTATGCAAAGCCCAAGCATTACACCTCCCATCCTCAAAGAGGTAACAGTAAAACCTGATGTAACCATGTACATAAGGCAAGGAAAACAGACTAAATATGATAGGGAAATAAAGGAGGAAAAGAGACAGGTTCTGGAAGGATTAGAACAAGGCCATGGAGATAGAGGAGGAAGGTTAAAGCTGGGTCTCAAAGGAGGTGGAGGAATAACAGGAATGGGCACTTGAAACAGGTGAAAAGGCAAACAAGAACCCAGAGAGAAGAAGGTGCCTCCCCTGTTTAGAGAGCAGATACTAAGCTATGGTAGGAGGTAGTCTGTTTTGGTTTGGCTACTTGTTGAGTTGTTTGAATCACTGAGTGAATCAGCTATCACAATCAAACTTGCTAGACACAGGGACAGCTGTGAGCTTGGCTCTGCTTTGAGCCACTTGAGCAAGAACTACTCTGGTGCAAAGACACTGCCAGGCCTCTCTCTCTTCAGCCTGGAAATGAGGAAAGCAGTGCTTCTATCAGGTAAGCCCCTGTGCACATAGACACACTTCTGGGAGCATCTGGTATGATGGCTAAGCTTGTCTGGGTTAAAATTCTAGCTGTTCCCCTTACGAGCTATGTGACCTTGGGCCATTTTCACCCCCTTAGCCTTGCTTCTTCCTTGAAAAATGGTCAGAGTAGTATGACACCTACTTTGCAGTAATGTTGTGATGATTGGATGAGATAATGCACACAGAGGACCAGTACTGTGTCAGACAGCACCTCTGTGCAGTTGAGAAAATTTTGATCATCTCTCCAGGTAGATAAAACTCTTCACCAGGGTGTCCATATGGGTGACAGGAGATAAAGATAGATTCTGTCTCCTTGTGCAGGGTGTGACCTCCCCAACAGCACCCAGAAGCCCTGAGAAAAGAGATCACAGTAATGGTTGGTTATAACAAAACTCAATAAATATTAGCCATACTATAATTATTGCACAGCAAGCCATTCCAAAAAACACAGTGTTGAAGCCCAGTCAGAGAGTCTCAGGTTAAATCCATTATGAAAAGAGAGTGGTATTTACAATGCACACCCAAGTCTTAGAAAAGAGTTCAAAATACAGAAGAGGGGAGCAAACCAGCAGGGGTTTCATGCCTGGGTGGCTCTCCTCCCACTAGGTGGCGCTGGCTGTCTTCAGCTTGTTGCAATGGACCTGACTTCCTATTTAGAAATGGCTTCTATGCACCAACTCAGTAGCCAAGTGGGATCTGTCTCCCACGGGTTTCCCTCAGCTCTCTGCAGGGGAGGACGTATTATATCTCTCTTAGAGCACGTATGTTGCACAATGTACTTAAACACAGCTTAGATGAAATGATTGTCCCTAGCTAACAGAAGGCTATAGGAGGTCCACAGCCATGATGGAGAAAATTCTTTAACTTCCTAACACTTTAAATTCAAAACCAGGCTATCATCAATAACTAATTTAGCAGCGTAGAATATGCGAGTGGGGGGAGGACATAAGAACTCCATGGTGTCACTATATAAAAGTTATTTTCCAGAGTCCAGAGGACAGAGATCCTAAGGATATATACACATTTTAGTTGGTTTACCTTTATTTTCTTTGATGTGTCAGGTTCTAAACAACTTGTGAGATTTGCGACACAGCACACAGGCTCCTGAAAAGTTTCTTGTTTGAGCCTGTAAACATAAAATTATAAGAATTTGCTACTTAAGAAATTATTTAATAAATCACTTTGTAAACGGAAAATTTTCTTTTATTGCTGTTTAAATCCATTTGTGAAAATACCACAAATATTTGTATATTTTCTCCCTTTCGTCACTCCCAAGTTCATCAAGTTCTGAGGAGAAAACCTGAGACCACCAGGGTACATCTCAAAAGATTTCTGCAAACCATTTAAAGCTGTAAGAAGCAACTTTGGTGGTAAAGTGAAAAGACTGACCAATAATTGGTAAAGAGCTTTTTAATGGCTCCAGTCATGTACTGTGGGGTATAAATTTGTTTGTAGCTGTTTTGTGTCCATTGTGAACAGAGAGCACCTCTTACTAATTTGGAACAAAATCTCCATGTAAATTTTAATGGTAACATATCTGAAAAGCAAAGAGGAGGAGAAATGGTTGAATCTGATCATGATATGTTCCTACCTACAGTCCACCTGTGGCTTCCTCTTGCCTTTGCAGTGGTTCTTGGGCCCTGGACACCTGAGGGGCAGGATCATCCCACAGATTTGGACAGTAAAGTTTCTGTGGAAGGAAAGTTGCATGAATATGAGAAGTGGTGGGGTGGGGGGCAGATATATTAGAATTTCCAAGGGGAGAGACTGCTTCAGCCTTTATAGATTCTGATGAATAATCCATTCCCTCTAGGTCACCCCAAAGAGAAAGCCTTTTATCATTGCCACTGCCACAGAGAAGAAATAAAACAAAGCCCCGAATTCTTGAGTACAGTGTATAATATCCTGCATACTCTAACTTCCACCTCAATCTGCAGGTGCTTCCACGTATTCTGTGACCAGCTACAGTTAAAATATTCATAATTGCCCCCAAATATGCCATTTTACCTCATACCTATGTGCATTTTTCTCTGTTTTCTTGGAATATCTGTTCCTTTTTAGATTATAAAACAAAAAACAAAAAATCCTTTTTATCCTTCCAGTCTCAGCTCCAGCCTTTATTTTCTCTCTGCCATATTCTTTGTTCCCTCCCAGAAGCTAAGCCTTGCCTTCTTTTCATCCTCTCTTCATCTCCTCCATTTATTAAGAGTAAAAACTGCCTTAAATAATAGCAGTATTATTATCATACCCGACCCATAGTGGCTAATATGTGTATGCACAGCACATAAATGAATGCAGCATTATCTAAAGGGGAATATATTTCATTTAGGTTGCTCAGGAATGGTAATTGAAAGAAAGCAGTGTAAATCTTGTTTGAGAAAGTAATCTCTTAGCTTCTGTTTTAGAATCTAATTCATATAGAAAGTAAAGAGATGGCAAGCATCACAAACACAAATATTTCAGCAGAATCTGAGACTTCAAAAGTAAGGAATGCTCTGACTATAGATCATAAAATGATAGCCCTGTAGATTCTACAATTGAAAGGGAAACCAGAGCTCATCTACTTCTAGGCCTCATGTCAGTATTTCACCTGGGAAAAGGAGGTTCCAGAGAAGTAGGAGTCTGCACCAATTCAACGTGCCTGGGGCTAGACACTTCACTTTCTGAGAATTTTACATTATGTGAGGGGCTATTGGGGGTTGATGTATAAAGAGAAACTGGAATTGAGAACCATGAGGTGCAGCAATTTCTAAAATTGTCTCATATTGTCTCCACTCTAAAAGTCTGATCCTGATTATTACACCCTCAGTCTCACCTACTTGTTCACCTAATATTCAATAATTTTCTGATAATTTGTAATAAAGGAATTTTAAATTCTACTTAAAATTCCATTATATGACTTTCTTTTTATTCTAAAATAGTTGCTGGCATAAACTTTTTAAAAACTGATTTTTATAAATCAGTGGCCCTGAGTCATAAAATAAGTCACACAAAATGAGCTGGGAGAGATTTTTACAGAGAGAGAGGGCAGAGGAAAAGGAATTAACCATTTTAGATTTAGGAAGTTGCACATATGGGTCTTACAATGCCCTGATCATAAGAATATCATCTTCCTTGGATCATCTTCATGATATCCTGAGATGCTGAGTAGAAGGGGAGAAAGATGGAAAACTCAGAAAGGAAGTCCAGATGGCGAGATGATTCTGGAATAGAAACAAACCTAAAGGTTGCTAAATCCAGCGGTTCCCAGTCATCTTCCTTGTCCAGCAGCAGATTTTGATATAGTCAATCATTCCTTTCAATGGCAAATATTTTTCTTCCCTTGTCTTGTTTCTGTTTCTTAGCTCTGGTTTGCCCCCCGGTTCATCCCTTCAGCGTCTCCATTTTCACATCTACACATGCTGCTTTGGTGAGCTCTTCTTGCCTTGTGGCTTTAATTATCACTAGCTTATTTCTTGAGCTCAGACGTCTTGTCCAAACATTGTTCTATATTCATCTGTCTACTTAACGTTTCTTCTTGGACTTTGATTGGTATTTCAAATTTTGTGTGATCCAAACTGAGCTCCTGTTATGTCTCTCTCTTCAAGCCTAAGGAATTTTATTGAAAAAAAGACAGTGTCTTTTAAGACATTGTAACATTTTCACACCATAAACATATCGCATAGACATACTAAAAAGAAACAAATTAGAAATGTAAGGGTATTTGGATAAGACCACAATAAACTTTAAAAGATTTAATTAAAACTTAACAATTTCATTAAATAGTTAACATGATTAGGTCATTGGAATTATATAATATGCCTTTTTTTTTAATCAGATATACTATTTTTGTGCAAAACAGAACATCTTTTTAAAATGTTCATGGACTATTTACTGAAATTGTTCATAAACTGTACTGTAAAGAAAATGTTGATACATTTTCTTGAACCATGTTCATGTTAGTTAATAGCAACTGTTCTTCTGGTTGCTTAAGTTCCATCCTACTCTCCCCTCTCACAAACCCAACCTCCAATCCAAGACAAATAGTATAAATTTTACCTTCAAAAAGATAAACATCCCTGAATGTTAGATAGTGATATATTTTATTAGTTGTCACGTCTGTGTATCTGGGACATAACACTGCTCAGAAAATGCTTGTTGAATGGTTGAATGAATGATTTTAAGAAAGAATGGATCAAAAAGAAAAACAAATTTTCTTTATAACCAACAGTTAGAGAAGTCAAAGGGCAATTGAGAATGAAAGAAATCTCATTTGTTATTTTAGATTATGCTATGCAAAAGTCTCTTAAGCTTGGCAATCCATTAGAATCACCTTTGGAGTTTTTAGTATCCCACTGCCTAGGATTTAAGTCAGAGCGTCTGAGGGAGGGCGCCAAGCACCAGTGATTTCTGAAGCTTCCCCAGGGATTCCAGAGCAAGCCAACCCTGAGAGCAACTACTCTGCAGAAATCACACTTTGAGGTTTTTTTTTTTTTTTTT
>NW_003852432.1:5267747-5269365 GCF_000181295.1 Otolemur garnettii | reverse complement strand
ACTTTAATAAAAGTCTATGAAATGTATATTAATTCAACAGAAAAGTTTGGAATAAATTGAGACATATTTTCCTGGGTGAGGAAATTCAATGTCTATTCTTCCCAAAGGATTCTATCCTTACTGTAGTTTCAATCACACTTCCATTTTGACTAGATGACTACTTTCTGAAAGTATCTGAAAGAAACAGTGTGTGAAATAAGAATATTTTGAAAAGAAAAATTGAGGGATGACTTGCCCTCCCAAATATCACATCATTCTATAAAGCTGCAATAATAAAAATAATATGAAACCAGTAAAGGAATAGACAGGTAAATGGATATGTTAGCATTTCCCTAACTCTATTATTTAGTTGCAAGATATAATTATCTTAACAAAAGACTCAAGTAATCTTTCATTTGAATTGTGTACCAATCCCCTAGCTTAGAGACTCGCTTTTTACAGGTCATTGTTTCTGAAAAATAAACTGTTTAACTTGTTAAATAGTTAAAGAAACAAATTTATTCAATCTGGAGAGAAAATCCCTTCCCCCCAATTTAGGAAGCTCTAGGATAAAGTTCCCAAACTGACACATTACGTGCAGGGATTCATAGGTAATACAGTTGAATTGATGTCTGTACTATCTGAACTGGATGTCAAGCTTCTTCTTTTTATGTTTTAATTTTTTCCAGTTTAATGGAGGTGTGATTGGCAAGTAAAAATTTTATATATTTAAGGTGTACAATGTGATGGTTTGATATATATTGTGAAAGGATCACTACCAACAAGCTAAGTAACATATCCATGACATTGCATAGTGACCATTTGTGTGTGTGTGTGTGTGTGTTGAAACACTTAACAATTACTCTCTTAGCAAACTTTAAGTAACTGAGACACATTTGCTAACTATAGTGAGCTGCCTGTGCTGTACGTTAGATACCTAGAACTTACTCATCGTGCAACTCAAAGTTTGACCCACATTTTGCCTACTCTCCTGCCCCTAGTGACCATTATTCTACTCTGTTTCTGTGAAATTACCTATTTTAGATTCCACATGTAAGTGATGTCATGTAGTATTTGTCCTCTGTTGCTGGCTTATTTCATTAGCATAAGGTCCTCCAAGTTCATCCATGTTATCACAAATCCCAGCATTTCCTTCTTTTGTTTAAGGCTGATACTATTTCATTGCAAATACTACATGCTGATTTCTTGTTCTGAATGTTTCTTAGTAAAATTTGCCATTTTGTTCTGCCTAAGATAATCTAGTATTTCCCATTATTGAAGGTTGCGAACCACTCAGCATGATGGCACTATGTGCAGAATGCAAGAAAATCAACCTAAATCATTAGAACGAGAGTTCTGAAAGGCAACTGAATCCACATACATATACAAAGAAGGTTAGCTGTTTTGTGTGCCAGAATAATTCATTTAAACATACTGGCGGCTCAGCGCCTGTTGCTCAGTGGTTAGGATGCCAGCCACGTATGTGGCTGGGCGGGTTTGAACCCAGCCTGGGCCTGCCAAAAAACAGTGACAACTGCAACAAGAAAATAGCTGGGCATTGTGGTGGGCACCTATAGTCCCAGCTACTTGGGAGGCTGAGGCAAGAGAATCGCTTAAGCCCAAGAGTTTGAGGTTGCCG
>NW_003852432.1:5256230-5267727 GCF_000181295.1 Otolemur garnettii | reverse complement strand
TTCATTAGCATAAGGTCCTCCAAGTTCATCCATGTTATCACAAATCCCAGCATTTCCTTCTTTTGTTTAAGGCTGATACTATTTCATTGCAAATATATAGCGTATTTTCTTTGTCCGTTCATTCACTGATAGACATGTTGGTTAATTCCATATCTTTGCTATTATAAATAATGCTGCAATGAAGACAGGGGTTCAGATATCTGTTTGAGATAATGATTTCCGTTCCTTTGAATATATACGCAGAATTGGAATTGGCAGATCATACAGTAGTTTTACTTTTAATTTTTTTAGGAACGTACCATTTTTCATAATGCTACTAATTTTTGTTTTTTGGATTTTGTGTCCTGAAACTTTACCATATTTATTAGTTTTAATAGTATTTTAGTGACATCTGTGAGGTTTTCTGTACATAAGATCATGTCATCTGCAAACAGAAGCAATTTAACTTCTTTCTTTCTGACGCGATGCTTTTTATTTTTTCCTCTGGCCAGCTGACATGTATTGATTTTGCTTATCTGAAAATGTTCTTCCTGGCAAAGTATCACAAGAATGGACCAAAAAGTATTCAATATACACAGCCCTACTATGAAACTAATTTATAGCTTTCATATGAAAGCTTTAACCTAATTATAGCCTAAGAATATGGGAAGGGGGAGAGGGTAGGGCGGGGAGGGGGATGGATGGATGAAGGGAGGGTGACTGGAGGGGTCACCTCTATGGTTTATCTTTCAAGGGTACAACTGAATCTTTCTAAAAGTGGAATATAAATGTCTTAACACAATAACTATGAAAATGACATAAAGGCTATGTTAACCAGTTTGATGAAAACATTTCAAATTGTATATGAAAACACCACACTGTACCCCATGATTGCATTAATGTACACAGCTATCATTTAATAAAAAAAAATCAACCCTTAATTTTATTTTTTTTCTAGTCTCTATTTATTTTTGCTATGATCTTTGTTATTTCCTTCTCTCTGCTTAATCTGCTTTTCTAATTCTTTCAGGCGTAAAAGTCAGGTTGCTTATCTGAGATATTTCTTTCTCCTTAAGTAGGTGTTTCTCACTATAACCTTCCCTCTAGAACTGCTTTTGCTGCATCTTATACGTTTGGTATGTTGTATCTTCTTATGTCTCAAGATATTTCTTAATTTCTCTTGTTATTTCTTTTTTGGCCCACTGGTTGTTTAGCAGTGTGTTTAATCTCTACATATTTGTGAATCTTCCAGCTTTCTTCTTGTTATTGATTTCTTGTTTCATACCCTTGTTGATGCAAAAGATATTTGATATATTTTCAATCTACTTAAATTTCTTAAGACTTGTTTATGATCTAACATATGATCTAACCTGGAAAATGTTCCATGTGCCTTTGAGAAGAATGTATTTTGCTGATTATGGACGGAGAGTTTTATACATCTATGTCAGTTAGATCCCTTTAATCTAAAGTATAGGTCAAGTCTGATGTTTCCTTATTGACCTTTATGTCCAGATAATCTATCCATTGTTGAAAGTAGGGTATTTAAGTCCAATGCTATTATTGGGTTGCTATTTCTCCCTTAAAAACTATTAATGCTAGTGGCACTTGTAGCTCAGTAGGTAGGGCACTCACCACATACACTGAGGCTGGCAGGTTCGAACCCAGCCCAGGCCAGCTAAAACAACAATGACAACTACAACCAAAAAAAAGCTAGGTGTTGTGGCAGGCCCCGTAGTCCCAGCTACTTGGGAGGCTGAGACAAGAGAACCAATTAAGATTAAGCCAAAGAGTTTGAGGCTGCTGCAAGCTGTGATGCCACAGCAGTCTACTGAGGGTGACATAGTTGAGACTCTGTCTCAAAAAAAAAAAAAGCTGTTAATGCTTTTTCATGCATAAGTGTTCTGATGTTGGGTGCATATATAATCACAACTGTTATGTCCTCTTGATAAATCGGTGCTTTTGTAATTATATGATGACCTTTGTGTCTTTTACAGTATTTTTACTTAAAGTTGGTTTTGTCTGACATAAGTGTAGCTACCCTTGCTGTCCTTTGTTTTATTGTTTGTTTGTTTGTTTGTTTTTTCAGAGACAGAGTTTCACTTTGTTGCCCTCAGTAGAATGCTGTGGTGTCACAGCTCACAGCAACCTCCAGCTCTTGGGCTTAGGCGATTCTCTTGCCTCAGCCTCCCGAGTAGCAGGGACCACAGGTGCCCACCACAACACCCATCTATTTTTTGTTGCAGTTTGGCTGGGGCCAAGTTTGAACCTGCCACCCTAGGTGTATGGGGCTGGCATCCTACTCACTGAGCTACAGACACCACCCCTCTCCTTTGGTTTTTATTTGTGTGGAATATCCTTTACCATTACCTTCACTTTCAGCCCACGTGTCCTTAAAGGTGAAGCAAGTCTCTTTCTAAGTAGCATATCGTATCGATTGAGCTTGTATTTTTAATCCATTTAGCCATTCTGTGTCTTTTGACTGGAGAATTAAGTCCATGTGCACTTAAAATAATTATTGATAAACAAGGACTTAACTATTGCGATTTTGTTCATTGTTTTCTGTTTTGTAGTGGATTTTTTTTGTTGTTGTTCCTTTCTTCTGCTTTTGCTATCTTCCTTTAAGGTTTGATAATTTTGGGTAGTGGTATGCTTTGATTTCTTTCTCTTTCTCGTGTCTACCGTAGATTTGGGCTTTGTCGTTACCATCGGGTTTACACAAAACTTCTTACAGTTATAACAATCCTTTTAAGCTGACAGCAACAGAACTTGGGTCACATACAAAAACTTCACAATTTTATTCCCTTCACTATCTGTTAAGTTTTTGACAGCACAATTTGCCTCTTTTTATATTATATACCCCTTATAAAATTATTATAGCTATAGTTATTTTTAATACTTTTATCTTTTAACCTTTATGCTAGAATTAAAAGGGATTTATACACTGACATTTCAGTGTTAGAGTACTCTAAATATCATTATATACTTACCTTTACTAGTGAATTTTATATTTTCATATGTTTTCATGTTACTAATTAGCATTATTTCAATTCAGCTTGCAGAACGCCTTTTAACATCTTTCAGAAGGTGCATCTAGTGGCAGACTCTCTCAGCTTTTGTTTGTTTAGCAAAGTGTTTATTGCTCCTTCATTTCTAAGCATGTCACTGCTGTGCAAAGTCGTTTTGTTTGACAGACTTTGATATATTATTCCATTCTCTCCACAAGATTTTTACTGAGAAATCTGCGGATAGTCTCAAGGGATTCCCTTATGGAGATGAATGTCTTTTCTCCAGCTGCTTTCAAAATTCTCTCTTTGACTTTGGTTTTTGACAACTTTATAGTAATACACCTTGGAGAATTCCTCTTTGTATTATTTGTAAACTTTTGAGTTTCATGCATCTGATGTCCATATTTCTCTCAAGATGGGATGTTTTTAGCCATAATTTTTTAGAATAAGTTTTCTCCTCCTTTCTATCTCTTTTCTTCCTTCTCTGAATGACACAAGGCGTATACTGTTTCTCTTTATGATGGCTCCCAAATCTCAAAAGCTTTATTCATTCTTTTTTTTTTTTTTGTCCTCTGACTGAATAATTTTAAATGACCTGTTTTTGAGTTCACAGATTCTTTGATGAAGTTTCTCTTGCATTTTTTATGCATTTGTTATTTTCTTCAGAGCCAGAATTTGTTTATTATTTCTATCTCTTTAACTTTTCATTTTGCTCAGTTTTGCTCAGGCATTGTTTTGGCCATTTCATTGAATTATTTACCTATTTTCTCTTGTAGTTCACTGAGCATTCTTCTAATAATTATTTTGAATTTCTTTTCAGGCAATTTGTAGTTTTTTAGGATTCAATTAATGGAAAATTATTTTGTTCTTCTCGTGGTGCCGTATTTCCTTGGTTTTTCATGTCCCTTGAAGTCTCGTGTTCCTGCCTTTCTTTCTTTTTTTTTTTTAATTAAATCATAGCTGTGTACATTAATGCAGTCATGGGGTACAGTGTGCTGTTTTTATATACAATTTGAAATAATTTTCATCAAACTGTTTAACATAGCCTTCATGTCATTTTCTTAGTTATTGTGTTAAGACATTTATATTCTACATTTAGAAAAATTCACATGTACCCTTATAAGATGAACCATAGGCGTGATCCCTCCAATCACCCTCCCTCCACCCATCCTTCCCCTTCCCCTCCCCTCCCTCTCCCCTTTCCCCATATTCTTGGCCTAAAATTGGGTTATAGCTTTCCTATAAAAGCTATAAATTAGTTTCATAGTTGGGCTAAGTACATTGGATACTTTTTCTTCCATTCTTGGGATACTTTGCTAAGAAGAACACTTTCCAGCTCCATCCGTGTGAACATGAAGGAGGTCAAGTCTCCAGCCTTCTTTAGGGCTGCATATTCCAATTCATAATTGCTAGGTCATGGAAGAAGCTGAAGTGCCCATCAACCCACGAATGGATTAATAAATTGTGGTATATGTGTTCCTGCCTTTCCCTTTGAAGAAGTCATTCCCCACAGTCATTCCCTACAGTCTTTCCGGACTGGCTTTGGGACAGTCTCAGAATTTCGAGTCAGGCAGACTGGTGAATGTGGCAGTGCCCTGAAATGCTCAGGTTTGTGTCCTTCTCTCAATTCCACAGAGTCAGACAGCTGATGCTGAGTGCACATGATCTGTCCTCAAGGCTTGTGCCTACCCGTGGTGCGGGGACATGCCTGGGAGCTAGCCAGCCGCAGAGGGGAGGCAAGGCAATAGGCCACTGGGGGCACTTGGGGACCAGTTGAGCAGTAGGGGCCAGTTGGGCAGGTGGCCACCACAGGCAAGGGGTCCTAAGTAGCTCTTGGGAAGACCCCTGAAGGAGCTGACAATGTGGATAGCAGGGTACACAGCCCTTTGCTGAGTTTTGATTCCTGATTGCTGTAAATTCGCACCTTGCTTCACCACCCTCAGCCTCTCCAAGCCATTCTGCAGATCTCCTCAATAGTCGGGATGGGGTGAGAAAGAGGTGAACCTCTTGGGCAGCATTCTGAGCAGCTGGAGAAGGCGGATCCTCTCTCACTATTCTCTCCCCTTATTCTTATGAAATTTAGAAAGTAAAGATCTGTGTGCAAACAAGGCAAGCATGTTATCTTTTAATGGTAGAAAGGATGGCTGTATGGTGAATATTTTTAAGGTTAACATGGTAAGTTTTCTTCATCAAATTCATATAATTTCTTCTACAGCAAGTAATCTTAAAGTGTTCTTTTCCACAGTGCAATATTAATTAATGAAATGTCATGTGCATTAGCAACTTCAATTAAAAATTGAAACAGAACAAGTCCACCTGAAAAGAACAATTCTTTTCAGAGAGAATGGAATACAACATTGAATTTTCAGTAATAAATTTACTTTGATTGCCAACGTAGAATTCTGTTATACAGTCTTGATTGTGATTATGCTTGGTTCCCTGTTAAATCAGGTGCTAAGAACAGTGAGAATCTCCTTGCCTTAGCACTATCAATTTGAGATATATAGGAGATCAGAATTATTAGAGACTAGAAGAAAAATCAAGGTTCTTAAAATACACTAGAACCCCTATCCATAATCTTGCCTTCTGTAGTTTCAGTTAACCTTGGTCAAATGCTGTCTGAAATATTAAACAAAAAACTCTAACAATATACAACCAGAAATCTTCACTGGGATACCATTCTGAATAGCATGATGAAATTTTGTTCTGTCATGCTGTATCCTGCCCAGGACATGAATTATTCCTTTGTTCAGCAAATCCACTCTGCATGTGCCACCTGCCTGTAGTCACTGGGTAGCTATGTCAGTTATTAAATTGACCGTTGTGGTATCACATTATTTATGTTCAAATAACCCTTATTTGACTTGCTAATGACTCCAAGAATAGTAATGCTGACATGTTGTTATAATTGTTCTATTTCATTATTAGTTATTGTTGTTAGTCACTTACTGTGCCTACTTATAAGTTAAGCTTTACCATAGATGTGTATGTATGGAAGAATGTATAGGGTTCTGTATTCTTCATGGTCCCAGACATCCATTGGGGGTCTTGGAAATATCTTCCACAGGTCAGGGGAGCATACTATATTCTGACTATCCATTAACATAAAACCATTCTCACTTTTCAAAGCCCAAATGTATGTGTTTGTGTCTCTGTTCTCTGACCCTCTTTTCCATAGCCTGCTTAGGTGTTACTGCTCCTAAAAAATTCTGGCTGCTGGGCGCCACCTTTGGCTCAGTGAGTAATGCCAGCAAGGCCCCGGCCAAACTGCAACAAAAAATAGCCAGGTATTGTGGGGAGTCCTCCCAGCTACTCGGGAGGCTGAGGCAGGAGAATCGCCTAAGCCAAGAGCTGGAGGTTGCTGTGAGCTGTGATGCCACAGCACTCTACCAAGGGCGATAAAGTGAGACTCTGTCTGTAAAAAGGAAAAAAAAAATTCTGGCTGCTTTTCTACTTGTTTTTTTCTCTATAAAATAGTAAACTTCTGAGAACAGAATCACATGTCCCACCCATCTTGACACACTGTGAAGCATCGAGCATCACATCTTGCATATACCAAAGCATGTGTGTTTAGAATAGACACAAAATGGGATGTATTTCTTCATGTCCATTTTATGTCCCAGAAGTAGCAATCTGTAATAGTAAGTCTTCTATCTGCATAGTGATTACTATTTCTTTTTTATGTCCCAGAAGTATGAGTTCCTAATAGTAAGTTTTCTATCTGCATAGAGATTGTTATTTTTCTCAAAGAACCTTCATAGGTATGGTCTTATTTTATTTTTATGACAATGATATGAGATAACAAGAGCAGTGTTATGACATAGTAGGACACCGAGGCATGAACATTTAATGACTTGTCTTGGTGCATAAAATCATTGACAGTTCTTACACGGAAATACTCTCTGCCTTCTTTTATTTCAGAGTCGTTTCTCTTAGATGTACTTGAAATGTCTCTCACAGTTCTGAAAATTAGGAGCTTTGTTCTAAAAAAGAAAGACCAAGGCAAGTGTGACTGTGCGCACCTGTCGTCCCAGCTAGTGGGAAGACTGAGCAGGAGAGTCACTTGAGTTCAAGGTCAGCCAGCCTGAGCAACACAGTAAGACCCCCCCTCTCAAAAAGAAAGGTCAATCAGCTTTAAAATATATATATATATTATAACTTAATTTTAATTGAATTACATTTTAGTTGCATCAAGCAAGAAACAACAGTTAACCCAAGTGAAGCCGTATTCTTTATTAACAGAATGTTTAACACATATTTGATGAATGTTTTCCACATGCCGAGCATTTTGCTAGATGAGGGGATGCAGTGGGAAAATGCTCCGCCCTCTCTGCTGATCACTGACATACCCTGCCACCTTACTAAAACCTCCCTCTTGTCACTTGCCTTAGTGCAGCTGCCTGGTAATGAAATGACCAGAGTGATGTCAGCAGCATACGTTCTCCCAGGGCCTGCGGGAAGAGTTCATTACTGACACATTCAACTCACAGTTTCAGTTTGGGGATTTCCAGTTTGAATAAAACAGTGTAAAACAGATCAGAAACAACTATCAGGGTTCTGGGAAGTATACTAGAAATAAAGGATTTATTTTCTTTTCTCATATGTAGTATTTTTCTACTTTGTTTCATGCAAATTTGAAATAATATGTGTTGTTGTTTTTTTTACATCATAGACTCCAAGGCCAAAATTATGAACAAGCACAGAAAAGGAGGAAGAAGAAAGTCTAAAAGATACCAAAGTAAAAAGGGGGGCAAGTGAGATGTATAGGTATTGCTTACTAATCATCAGAATAATAGGATAACTTAGAGTAGGACTCTCCAAGTGTTTGAATGATGCCACTGTACTCAGTAGGCCAAGATAAAGCTGTAGTTCTGAAAAGGCTTTTTGAAGAATGGCCTGAGTTTAAAAGGACATGATAAACGTCTTTGTTGGGAGTTGGATATTATCACAGGACCGATTGTAGCAAGAAGCATACTTTTTATTAAAATAATGTACAAAGGCCTTTAAGTTCCACACTTGTTTTCTGGGAACACAGAGTACTTGTGGGCAAAGTGAGATGTGTAATAGCAGCACATGCCTTAAGCGTGAAGGCCAAGGTGCTACATCGCTCCCTGGAAATTCATGAACAATGCTACCTAAATTCCTATTCCCCAAATAGAAATGGATGTGTCCAAGGACAGTCCCTCTAACACTGTGCTCTGCCTGTTTGAACCTAAGACTCTTCATATCAGTTGCTATAATTATCATCTTGTAACAGGACATGCATTTTTTTTGCTATATATAGAAGGAAGTGACATGTATTTGGATGTCCATATCATTTTAGGTGCCTTCCTCTGATCAACAGTACTATTCAATAGTCCTTCACTAGTAAACCACACTGTCTCTCGAAACTCACCCTCCCCAGACAAACCTGTGACACACTGTTCCAAAAGCTAAGATGCTTTCTGTATCCACTTTGGGAAAACCCACAGGAAAAGCCAACTTCCAAAACAAACAAATGTGGGGGTGATTATGAACGCTATAAACAGATCATTCCTTCAAATATCTGAGTTATCAAAGTATGTTTTATTCTGTATGTACAGAGGCCTAACTTCTTGAGAAATAGATCTCATACATACAGTAAACCACGGGTGCCATGGCCATTGTATTGTTATTATTATCATCATTACTCCCATTTTACAGACCAATAAATTGAATCTCAAAAAGTCAAATAATGCACCTAAGGTAACAGAAAGAGTTAAGTGGTAAAACAAGAATTGTTTATAGGTCTTTGTCTTTGGTAAAATGTTTTCATTCATTTTGCCACATAGTTTCTCTCTCTCTCTCTCATTTTTTTTGTCATTTCTATCATGTTATGCATTATTCTAAATACTATATAGTATAGTTAGACCTATGATAACTATCATGTAACTAAATGAAACAAGTATAACTGCATAAAACAGACATAAGAACAGAAATGTTACTGCAATGTGCTAAGTCACGTTTTAAACTGGTTCACATTTGCCCACGCATTTGCACTATACTGTAAAGTTTTATGTGAAATTTTAATATTGTAAGTAAAAAAGTATTATATGAACATTAAAGGGTTTCATCACACCAGTTGCTGCGTATAAGACTTATTTACTGAACAATTCCAGATTAGATTAATAATTTAAAAATGTGTGCAGTGATCTAAATTTCATCCTTCACTGTGTCAACACCCAGTTAAAAAGGGTATAAACATAAAATATTTCTCGGAATTTGCTTCTAGGATGATAGTTAAAGAGGAATTACGGTCTCTCATTTCAGATCTACAGCTTTTCAAATTTTGAAGCTTTTGTTTCAACTGGCAAATTCGCAGCCACCCACGTATTTATTCATTAACACTGTGTGCAGGGAAAAGGTCAGAGAGCCCAGAAGAAAAACAAAAGCATCCAGTGTTCCCAGAAGCCCAGAAGGGCAGTGTCAGGACAAAAAGAAGGCATCAAGGCAGCAGATCCAGTAGAGGGTCTGTACAATAAGAAATGGAAATGAGTTTAAAATAAGACGTAAGTTTCTGAAGCAAATTAGAAACTAAGAGGCCACTGAGATTGTCAAGAAGTGCTGCCCCGTGTGGTGGGATGGACAGAAGCCAGATGGCCTTGTGAATGCTGACTGAGGCCGGGTTAATCCAAGGGTAGCCGTGTCAAAACAAATACACGGCAGTTTGTTTTCATTAGAAAATCTGCGTGATAATAAACTTACGCTTTTTTTTTTTTAAAGAATACAAACCATCTTTCTTAAGTAAAATTCCAGCGTTCTGCTTGTTTTATTAATACATCTGCTCCTCACTGCTTTTAGGTTATCTATGCTTGATAACCTGCCCTAAAAACTCTTGACCAGAGTGGATGTCCCTGACTGCCCTTCTGTGTCTCAGACTGGGGCAGTCATTAAGTGAAAGACAGTAAATTAGTATAACAAGATTGCACTTAATGACATCTGACCTTCTCATTCTCCATCAAAAGAGAATGAGAAATAGTGTGCATTAAAATTTGTATAAAGTGGATTAAGGTCTGCCTAATACAGACTGCAGATTTTTCTCTTGAACACACATACCTCTAGAATATGTTTTAATTCTATTTAAATGGCTTCCTTTTGTTCCTTCAGCAGGAGCCCTCCTTGCAGCTGAATTGGCAGATCCTTTGTTTTCATGAGAGCCCTTTGAACCAATCAGGACAGGATAATCTTGTTATACCTCCCTGGGCTTGTGTTTCTTTTGATGAGAGTCTAGAGAAGTCATGGGTCATATTTTACCATGTGCCAGGGACCGCTCATGTTTCAGGTGTACAAGGTCAGATCTTAATTTAGCCACCAACTGGATACTTAATTTTAGATACACAGAGGAACACATTGGCTCCAAGGCACTTCCTCTGGTTTAGGAAGGCAAGTCCCGGAATAAGAATGACAAGATGATCATTCCAAAAGGTGAGATTATGAAATATTTGATCTGTACCTCACCAACGGGCTTATTGAGTTGTTCGGTGTTGGTAATAATTTAAACAGATGGAAATACAAATCGTGGTACTACTCCTTTCTTTCTAATTGGTCACCTGTGGGCTTGAATGTCTAGGGCCTTTTAACTGATAAAATAAAGCCAGGGTTGTTTCATTTGTTCATAGAATATCAACTCAATTGCCTAATTATTAAGTGTAACAAAAAATTGTATCATGGCAAAAACAGATCAAGAATGAATATCCTATGGAAGGTGTCAATATACCTGTTACAGAATCCTAGATGGGTCTTAACTGAACCCTAGTTTCTGAGAAAAAATTACATGTTTTTTAGTAGTTAAAATGTTTTTTCCATCACTTGTTGCAAAAGATGATTGCTTTATGTCCAGATCAAAAAATTCCTTAGGATAACGTAGATGAAAAAGAATGAATTGAATCAAATTGGAGATTTGCTACTGCAAATTATATATTCACAAAATGTTGAAGTTGGAAAGTTCTTAAAATGTATGATACCATCACCCATATGGTTCTTAAATGAACAGTTAACTTCTAAGGAATCTTTTACGCCCCAAATTGTTTGATTTCCATGAAATAGCAGTGGTACAGATAAGGGAAGTCCTATCACTGCTTTGTGCTGAAAGCATTAAATTACTGTGATAAAAAATTATAACCTTACACTTCAGCTGTTTTCATGAGAATACCTTTTTTTAAAATAAAAATTTTGCCTAAATTCTTTCTGAGTTTTCTTGTTCTTTGCTTAAAACTCTTTTAGAAAACTTTTTTTCTGAGGCTTATGAATTTTTAGCTTACAAAAGGAAACCACCCCTTTTTCATTAATTCCTTCAGAGTAGCGAGGTCATCAGTCCAGTAAGGTGGTTAAGCCTGTGTGGCTTCCATTGTCAGATGACCGGGTTATAGCCCACATCCCCACTGCTCACTACAAGTGTGGGCTTAGGCAAATTACCTGTCCATTCCGTGCTTCACTTCCTTCATTTGTAAAGTAGGGGGAAAGTATGTTGTAGAAATTAAATGATATAATCTATT
>NW_003852432.1:5247844-5255608 GCF_000181295.1 Otolemur garnettii | reverse complement strand
GACATCACACTAGTGATCTAACTAACATCTAACTGATGCCAGGCAGCGGCACCAAGGCAAGTGACAAGAGGGTAGCTTTTAGTAAGGTGGCACTGTAGATAGTTACACTAAGCCAGTGAAGAGCAGAGAGTGGGAAGTATTCCATACTGGGTCTCAGCCACCGGCCCTCCTTCATCTTCTTGATTTGTAGAGCAGAGGAATGGATTAAATACTGTGCATCTGTATTTCAACAAGGAATTTGACAATATCTCTTGATGATGGTCTTGTTATCAAAAAGGAGACATTAATACTAGATGGTGCTGTCTTAGAGAGGATTTGTAACTAGATAAACAGCTTTTTTCGGAGGGTGCTAAATAATGGATCAGTGTCAGCCTAGAGACCTCTGTCCTGTGCCAGTTTTTGTTCAACATTTATCATTATCAGTGAAACATAAGGATGTATAGATGGCCTGCTTATTAAGTCAGCAAATAGCCCAATACTTGGAGAGAGCGCATGCGCATTAGATCTTAGCAGATGGAAATTAATGTCAAATGTTATAAAGATGACATGTAATAGGAATAAAGAGGCCTGCGCTGAATTGCACAGTTAACAATGTGGGGAAAACATGACTTGTAGACTTTGGAGCAACAAGGGTCCAAATCAAGAGTATGAACATGACAGCCCCCAAATCAATCTGAGCTTCGGCTAAACTAGCAAATGTACAGTGTTTACGGAGAGGGAGGGGGAGGGGTCACCTCTTACAGTTGTGTTGGTCTGACTGCACCTGTTTTGCTGCATCCAGAGCCACTTTGAGAAAGAGATGGGGAAACGAGTTTGTTCACAGTAATGCAGTCGAGACTGGCTGAAGAATGTGAAACCATGTGGTAGGGAGCGTGATTATCAAAGGAGGGAAGTCTCCGTGGAGACCTGACAGCTTCCCTGGGATATTTAAAGGCCTCTCATGTTGCAGAGGAACAACGCTTTCTCTGTGTGGCTCTTGGAAAAGAAAACAAGAACTATCAAATCATATTTGGAAGAGATGGATTCAATGTCACTGTTTTTCCTAATTTTTAAAGTCACCCAAAGGTGAAGGGCTGTGTGAAGAGGTAGTAATCTCCCTGTCACTTTAGTGTTCAAGCTGAGGCTGGCCCACTCCTTGTTGGGCAAGTCACAGGTGGAGCCACCTAATGGTCTTTAACTCTGAAGTTAGGAGATTCTAGGGCAGCAGTTCTCAACCTGTGGGTCGCGACCCCTTGGGGGGGTCAAACGACCCTTTCACAGGGGCCGCCTAAGACCATCCTGCATATCAGATATTTACATTACGATTCAAAACAGTCGCAAACTTATAGTTATGAAGTAGCAACGAAAATAATTTTATGGTTGGGGGTCACTACAACATGAGGAAAGGGTGGTGGCATTAGGAAGGTTGAGAACCACTGTCTAGGGGGAAATAAGAAGAAGACAATATGGGTGTCAGAGGGCCTGTTCAAGAGTGAGGAAACAGGCATTAAACAGGCATTAAAACTGCCAAGAGTGCTAGAATCCGACTTTCCCTTTTCAGCGGAGTTGAATCACAGAATAATAACAGGTAACATCTACTTGCAACATGTCAGACACTGCCAATCAGGGAGGCCAGGGATTTCAACCAAGGTTCAGCTGCTTCATTCAACAGCCTTGAGCAGAAAGAAACCAATGTCCTGTATATAACCTCAAAACAACATATGAAAAAGTGCAATGATGCATTATTGTTTGAATTAGTTTCACATGGAAAAATATTTGACTTGAGCATCAGACAGGAACTTTTGCTGTTTGAATGAAATACACCATGCTAGGAACAAATACTTTTAGAGAGAATGTGTGTATTTTTATGTGTACATGTATATGCATAAGAAAATATTTTTTTAGTTCAGAGATATGTAATTTTTTAGTGTAGTTAAATATAGTCACAACATTTTTCTACTCACCCTCAATTCAATCAGCAGTAGCTTTCTTTCTTGCCTATAACTGACCTCACCTTCCTCAAGAACCACACCTCGCTAATTAGCAGAAAATGGTCTCATGCAGACAGATATGACAACTGGGGTCTTGAGGCCTATGCTTGGATGATTCGGGTAAATGGATAGATCTCTCCAATTTCTGCTCCTTCACAAACCAAGCAACTCCCCCCACCAGGTTTTACAGGCTTTCCTGTACATTGGCACAGTTTCTTCTCTTCCTGAGGTTACCAACGTTTCTGGCCTGCTCAGCCCAGAGAGTAGATACCAGGTCAGTTCTCCTGAGAGGGCTTTGCACAACTTGCCTCTCTAAAGTCAGCTTCAGTTCTCTTCTGTTTTTGGTGGGGATGGTGGGGAAAACACTTAAGATCTACCCCTTATCAAATTTCAAGTATGGTTACATTGTTGCACAGTAGATCTCCAAAATTTATTTAACCTGGTTAACTGAAATTTTGTACCCCTTGGCCAACATCTCCCCTTGTCCCAGCCCCTGGCAATCACCAGTCTACTCTTTGTTTCTAAGAGCTGTAGTTTTTAGATTCCACATATAAGCGAGAGCTTGCAATATGTCTTTCTGAGTCTGTCTTACTGAATTTACCATGGGGTCCTTCATGTTCATCTGTGTTGTCACACATGGCAAGATTTCCTTCTTTTTAAAGGCTGAATAATAGTCCATTGTAAATACGTGGCCCATTGTCTTCATCTATTCATCTCTAGAGGGACATTTATGTGGTTTCCATGGCGTGGCTGTTGTGAATAATGCTGCAAGGGACGTGGAAGTACAGATATTTCTTCAAGATACTGATTTCAATTTCTTTGGACAAATGCCCAGAAGTGGGTCATAAGGTAGTTCTAGTTTTACATTTTTGAAGAATATTCATATGATTTTTCATAGTGGTTATACCAAAAACAAAACCTGTCACCATGTAAAGAGATGAGTACTTTACTTCACTTGATTGTGGTGAACGTTTCACAGTGCATACACATAGCAGATCATCAAGGTGTACACTTTAAATACAGACAGTTTTTCATTGTCACTTATACTGTAGTAAAGTGGAAGGAAAATGTCAATCTTAGTCCCTTCAAAGTGGCTGGTCATATCTACTCAAATAAACATCATACTTAAATTGACACCTTACCCACAACATTAAATATTCTTCAAGTATGTGGATTGTAATAACTATATAGTTATTGATTGTGCATACAATAAAGTCTTATACAAATTTCCTATTGTTGGACCTTGATGTTTTTCCTAATGCGTTGGTAGTTTAAATAGAGCTGAGATAAACATTCTCAGATAAAATTATTTTTTTCACGTCTCTGATTGTTTCTATAAAATAGATTCCTAGATGGAGCCTTATAAACAAAGGAGAAGGCTTTTTTTAAAGCATTTTATCACACTAGCTTGCAATCAGGATATGTCTACTAAAAAGTTGCCATTCTTGCTCCACTCTTTTCTATTCTATAAGTTTATATTCCCCTAGACATCCACGAACTTATAAACTTAAAGCTTCTTCCTAAAGGGTTGTGAGTGTAGTTTTCAAAAGCTAACATGTATCCTCCTACATTTCTGTCTAGTTGAGTCTGAATTGGAAATCAACAGTAGGGAGTAAACATTTCTACTTTTGTGATATGAAACTAGAGATCAGCAAAACCAGTACAACAGGTTCTCATATGAGTATATTTACATAGAAATTAAACATCAATCAGCAGAGCCTTAAAATTAAAAGTGAGTTTGGCAAAAATGCATCTATCACCTATAGAGGAAATGCAAGGGTAATCTAGTCTTTGGCCAATTTAAAGACTGGTGTATATTTGATCATTCTATTAGTCATTCATTAAGCAAATCCTTACTGACTCCTTATCACATGCCAGATACTGTGCTTAGTGTCTAGAGAGAACATTTTGCCTTTTATATATTTCTAAAATGTTGAGTTACATCTCCTTGAGGCAACATAAAAGCAGCATTTGTTTACTGGACTAGGATTTTTTGCATGTGTGCATGTGTGTGTGTGTTTTAAATTTATCAGCAGAATGTACTCTGCTGTTACCAAAAAAAGATGTTATTTAAACCAGCTAACACTGGAAGATGGAACAATAAGTCCCCATTATGCATAGGATTCCTTTCCAGTAGAAAATGCAAAAAACTCTAAGAGGGAATTGCTGTAACTTATTCTCTGTAAGTAAAAGTTACCTGTAACTGGAAGGTGGAATTCAATTCTGATAAGGAGTCATACCTCTCTCTGAAATTTCTGAAACCCTTTATCTGATTTGCCACCTTATGCTACAGGAGTCCAAAAGAAAAAAAAAAAATGAACTGTTTAGCCACCAAATAAAAAACAAAGTTATAACAAAATTTTATGTATATTGATTTCATCATGTCTTTAAAATTATATACATTATTATATATATCTTCTTTATATTATAAAAGAATAATGAAAGTATAGGAAAGAATGAGAATTAGAATAGTTTTGAATATAGTAACTGTATTTTCTTAACATTACCAAAAAATGAAAATGAACTTTAACTCTTGCTCTTCCTCTGATAGGATAAATATTGATGATTCTCTCTCAGACCTCCTGTGGATGAGCTTAATTCAAGAACTACATCAGTTTCGAGGTAAAAAAATTCCTCAGGGAATAAGTGTCCCCTGTTTCATGCAACAAAATCCTTCACCTCCTTCAGAACATCAGGGTTTATGTTTGAGCTGACCTTGTAGAAGACTGTAAACAAGTATATCTACTGTATTGTCTTTTTCTTATTATCTCCCACTAGATCTCAGCCTTAGACCTTTTGCTATATTCCTGGCTTCATCCCATCCCCAGTAATTATTCCAAGAGATCCTGGCTCTACACTGAGGGCTGGTATGATAGTATTGGCATTATATACGGAATGCTGGAATATGGAACAATAAACCCAAATGGACAGGATCTCTTCCTGATGATGCAACAGGTGCCGGGGGCAATGTGATATTTGTGGACAGAGAGCCCATGCTTGCACCATGGAAGTCACCATCCATTCTACATATTCTTAAATCCATCCCTGTGTAAGACCAATGGAGACGGTTTCAGTTTTGTTATATGACAAGACAGAGTGTGAAGGGAGGTGGAACAGACCGTCTTGAATGTAATAAGGATTAAGCCAACTCAACAGTTCGTGGGGTCCAAAGTTACATGTGAACATGTTCAGGGAAAAGAAGAGCCTTGGTTCCATGCTGTGTGAGCTACCATGTTTCAAAGGAAGCTCTGAGGGGTGTCCCAAATGTATTGATACCTTACAGCAAGGCGTTAGCATGGATCATAGATTGCAGGCAGTTTAGACAATCTGATACAAGAAGCTGTCAGGGACTCATGTTCACTCCTACATCAGACCTTGCAGCATGGTACCAAGCTCCTGACCACTTCTTTCAGGCACCACCTGGTATGCTGACACTGTCTTTTGGATAGAAATGTTTAGACTCCAAGACAAAAAGTACAGGGTGAAGGCAAGCTTTCACCTCAGACCACCCTACGCAACGTAAAGCCTTATTGCATGGAGACAAAGAAAAGGATTTATGTGTCCCTGGAAGCTATTTTTTATTTTTGGAAGTTATTGTCATTAAGAGCTGGCTGTTAAGAGCAAGCTCAAAGTGTTTTCTTTTCAAAGCAACTGACTATGAGATATTTCCTAATAACTTCTAAAAGGCCTTCAAAGTGGAGCCAGCCTCTGCTGTGTCCAGACTCTACTTATCAGCTCTGTGACATTGCATGGGTCTTTTAACCTCTTAAAGCTTCAGTTTCTACTTGTGAGCGATGAATTTGTAATGCCTAAAATATAGAGCTGGAGTGAGGATTTAAAACAAGGTACTTACTGTACTCAAATGCTTTGCACAATGCTTAACAGAAAGCAAGCAAACTTTCTTTGTCCCAACTATATAAACTGAGGATTTAATTTAGCCTCTCTATAAAGTAAACTAATAATTATTGATGTCCACGGAATATATTTGCCATTTAGTAATAGAAAATCCTTAATTGAGTGGTTCTTTACCAGAACATGAAAGAACTTCTGAGGATCCATGAGTTTCCTAAAATTTCATGCAAAATCTGGAGAGAGAATCCATAGACTTCATCAAATGTTTTCCCGACCCGAGCAAGGCTAACTGAGCTTTAAATCTTCATTTAAAGGTTAATTGTACCATATATTTGCCCAAGTTATTTTTTAAATCAGCTGCTTAAGGAGAACAAATGATCTCACTACTAAGCTTCTCCAGCATAAGACTGAATGTTAAATGTAAAATTATTTTAAAAGAGAGTCAACCAATTTCTCTAGACTGTTAAGTGGCACACCTGTCAACAAGTCTTAAAGAATGTCAAAATGTTATCGGGTCTTTTCTCATACTTCTGAGTGAAAACTTTATTAAATAATTTCCAGTACACTGTTGTCGGCCCTCAGGAGGGTTTTGGTCTTCATCATGTGAAATGTGAGGTACAGATGTCACCTTCCTCTTGTCGTTCTCATTGCGTCCTGTCACCTCTTCTGTCCATTTCTGTAATGCTCCTTTGATGGTGTGTCTGACACCTTAGTCCCCTGCACACAGATCTTCACTTCATCCCAGGCTTTCAGTAAAAGACTAGAGACAGCAGCGCCAGCTTGGAGATGTTCCACACAGAGAGAGTTTTCTCATCATTTCTGTCCTGCTGTCACTACAGGGACAGAAGAGCTAAGAACTTTGATAAGTTTCTTCTTGTTAGCAGTTAAAAGGACATTTAAAAAAAATAAAAATCTTTCCACAGACCAACCCAGTTCTCTGAGGAGCCTACGGTATGTTATGTCCCGGGAGCCCAAATTTCAAACGAGATTAGATTTGAGCTTGTGATTTAAATAGGGGAAAGGCTCTGTATCCTGTTACTAATCCCAGGACCACGCGATGCCCCATCACCATGGTAACGTCCGCGAGGAAGACAACAGGCAGCGCCACAGGTTTAACTGTGTCTTCTAACTGTGTTACGGAAGGAGTCAGCCCAGGTCCACCAGAAGTGAGTCAACAAGTTTTCTCCAGGGAGCGTGAGAGCAGCCATTTGCTGCAGTGGGATTAGAGGGGAAAGATAGAAAGGAAAAGAAAGTGATTTTTTTTTCCTCAGAAAACTAATTTTCCAAGTGAGAACATAAAAATACAAATATGGGAAGAACCTGTGAAGTCAAATCTAGAATGAACAAGGATAAATGCAGATGTTGGAAAAATATTACATGTGAGGAGATATTTCAGATTAAAAAAAAAAAGTCTGAAAAGAAACTGGAGAATCCCAGCAAGGCCTTCCACAGGAGGAACATTTTGTGCCGGGCCCGTGGCAGTGCGGGCCGCGGGTGCAGAGCTGTTCCACTCTGTGTGGGGCAGCGTCATGAAGGGAGGGGGACAAGGTGGAAAGCACAGAAGAGAAAAAATGAAGCCAAGCAGAGCTACGAGCAACCAAATTTGTTTAGTTAGAAAAAAGACTCCATTCCTGAGGGAAATGGGTGAGTTCTAAGAAGAAAGCAGAGACTGCATTATGTTTCATTAGTGGCTTATTAACTAATTAATATATTTGTTCAACACCTGTAGAGCCCATGGACAAAAAGATGATTGTTCTCTAGGTCCTGAGGTTATAGACTAATTCCCTGCTCTTATTTAGTTAATAAGGGGAGGAGATAGACAATGAAGAAATAAATAATAAATTAAAAGTAAAATACCCTCAGGATCTATTCAGTAAATAAGATCCCCAAGGCTTGCATCAGCCTTTAGAGGAGATTGAGATATCACAGGGCGAGGGAACAT
>NW_003852432.1:5236708-5246880 GCF_000181295.1 Otolemur garnettii | reverse complement strand
TGTGGTCTCTGAACATCATCACTATTCTATCCTTCTGTCCTTAGGCGATACTAGGGCCACTGCTGTGGAATAATGTATGATAACATCATAACGATGCTGGCAAGTTTACCTGCCTTCTGCCCCCAAGTCAAGGCATGTTCCCTACATGCTAATAACCAAGGTTGAGATTATCCAGCCTTGGAGAATGAGAAGTTATAAAGCTGCGTTTTGTAAATCACCTACAGAACACTGTTTTGTTCTTCTTCCCCTGATTGTACATCCTACAGTGTAAAATTTTGTATGGAGAATATATTTCAGCTTGAAAATACATTAATCAAAGACAATTTCTTACTGGACAGTCAACCCTGCTGTACAACTGTTTTGATTTCTACACTTTGCTAAATTTTCTCTCTATAGAAGATAAAGCAATTGATCCAATTGTAAAGGGAGATATTCACTCTTCTAACTGGATATTTGGAG
Source organism: Otolemur garnettii (assembly GCF_000181295.1). Classification (NCBI taxonomy): domain Eukaryota; kingdom Metazoa; phylum Chordata; class Mammalia; order Primates; family Galagidae; genus Otolemur; species Otolemur garnettii. Next base: position 5,246,421 of record NW_003852432.1, on the reverse strand, counting down.
AAAATAATCCACTTTTTTGAATCCAGCAGGGAATAATCCACTTTTTTGAATAGCACCTTCAAGGCCAGTCAAGAGCAGTGACTTGAGGCAGAACTGGGGAAGGGAAGTAGTGGGGAATCTGCAGGAGGCTGGTCTCTGTCCTCCAGATGGAGATGACCTGGCTCTTATCTTCAAAGGATCCTCTGAGACAAGTCGTACTTTACAATTCACCATTGCTGGTTTGTAAAGCACGTAAAAGGATCAGCATTTTATATTACTGACGCTGCCTCACTTCTCTGCCTTGAGCTGAGTTTTAAGCTTCCAATGCACTACATGCAATTGTGTTACAGAAAACTGATGGACAAAAATAGTGTAAATCAGAAGCTCTAAAAATAGTAAATTCTTGTAATCCCAACTACAGCCATTACTGAAAAGAAAGTAGAAAGTTCGAAAGTGTTGAGAGCTCAAGTGGGAGGATCATTTGGGCCCAGGAGTTTGAGACCCACCTAGGAAACATAGTGAGATATCATCTCTACCAAAAAAAAAAAAAAAAAAAAAATTTTTAGATGGACCAGTGGTGCAGGCCTGCAGCCCAGCTGCTCAGGAGGCTCAGGCAGGAGGATCATTTAAGCCCAGGAAGCTGAGGCAGGAGGATCACTGGAGCTGTGATCACATTACTGCACTCCAGCCTGGGCAACAGAGGAAGACCCTGTCTTAGGGAAAAAAAAAAAAAAATTAGAAGTACAGACACCCAGAGGGTAGGTAATTAAATGTTTCAACAGGTAACCCATTTTAAGTTAGCAAAATGGACTTCATATATAATGTGGATTACAATGTTAACTACATTCATATTTGTTAAATAGGGAAAGAAAATGCATTTTAGTTTTTCATTATGCATTTTTCATGTTAACTAGGTTCTGTGTCATTTGTTGATAATAAGAAATTGCCTTTTTCAAAATTATATACAGACATGGATATTAATGATGACCCTGATGAAGACCGTCTTACAAGTTATGATATTCAGCTCAGTATCCAAGAATCCATTGAGGCCAACAAGACTATATTCTATCCTGAAAGGTAGTATTTAAATTGACTATTGTCTTCAACATTTCCCTATGGCATTCATTTTGTTATAAGATAAAGTGAATGCTACCCTAGGAAAATGTTTAGCTTTTTCTGGCAGGGAATCTAATGGCTTTCCAAAGACCACTGTGCATAGATTTTAGCAATCTGATCTTCTACAAATCCTCCCTCATATGGAAAACAGAAATAATTTAGCTAGAGAATTCCTAGTTGAATTTGATTGCATATGATTGCTTATTTTATACATTAATAGGGAGTCAAAATGACAATACGCAGTTTGAACAAATTTGCAAATATAGTTTATGCATCCAATGTATAGACAGTATACAGAGGTCTGTAGAGTTTGTTCTACTACTGACTCAGCTAACCTTTTATAAATAACATTTTTTTGATCTTTAAAATAGGAAGAATAATGTAAACCCACCTACCTCATCAACTCAATGAGTGGAAGATGAGCTGTGGGTATTGGTTATATATGACAAAGTAACATATAAACCACCAACACCTATTTAATTATCTACTATTAAAATGATCGGAATTAACAAATTTAAATGTGCCTAAAATTGATGGATTGTGTAAGTAGAAGTTATTGAGCCTCAAACTGCAAAACTAAATTTCTGTCTCGAACAACACACCTTCTACTTCTGATAAAAACAAAGTTTAGTTTACCTTGAAACTCTATTACAGTGTTTAGAATCATGTATTCTGAAATTGAGTAGTATTTTTTACCAGATACAGTATGATAAAAATTATTGCTTTGGGGCTTAATAAAAATGAAAATACTACATTTAAATTTCTTATCTTTTAAATTTTTTGGTTATCTCCAATGGATTGTAGAGCTTTACAGTTCCCTTGAAGGCAGACATTCCCAACTTTAAAATGCTAGCAGATATTTCTGATCAATAGAGTTAAATAAATTTGTTATGAAATTCCTTACTTTTAGTTAATACAACATACTTGGAAAATTATCATGAAGATTTAAGTCATAACCTGCTGGCTAATAAGTAGGAAATTGTTCAATAAATGTTCCTCCTGTTTTTACTTGTGGAACTGTTGATTAAAGACTCTTAACATGCAGTGAGTGTGGACAATAAACTCCCAAGTGTTTATCCTTTTACCTGGGACTGTGACACAGGTTGTTGGAAAGGTTTGGTTATCACCTAACAGTGATTAAAATTTGTATGTATCATTAGTTAGCAATTATTGCGTTCAGAGCAATAACAATATTTTGAGCATAGCGCTTCTAAAGTTGGAAGCTCTTAGAAGTCTTCCTATTTAATCTCATCATTTTACAGATGAAGAAACTGAAGCTCAGATAAGCTAATTGGCTGCCCCCAACCCTTAAACCTGACTGTGACCTGAATTCAGGTATTCCGTCTTCAATCGTTTATACCTTTACTATTGCTTACATATCTCTCACATCTCAGAGATACCATTATAATCTTCTATTTTGTCAATACGACTTTCTAGTATTTTTCATTCCAATATCATAAATATGCTCTTTATTTGACTCCTGGACATTTACATTTTTAAAGTAGATAAAATCAGGCCAGAGTAGTGGCTTGCTGCTATAATCCTAGCACTCTGGGAGGCCACGGTGAGTGGATTGCTTGAGCTCAGAAGTTCAAGACCACCCTGAGCAAGAGAGCGACCTCATCTCTAAAATAGAACAACCAGCTAGGCGTTACAGCAGGCACCTGTAATCCCAGCTACATGGGAGTTTGCTTGAGCCCAAGAGTTTGAGGTTGCTATGATGCCATGGCACTCTATCAACGGCGACAGAATGAGACTATTTCAAGCAAAATAAAATAAATAGTAGGGAAAAGTCAGTATAAATTAAAACTTTAAGGTCTTTGAAGTATACCACTAGTGTAAATATGACTTGTTTTTATTTTTCTGGTAGATTTGTACCCCTGAGTGATCAAAACAGAAGAATTGTGGAGGCCATAAAGCAAGGTAAATGGGTTTATTATCTACAGGGGAATGGATTGGAGATTCCTCTTTGCAAAGATAGAAATCTGTTATTAATCCTCATGTTTAATTTAGGTCACATTCTTGAGCTTCAGGAGTATGTGAAATATAAATATGCCTTGGATGAAGCTGATGATAAAGGCTGGTTTCCATTGCACGAAGCGGTTGTTCAACCCATTCAACAAATACTTGAGATTGTTCTGGATGGTAAAGAACATAATGCCCTATGTCCAAACCAAAGCAAGAAGGCAGAAATTGTGTTTTCAATGACCATAACAAGCAAAAAAGAAAAAAGCAGAATTAACAATTGGTTGCAATTAGAAAAAGGCGGTACCCATGTTTTAAAGTCAAAGTACAAAAATTTGCACATTTTGTGACATTTTGGGATTACCATTTTACCTAAAAAAAAAACCAGGTTGGTGGGAAGGTATGGTTAGCATTCAAAAGTGATAAAAGTTTGTACATATCATGAATTAATTGATTCAAACACAAAGCGTTTTTTCTCTTGTCCGGTGAGAACTCTACCACTGAACTACCCATGCACTGTGCTATCTTCTTTTGGAAGTCAGTTCTTAATTTTTCATCTTGAACTACCTTTTGAGTTAACTGTTTCCAAAAGAACCTATCACAATGCAGCAGCTGTGCTTACAGTATTTCTTCTTATAGTATATTACTTTTTTCAAAATGTATGCTGAAACAAATAGCCTGGTTAAATCAACTACCATTAAACATTAACAATAACTTTTATGTTTTAACACATCTCAGCATCTCACAGAACACTTTGAGGGTGTCCTGTCTTTGAACTTTCAATGTTGCACGCTAGTCCTACCTTCTGGGAGATAATGATACCTACTTGACAATTGCCAGCTGGAAAACTAGACAGCTAGCAAGACAGATATAGATGATGTTAAGAATCACTTTGTCACAATGATACCTTCATTCAAACACATTCTGATGCCCACAGACTTCATGTGAAAAAAATAATAATTTCACATACAATTTAAATAATAGTACAAGGAATTTGAGAATTGTTTTACAATGTATCAAGAAATAAGAATTAGCACCCATTTTCAAAAAGAAAAGTAGTTTAAACCAGGGGCAGTGGCTCACGCCTATAATCCTATCACTCTGGGAAGCCAAGGCTGGTGGATTGCTTGAGCTCAAGAGTTTGAGACCATCCTGAGCAAGAGCAAGATCATGTCAATACCAAAAATAGAAAAACAAGCTGGGCATTGTATCAAGCACCTGTAGTCCCTTCTACTTGGGAGGCTAAGGCAAGAGGATCACTTAAGCCTAAGAGTTTGAGGTTGCTGTGAGCTGTGTTGCCACTCTACAGGGGCAACAAAGGGAGATTCTGCCAAAAAAAAAAAGAGTAGTTTAAAGTGTAGATGTTGGTATTTTAGCTGTCACTTGGGTTAGCAAGTTCATGTGCATTTACTTACTCTCACCATCATTTGGTAAACTTTTAATCAAAGTCTTTCCTTTTTCATCAATTGGTATTATTCAACCTGATGTCAATAATATATGGTTCCTCTGATTTATTTGATATCCCGTAAGTAAATATTTTTAACTTTTCAACATGATACTTTCACTTCTCAGCGTCCTATAAGACACTTTGGGAATTCAAGACCTGTGATGGAGAAACACCCTTGACTTTGGCAGTCAAAGCCGGTCTGGTGGAAAATGTGAGAACATTACTGGAAAAGGGAGTGTGGCCCAACACCAAAAATGACAAAGGAGAGACACCCCTGCTGATGGGTAAGTGATCTTTTTTTTTTTCCTAGAGCATTTTAGTTTGAAACAAATAATAGATATTTAATAAGTGTTTATTGGAAACCACTGTGTATTGGCTAAAATTATGTGACCTCAGTTCTTTCCCTCCCTGAGCCCCTCCCTTCCTAATCGCCGTCTCGTCTGTCCTATGATTTTGCTTTCCTGTCCCACAAAGAGGTCAAATGTGAGAGATGGCTACATCTGTCAGTGTCCAGTTACAGAGAGTGAGACTGACCAGAGGGGTCTGAATGAGTTTTATGAAGGCAGAAATGCCAGTTCTAAAGCAATATTCTCTAGGTAGGGTCCAGTTGTAAGGAGGGTCACAGGTGCCATAAATCACCATAAAAAAGTGATAGAAAGGGGATTCCACATCAGAATGATCATGTCAAACTGGAAAGATGAGGAGCCAGCAGAGTCTGAGCACACAGGAGCAGCGCACAGCACTTGTGAGGGGTTCACTCCACAGCAACAGAGGGATGAGTCCCTGATCAGCTTCTCTGTTTTGCACACCCTAGTACTTGTTCAATGATAAGAATCGGCAGGTCTGTTTGTAAACCCTCAGAGACATGCGATTGCTGATGACCAGAGCTAACATTTCCTTTCTCTTGGAAACATACGGTGGTGGAGTAAGAATTTGGGTTTGGCATCTGGGATCTGTGGACTTAAAGCCTAGCTGGGAGTTGCAATCTTGGGCCTCAGTTTCGTCATGTGTAAAATGGAAATACAATACCTACCACGTAGAATTGTTATAAAAATCAGACAAAATATACGTATAGAACCTCTCACATGTGACAGATGCTCAGGAGGAGAGACTTGTTATAAAATTGTCTGTGTGTGGTGAAGAAGGGGAGGAAGAAGAGGAGCGGACTTGAGACTATTTACCAGCAACCCCAGAGGAAGGGGGAAAGGAGCTACAGCAGTAGCCAGTCAAGCACCACCACTCAGCTGACTCACAGAGTAAGCACTAAAAAACTTTTAAACAATCTGAATATTGATAAGAAGACTTAAACAAGCCATCAACATTAGTAAAATATTTACGTTCAATGGCATGAATGCAAAAGCATCCAGGCAAGAGTTACTGAGAAGTCACATTAATCCACACATTGTGCTGGACAATGTGAATAGAAAGACTGAGGGACTGATCTCCCTCCTCCCAAAGAGTCTGGAAGGAGAGTTGGATATGATTTCAATGAAATATTAGTGTTACAAACTATAACAAAGGTGCATATTCAAAGTAAATTAGGAGACTAGAAATGCAGTGAATCTGGAAAGCCTTGGAAGAGCCTTGCTTTTGAGTTGTCTTGACGGATGTAGAAGGGTTGTGGGCAGACAGGGGAGGGGAAGCCCCCTAAGCCAGGGTGCTGTGTCTGATCTCCTTCAGTGAAGAGTGTCATCACAGCACGTGGGCATTCTGGTCTGAGGCCTCCCTTCTCATTCTTGCCCCCTGTCAGAGCTTTCAGCCTTCCCAAGTCCAGATTAGGTCAGCCCAACAATCTGGTCATTCTAGTCACAATACAGGCACAGCTTATGTGACAAAAAATGAAAACAGATAAATGAACAATGATTTAGAGAGAGAAGTCATTTCTCTCCCACATGCCATCTCCGAGGTGAGTGGCCCAAGGTTGTCAGGGTGACTTTGCCAACAATACTCAGTACTTCTAAGGTTGCCCCCAGTGTCACCATTTCCCAGGGAGCATGAATGAGAAGTCAGGAAGCCTGAGGAGTTATCTTAGCTTAAAAAGGCGACCTAGACCTTGTACAGAGCAATTGCATTCTTATCCCATTAGTTCAGATTGTGTCCCATAGCCACATCTAGGTGCGAGGGAGGCTGGGGCATTTAGTCTCTACCTGGATGGCCTGTGACCCGCTAACGTGGGGGCTTGCGATGCTGAAAGGGAAAGGGGAAGCATTAATACTGAGGAAGGAGTAGTAGTCTCTGCATATGTCTCAACCAGCCTCTGTATCATAGTATCACGATGCTTTCGTAAATAATCAGAACTCTTCTCTTAGGCAGGCTCTACAGACATTGAATAGAATATGTACCTGTGGGTGGCTTCACCACAGTTTATATGATCTGTATTATTTTTAAAAAGCCAACATAGACCATGGAGTATGCGCAACCACATCTGTGTTGTTTCTATATATAGCTAGCCTTTGATTTCAGCGAAAAAGAAACATCTTTTCAGAATCGTACACACTTCACTTTGCAGTATACAAACTCTCCACATGCTTCTCTCAATCCTTTTATTTCTTAAAGAAAATTAAGTCCTGATTATCATTCATTTGTTTTTGTTTTTGCTTCATTTAAATTTTTCCTTAATAGCTCAGACCCACAACAGAGAATTAAGCATGTATATGCATCTCAAAATTGAATATGTTGATTTAATTCTCTATTCTACCTATATCTCAAGTATAAGAAAGGAACTTTTATCACTCAGTTACCAGAATCAAAGTGAAATTAACCTTGGGAAATTACATATTTTAAGTTCTGTAGAAAAATGGCGTGTCCTCAGTTTTGTGACGGGCGGCTCTGGGATATGCTACTCACAGTTCCTTAAGTGGTAGAGGAGAGAGAAGAAGCAATACTTTTTTAAAGTATTGTAAAGAGGCAAGAGTATTGTCTCTTCTCTCTCTCTCTCTTTTTGTTTGTTTGTGTTTTTGCACAATGTCACTTTTGTTTTTCTTTGCCTGATACCATCATCTTTGTGTCTATTTATGCACTGTCCTTAAGTGGCAAAAAAAAAAAAAAACCATATCACTTTTGGGCCCTCCATGCCCCTTCTTCCCCTTTAGCCATCTGGCCTTGCTTAGGTACTTTTGCTGCATTACAGTTACGCTACCCAGTTACTTGCTGAGTGGCAGATATCTAATTTGTGATGATCTGACACTTATTACGAGGTTTTGCACTTGGACTCCCTCTCTGCCCTCCCTCCTGGAGTTGGTGTCACCTTTCTCCAGTTGGGTAGCCACAAGCTTATGCAGGCCAATGGAGCCCAGTGGAGGAAGGACACTCAGGGAACCATCTGGCATGAGGTTTCAGCCCCACAGCCCTCTGTTGCTGACAACCTAAACCATTTACAGATCAGCTGTACAGACATGTGCTTTTTTAAAAATCAATACCCATCTTTTTCACTACATCTCTGTTTTCAATCTTGTTAAGATATCTCAGGAAAAATATTTTCTTCTGTATGTTTTATGAGCCAGCAAAGCATTTATCTATAATGAAGTACGTTAGCCAAAAATATATGTAAAAACAAGAAGGAACATGACAAATTTAAAATAAAAAGGAAAAGTGCCTACAAATTATATTGTGTTTGAAAATGCCTATAATCCATGCAAAATCACCACCTAATTTCCTAAACTCTTCATAGGAAGCTTGGTTTTCTTTAAGCATTACTAATATCAAAGATATTTAAGTTTTAAAATTTGAAGAGTAAAGAATATAAAAATTTCTGAAAACTTCTAAGTCCTAAATTTTAGAATTTTTAATTCTACAGAATTAAAAAGTTATATATTATATATAAAACATATAACATTTTATATACAGTGTATATTAAACTTCCAAAATTTTAATTATTTTCCTTAGTCAGTTACGTTACACCAACACTGTGTTTGACTATTTCAGGCATTTGTTGGTTAAGAATGTCTTTGTGAGTTAGCTTGGGAGACGTTTCCCATCATTCCCATTATCATTTCTATGAAAAAATATCTTTTTGTTTCCCAAAAATTGAATTGGAAGTGAAGTTTTGATTTTTAAAAAATTATTTTCCATTGAAGATGTCCCGTATGTGCTGTTATTCTCATGGGTGTGGGGGGAGGAAGACTGATATTATTAACCAATGTGTTCTCTGAGTCAGAAAAAAGGAAAATAGAATCTGAGGGAAGAAGTTCATTGTTTTAATACATTTTTTCCAAATGACACAAAGCTGCAATAGGAGCAAGCAGATAAATGAGGACATGCCTTGGTCCTCCAGCTTGCCTGATGTTCGCTCTGCAGTCACCCCGGCGAGGGTGAGGTAATTCCCTGTAATTTGAGCTGCCAGTGGCAGACGGACAATTTGGAGAGAGGCATCTGTCAACACATTCTACTTCAGACAGTGAGCAGGAGAAAATATGGAATCTCACTGCAACGATGGCTTGCCGTCCCCCAGACGAAGTAGGCAAAGTTTGTCTTCATCCTCTGATTTCACCACTGGGAGCCATTTCTCTGGCCCTGGCCTTAGAACCTTCTGGATTCTGCCTCCTGCTGCCCTGGAATGTTCCATGTGGTCTCACTTCTCCTCTTGCCTTTCCCAGCAAAGTCACAGAGCTTGAGTCTCTCTTCCAATAGAAGATAGTATGGGTTTCTTCTCTAGACTGTCTGGTCCAGGACTGAGAGCCATATGGGTCTCCTTTTCCCATTGTCCACAGTGCCTGGCACAGAGCTGTTCCTACTGCCCGTAGGTACTAACTCCGTGACTGCATGAATGAGGGAGCAGGCAACTGAGTCAATGCGACTGCTTTCATCTCCATTGCCTGGGCCGGCACTCACCCTGACCTGTCACATATTAAGATTTACTTGCTGACAAGAAAAAAAAAAAACAGTTTTACATCTTTCATAAGTATTTACAAGTAAATGGAGATAATCTCTTAATAATCCAAAGGGGGGAGAAATTCTAATAGTGTAATTTGAGTGCGTAGAGACAAGCAGAGAGGGAGAGAGACATCTGATTGAGTGAGCCTCTTAAGTTGGACTATATTATCTGCCACAGACTTTACCTGTTTAGAAAAGTTGACATATCTAAATACCAAACAGTCCTATTGATAACCTCCCATTAAAAGTATAGGAAGGAGAAGTTCATGTAATAATGACTGCTATCTTTTTTGGAAGAAAAAAATCTGTTTCTATAAAGGAAAACCTGGTAAAC
>NW_003852432.1:5235862-5236183 GCF_000181295.1 Otolemur garnettii | reverse complement strand
AGTTTAATACCTAAGGTTTGGGTTAATATACTTACTGTTGGCCGCTCTTTTTAACAATTATTTTCAAGCTGTAAAAAATGGTTCCTATGACATGATATCTACTCTGATTAAACACAACGCCAGCCTTGACCAGCCCTGTGTCAAGCGTTGGTCAGCGATGCACGAAGCGGCCAGGCAAGGCCGGAAGGATGTCATAGCTCTGCTCCTAAAACACGGCGGCAGCGTGCACCTGAGGGACGGGTTTGGAGTCACGCCGTTGGGAGTGGCTGCTGAGTATGGCCACTGTGATGTGCTGGAGCATCTAATCCACAAAGGTACGTG
>NW_003852432.1:5209782-5235476 GCF_000181295.1 Otolemur garnettii | reverse complement strand
TTTTGGCAGTCCATCTGCTTATCCTCGTCAGGTCCCTGACATCTTCCTGGACCAGTGCAAGCATTTTTTAAACATTCTCCCCATCAGAGAATCTATGCTACATCTTACAACATGGTCCCTCCCCTAAAGGTCAGCTACAATAGTGTGAACTACTGAAAAAATCCCTCCAACATCATCCGGAGTGGTTTCCCAGGTTGATCATTTACTCTGCCTGCCTATCCTGGATCTAGCACTCCAGCCACAATAGACCAGCAATATTCCCAAACACACCTGAAATCCCCTCTATTTGGTTTTGGTCACATCTTTGCCTTCCTTCCAGCACAATTCAAAGTCAATTTCTTGAGATACCACCTCCCTGATCCTTTCCTAATTCTCTTCAACTGATTGTGACATTGCCCCCCTTTATATCCTCCAAGTGCTTTGCACAACTATATAACCGGGAGTTAAGAGACCTCATTTCTAAACTGGTTGGGGCCACCTGCTCCTGGGAGATCCCAGCCTGGTTAGTTGAACCTCCGGTCATCAGTTTTCTCATCTGCCAATAAAGGCTAGAACCACAGATCCCACAAGGATCCTCCATGGAGAAAAGAGCAAACATTTCTGAGCAAACTTATTTAATTATCAAATAAGTCATGTGAAATAAGCTGTATTATTCCAGTTTAGAGATGCAGAGATAGAGGAACATAGATGTAAATGGCTTGCCCCAAATTCTCACAGTATGAAGCAGAGCCACAATTCAAACACAGACCTCTGCCTTCAACACCATCCCTCCCAGCCTAAGTCATGTGAATGTCATACAGTGTGTGTTGTGTCGTGGTAGTTTGTTCCTTTCCCCCTCTAAGCTCCTTAAAGGTAATCAGACTTACTAATCAGAGTCCCACACACTGTTTGCACCTAGAAGGTAGTCGATAAATATTAAATGTTTGTTGAATTGAAATAGCATTAACCATTGTTAAGTAAAGACGTCTAGTGACGCCTTTTTCTGAAAGCATTTGCCACTCATGAAAATGGAATTGCTAGTTTCGCTCATGCTTTTGTGACCCAAAAGATTTTTTAATTAAATGAAGGCTGCTGAGTAACTGTCTATCAAAAATATCAAGAACATAGATGCTCTCAATTGTGTACTTCTGACGTTCTAACCAGAAAGGAAAACAACGGGTTGTTTTTAAGGCAACTGTCTTCACAAGGCTGCCGGTTAGTATCACGCCTCGCGTTTATCCTGCCAGGTGGCGATGTGTTTGCTTTGGCGGATGATGGGGCATCGGTGCTGTTTGAGGCGGCAGGAGGTGGCAATCCCGACTGCATTGCCCTCCTGCTGGAATACGGAGGGAGCGGAAACGTGCCTAACAGAGCAGGACATCTTCCCATACACCGGGCTGCCTACGAGGGACATTATCTGTGAGTGATAAATCACACCATGATCATTTTAACTTAAAAAAAGCAAATTTGTGGGCGGCGCCTGTGGCTCAAAGGAGTAGGGTGCCAGCTCCATATGCCGGAGGTGGTGGGTTCAAACCCAGACCCGGCCAAAAACTGCAAAAAAAAAAAAAGCAAATTTGTATATATGGTATAATCACAAGTCTCTCTCTATGTAATATACTCTAAAAATTCAAAAAGAAATAGTAAAAATGTTCACAAGTTTTATAGTTAGATGCTTAAAACTCATTGGAGTTTCTTCCTTCTTTTCATATTCTTATAACTTCCACAAAATGAATTTATAGTAATTCTAAAATAAAAAGACATTTTTTAAAGGAATTAAGTTATGAGAATTCTACACAAGCCACCCAAGAGTATCTTTATGTTAAAAAAGTGTTCAACAAAAAGTTAGAGTTTCTAAAAATGTTGCCCTTGATAAAAGATTAAAATTTGTAATGATGATATCACTATTATAATTATTTCATAACATCTCCAGATTATTATAATGTCCACTATATCATGTCAAATCTATTCTTCAATAGAAAATTTCATTATGAGTTTAGATTTCTTTATTCCAAACAGTTGGATCAATTTTTAAATCACAAAATGTGCCATAATGAACACAGCAATAGAAGTCTAGAATCACTATATTAAACTACCCAACATGAGTAGAAGGTTGCAGTCAATTGAATATGTCATAAACTGAAAAACTTTGAAGTAATTAGGATGGACAGTTTATAGTGGCCACATTGGCTAAGTGGCCGATGACGTGTTAGTGACGCTAAGGGCGATGTAGTTAAAGTTTATCTGGATTTACTCCCAGTGTTCATAAATTCACACATGATAGCCCCGAATTAGGCACGAGAGATCAGGTTATCCTTGCTTGTGGCGCTCATGCATATCTAGTTGGTTAGTCAAGTGCGAAATTTACAACTTTTTATCACATGTTCTTAGAAACATAAGCTGTGATCTTAATTCAACTGATGTAAGATGGATGGACTAATAAAGACTCTTCTTTTGGTTAATAGTTCAATTGCAAGTTATATGGAAACACAGGATGTACATGGTCAATGTTATAAAACTTGAATGGGGATTCTTTCCCCCAGTGAATGTTCTTGTTTGGTTTAAATGCCCACCAATCCGGGAATGGATTAATAAACTGTGGTGTATGTATACCATGAAATACCATTCAGCCACTAAAAAAGATGGTGACTTTACATCTTTCATATTAATTTGAATGGAGTTGAAATACATTCTTCTTAATAAAGCATCACAAGAATGGAGAAGCAAGAATCCAATGTATTCTGTTATGAGAATAATTGATGCCAGTACATGGTGGGGGGAAGGGGTATGAAGGCATGGAGAGAAGGAAGGAGGGAAGAGGGTGGGAGGCCACAGTGTGTGACATACCTGTTGGGGGTGGGATACTATTATTAAAGGGACTTTATCCAGCAAATGCAAGCCATGTAACCTGGCTCTTTGTACCCTCAATGATTCTCCAACAATTAAAAACAAAAACAGATTTCTTAGGAATCAGTGAAAGGGGAATAATTAACAAGAGATCAAGAGGACTAAATTCTAAATCAGCTCTACCTCTAACTGTGGGACCTTAGACAAGTCATTTTACCTCTCCAGACTTCATATTGTTCTTCAGTTAAATGAAGTTGTTGGACTAAATGACATCTGAGGTCACATCCTATGACTCCATGATTCTAATGGTCAAAATTTTGAAGCATTCTTCTAGGGCAACAGAAAGGCTTACTTTTAGATTTTTGTATAACATAGCAGTGGTTTCTTGTAAAAATTGTACTGTCCACAGAAGAACTGAAAAATGGGGAGTGTTTCTGAATGATCCAAAATTCAAGGACCATTCATATAAGATCCAGCATGTTTCCCAGGAATATTTAGAATAGGAAAGTAAATCAAAACTGAACTAAATCACACTAAACTAAATAGTAGTAGCTTGACGGACAAAAGTTAAGTGTTTCAGAATAAGATTATCTACAGAAATTAAGGGAAGCTAAACAAATTGCCTTCACTTGCCTAGGAAGGGAACTGATGTATTCAATTTCTTGATTTTCCTTATCATTATTATTATTATAATTATTATTATTATTTTTAGCGCACTGAGATATCTTATCCCAGTAACATCCAAACACGCAATTCGGAAAAGTGGGCTAACACCAATTCACTCAGCAGCAGACGGACAAAACGCACAGTGCCTTGAACTGCTCATTGAAAATGGCTTTGACGTCAATACCCTCCTTGCTGATCACATTTCCCAGAACTATGAAGATGACAGGAAGACTGCGCTGTATTTTGCCGTTTCTAATAATGACATCCGTTGCACGGAAGTCCTTCTGGCTGCAGGGGCAGACCCAAACCTCGATCCCCTCAATTGTCTCCTTGTGGCAGTGAGGGCCAATAACCATGAAATTGTCCGGCTGCTTCTCTCCCACGGGGCTAATGTCAATTGTTATTTTATGCACGTGAATGACACTCGTTTCCCCAGTGTCATTCAATATGCCCTAAACGATGAAATGATGCTGAGACTATTGCTGAATAATGGCTACCATGCGGAAATGTGCTTTGACTGCACTCACGGGGACATCTTTGGTAATTCGTTTGTGTGGTCAGAGATACAGGAAGACGTTCTGCCAGGATGGACATCTTGTGTAATAAAAGACAACCCGGTGAGCTACATCCTTTTCTGCTTCATATTGGGCCACTCTCATAACTCCTGTAACCTTTCACTGCTTTAGGGATGTTACAAGAAGAGAAAAATCAACTCTAATTTAAACGTTTTTGTATTCTTGAATTTTTCTTTATAGTAATATGGGGATATAAGCATAAAGCTAGCCAAAAAGAAAACAGAAAAAAACCAAGAAGATGTTGCTTACTCTTCTTGAATTGAAAACTGAATGTAGATCATGAAAATGTGTGCAATTTGTCACAGTTATTTGGTGGAATGTTAGGGCTGGCTGGAACAGAGCCAGACTCTTCCTGTTATATTGACGACAGTCATTCCAGAGCCGGGCATGTGCTTATGTCTTCAGGACTGATAGTTTCACAGAAACAAGCAAGCAACTAATTTTTCATTGTTATTCATTACTAGGAGGGATCTCTTATTTTCTGTGAAAAATAAAGAGTAATTTTTATAACAAAATTATTTATACATGGTATATTTTGGTGTTATTAATTAAATTGTTTCAATCCTCTCAGTTTTGTGAGTTTATCACAGTGCCTTGGATGAAGCACTTGGTCGGCAGTGTTATTCGAGTTCTAATAGATTACATGGATTACGTCCCTCTGTGTGCCAAACTGAAGTCAGTGCTGGAAGTACAGAGAGAATGGCCAGAAATCCGCCAAATATTAGGTAAGAAACAAGTTTTGCCTACAATTTTTTTAATTAAAAATGTATGTGGGAGAAGTTTCTTAATGTCTTCTTTAACACTTTTTCAGTGCTACTTTATTTTCAGAATTCTCTGGGTTTGTTAAATCATCCTTCACACCACCTCTGTTCTAAGACATATTTTTTTTGTTGTTTTTCTTGATATTTTCCAACTCTTTAGTTGCAATAACGAGTAATGGTGTAGCTATATTAACATTCTGACTAGAATTCACTTTTTGAAAATTAACATCCATAATATGTAGTCTGCAGTCTCCATGTAGGCAGGGATCTGGGGTTTTTTTCTTTTTATGCTCTCAAAGCATAAAAAGTACTTTACATAGTGCCTAGTAAGCAGCACATACTTTATCAAGACTTATAGGGTAAATGAATAAATGAGAAGGAATTAGAATTATCCTTTTCGATTTCTTTCAGGTCTTTATTGATAAAATCTTACCATCCAAGATTTGTATTTATAGGCAATCCATTGTGTATTGTCTAGATGAGCTTAGTTACTATGAAAATGTTTCATATGAGTATATAAATGTTTATATATTGGTTTCATAATAGTATTGAGTACAATGGATACTTTTTTCCCCATTCTTGAGATACTTTACTAAGAAGAATATGTTTCAACTCTATCCAGGTAAACATAAAAGATATAAAGTCTCCATCTTTTTTATGGCTAAATAGTATCCCATGTATACATATACCACAATATGTTAATCCATTCATGGGTTGATGGGCATTTGGGTTGCTTTCATGATTTGACAATTATGAAGTGAGCTGCAATAAACATCCTAGTCAGGGGGAGGAGAGAAGAGGAGGGAGGGCAATTGGTGGAAGGAAGAAGGGCATTTGGTGGGGTCACACCTAGTGTGCACAATGCAAGGGGATATTTCAAAATGACTAAGAGTAAATTTTAAATCTCTTACCACAAAAAACAAGTCAGTGAGGTAATGGTTATATTAATCAGTTTAAGTATTCCACATGATATATCAAATCATCACATTATACCCCATAAATGTATACAGTTATGATTTTAATTAAAAATTCAATAAAAAAAGAAAATGAATATATTTAAAAAGTTTCCATGAAAGTTACATTTTAAATTACTCCAAATGCCATAGAAACTAGAAAAGAATTGTTGGAGAGATTTTTCTCTTTCAAACTACAAGTTTGGAAAAATAAACTTTTGAAAACTACTTAGACATTAGTGTCATGGAGGGAGCCTTAAAAAGCATCAAAGAACTTTATATGACATTTAAATAATGTGGCACTCTTGATACGCTTAAACTAGCCTCCTCTGCAAGGAGTGCTATAATAAAAAAGACTTGTGGCAACTATAACTAGAATCTTAGAGAATCTAATAAATAATGTAGCATTGTGAGCCTAGAAATTGAGTTCTAAGGTCAAATAGCCCCAAATGGGTGGGGTATAGTTGCAGCCATGCCTAAGAGTAGAATTTCTGGGCTATAGAATACAAACAAAATTCAGGGCTATCTTCACTGAAATAAGCAACAATTTATTGTTACCATTTTTGCTTGTCTAAAGGGTGGAGGGCTTTTTCTTGTAAAAAGACCAAGATAGTCATACTAGATGTGTGACTTTGAGCAAGTTATTTATTCTTTTTTATACCTACATTTTTTCATTGCAAAATGGAGCTAGAATTTTATTTACCTTAAAAGGATATTGTGGGGATTTAAAGAAATAATACCTAGGCTGGGCGTGGCGTTTCATGCCTATAATCCCAGCACTCTGGGAGGCGGGCAGGTGGCCTGAGCTCACAAGTTTGAGACCAGCCTGAACTAGAGCGAGACCTCACCTCTAAAAATAGCTGGGTATTGTGGTGAGTGCCTCTCATCCCAGCTACTAGGGAGGCTGAGGTAAGAGAATCTCTTGAGCCCAAGAGTCTGAGATTGCTGTGAGCTATTATAGCTATTATGCCATGGCACTCTACCAGGGACCACAAAGTGAAACTATGTTTCACTCAAAAAAAATAAAAAAATAGGGCGGTGCCTGTGGCTCAGTGGGGTAGGGCACCGGCCCCATATCCTGCGGGTGGCGAGTTTGAACCCAGCCCCAGCCAAACTGCAACAAAAAAATAGCTGGGCATTGTGTTGGGCACCTGTAGTCCCAGCTACTCAGGAGGCTGAGGCAAGAGAATCGTCTAAGCCCAAGAGCTGGAGGTTGTTGTGAGCTGTGATGCCACAGCACTCTATTGAGGGTGACAAAATGAGACTGTCTCTAAAAATAAATAAATAAATAAAATGAAATAAGCTTGTTAGATGCTTGGCATCATGTCTAAAATTAAAAATACTTAATAACTTTAGCCAAAGGATGTGAGAAAAATTATGTAAGACATGAAAAAGCAACATGCATTGAAATTAGAAAAATTCAGAAATGAGGTAACAGAACTAAGAATTAGAAATAAAAAGAAAGAAATTAATTTCAAATATGAAGACTGAACTAGAATGAAAATAAGAAGTAGTAGCATAGCAGATAATATCTTGACAGAAATAAAGGAGGAAATGGGAGAAAATTTTTTAAATCAAAAGAAATGAAGCAATATAGAAAAGGAATTTAAGGATAGTGACAAATATTAAAGACAGAAAGTGGAGGGTTAATATATGAGTAACAATATTCTGTGAAAAGGAACAAATCCAAAAATCTAAATTTTAAGAAACATTTTCTGTAATAAAAAAGGAAAGTTTGACACTACATGTTACAAATTACTATATCCTTTGGGTGTATAGGCAAAAAGAACAAGTGAGTTATGGGAGAAAAAATGCTTATTATTAAATCTTTTACCAACAATACTTTATGCAAAAATAAGATAGAGTAACATATTTAAGACTGTCCATGGAAGGAGGATGTGAACCAAGGATGGATACAGATCAAAACTGACCTTCAATTATCAATGCAGGCAAATCGCTGTCAGCGTGAGAGAACTCAGGCAATCTCATTTCTCTGTTTTCTGAAGGATTCACTATGATGTGACCTTTACACAACTCACAATAATTGGAAAGAT
Source organism: Otolemur garnettii (assembly GCF_000181295.1). Classification (NCBI taxonomy): domain Eukaryota; kingdom Metazoa; phylum Chordata; class Mammalia; order Primates; family Galagidae; genus Otolemur; species Otolemur garnettii. The sequence continues at coordinate 5,227,641 of NW_003852432.1, read as the reverse complement.
AACAACGTAAGGACTAGTATTATACACAATTAGCATTAAACAGAATACAAAGTTTAAATGAGACTTGAAAGGAATAAAATGTAACATGTAATGGTTATATGCTTTGATAAAGTCTATATGGCCCAACTATGTATTTTTAAATATTGGTAAATAAAATAAGTCATATTTGATAATAAAGTACATATTTATTTTCAAATATTTTAAGATACCAATGTTGTCATAACGTTAATATTATTATTCTGAGAATTATATGTATTCAATAAATGAACAATTAAGGAATATTTCAATATCATTGTTTATATCCTTGACATGAGATTTTCAGTGTAGAAGAAAGTATAGATGCAATACAAAGAGCTTAAAGAAAAATCCTGCAGTCCTCAATTCAAACTAGAAGTGTTAATACTAACTCCCAAGCTATTTACCTTGAAAATGTGTGGATACATTTGTGCTAAGTCTTGTGCATTTGTCTATGTCTCTCCAGAGAAGGCTTAGAGATAATGATGAACCTAGTCACAATCACCATCCCTAGGACTCAGATTTTGGCCTGGAAGTGGCATTTTATACAAAAAGAAGCAAAGGTTTTTCAGAGAAATAAATTATTTCATACCTAGGGAAAGAAATGTATAAGATAAACATCTGGATACCAAATAGTGAAGAAACGTCAAATACTTCAAGAATTATGTCAAAAGAATTCAGGAGCCAAAGATGGGACAGTTTAAGATTCGATAGGATGATTATTTCAGTGAGTTGAAACCTATTCAATATACTAAGGTGAGAACTGGTCAGCTACAGGGAACAACAGAAAATCTATTTATTATCTGAAAAATGAGTTAAAGAAAGATTTAAGCAATTATTCTGCCTTGTGTATATGATTTGTGCCATTAGCAACAAAAGAGTAGATGAACAAAAGCATCTCTTAATAAAAATACTCCAAAGAATAAATGTAAAAGAAATTACCTACCTGTAATTAGATGTCACCATTTTGTAGTTCCCAGAACCTCTGTAAGTTGACAACCCAAGGATTTAGCTCCAGTAAATTTGCAGTTTATCCCCAGTAAACTAAAGGATATAATTATTAACATCAACTACTGCTAATATCACATTCTGTGGCCTCCAGTTACAGTTTGTCAGAGAAATCACACTTAAATCTGATCAAGTCCCTGGATCCAACTATCAATTTATAAAAAACAGAGAAGACAGTGCAACTGTACCACAAAAATATAATTAGTAAACTTCAGGCTTTAGGAAAGTATGAGACATTCGGGTTCTTCAAAAATGAATTGAAAGGAAAAATGGAAAATGAAGAGAAGAACCTGCAGATTAAAAAATATTTAAAGAATATGTCAAAATTTTCAAAGAAATGTTGACAATAGTTTAACACAGGGGCTCGTCACCTGTAGCACAGTGGTTATGGCACCAGCCACATACACTAAGGGTGGCAGGTTCGAACCCGGCCTGGGCCAGCTAAACAACTGCAACAAAAAAATAGCTGGGCATTGTGGTGGGCACTGTAGTCCCAGATACTTGGGAGGCTGAGGCAAAAGAATGGCTTAAGCCCAGGGGTTTGAGGTTGCTGTGAGCTATGACGTCATAGCACTCCACCGAGGGCAACATAGTGAGACTCTCTCTTAAAAAAAATTAAAAAATAAAAAAAAATAGTATAACATAGGGATAGTGCCCTTAGATAATGAAACACTGAAGGAAGTGATTGGCATACAAGTCAGAATGTATTAAATAGTTACTTATGGGGGAAGGAAGGGGTGAAGATTGGGTGGATTGTTGAGGAAATTCTAGGATGTCTGCCAGTGTTCAGTTTTATGACCTTGGACCTTGGAGATAACTAAACATGGTCACCTAATCACTTGTAGTGACTTAGAAAACTATACGTGTGTGTAGTTTCTCTATCTGTATTTTATTTTGCAATGAAAAAGTTAAAACAGTTTGGAGATTATGAGGAAAAAACTCAAAGGCTTGGTTAGATAAATTGATTTCCCAAATTTACACATAGATCAGGCAAGGATTTGAACCCTTGACTGTCTTACTTCAAAACACAGGCCCTTTCTATGATACCACTGCACTCCCTGACATAGAAAGAAGAGATTTCGATTCTAAATGGGAATTAATTGTCCATATGCAAAAGAAACACTAATTCTAATAACCTTGGAAAGGCAATCCAAGTAAGAATAAAACCGGGAGGTTTTTTGTTGTTTCCAACATTGCCAACCAGGTTGGAAGCCAGTTTATTGCTGTGAGCGTGGTTAGCCACTGGATGTCAGAATTCCTCCAGGTACATGAATGACAGTGTCTTTGTTAGGGGAAAAAAATAAAATACTATTTTTTTGAAAGGTGAATTTTTTTTTCCTACCTATTTTGGTAATAATAATGTTGCCTTGGCTTGGTGCCTGTAGCACAGTGGTTACAGCACCAGCCACATACATCCAGGCTGGAGGGTTCAAACCCAGCCCAGGCCAGCTAAACAAGGACAACTGTAACAACAACAACAAAAAATAGCCAGGCATTGTGGCAGGTGCCTGCAGTCTCAGCTACTTGGGAGGCTGAGGCAAGAGAATCACTTAAGCCCAAGAGCTGGAGGTTGTTATGAGCTGTGACGCCACAGCACTCTACCAAGGGCAATATAGTGAGACTCTGTCTCTTAAATAAATGAATAAATAAATAAATAAATAATGTTGCCTTAATTATTCTTGGAAAACATTGTTTTAATTTTAAAAAGATAATTTGAATGCTTGTAATATCAATCGTAATGGAAATGTGATCATATTTATTAATTGAAGTGAATGATAGTTACCTTTATTTAATGGTGACAATGTGCCAAGCACTTTCCTAATACTTTATATGACTTAATTTGTTTAATCTTCACATGACTGTAGGCAGTAAATACCACTGTAATACACATTTCACAGATGCGAATACTAAAATCACAGAGGTAAGTAACTTGCCCAAGGTCACACGGTTACTAAGGGGCTGAGTGAGGATTTTCATCCAAACCAACTGAGTCCAGAATCTACATCCAAGCCTGTGCGCTATGCTGCCCTTTCGTTAGTTCATAGTGCTGGTATAATGTATCAGTATTATAATTACAACATAGATAGAATAAGAATTGAAAGTAAAGATTGACTATAGATATTCAAATAAAATTAGTATTTCTTTTGAAAATATGAAACGTTTTGTTATTGGACACTGGAAACAAACTTCCAATTGACTCAGAGATGTGATGGAATCACTTGCATCAATGTTTCCTGGATAATTATTCATCAGAAAGTTATTTTTGCTGTTTTTTTTTTTTCTGTTTACTATGTTATCTACATTTTAAATTGCACATGAACTTTATGGCCACCCCATATTGCACAGGCTGGAGTGTAATGGCCACTTGTAGGAGCAATCACAGCACACAACAGTCTAGTACTCCTAGGCTCAAGTGATCCTCCTGCTTGAGCCGCCTGAGTAGCTGGGGCACTAGAGGTGTGTGCCATCATACTGGCTCCTATGATGGTTCTAAAAAATAAACAGGTTATGCAAGTGTTGGCTTTCTTAAAGGAAGTCTACTCTTTCATTGAACAAATTCTAGTTGAACGTCTATCTACTATGAGCCCAACTCCCTGCTCTCATGGAGTTTACATTCTAGAGCAGTGTTTTTCAACCTGTTTTATCTCATGTCACACTTGAACTTAGTTATAGTTAAACTTCTGCAGCACACTTACGTTATGTTGATAACAAAAGAGCAAAAAAAAAAAAAAAAAGAAAGAATATACCGTCCTTTGAACTTCTTTTGAAACTGATTTAATTAATGATGTTTAATATTTTTCACAGCACACCTGAGATCTTTTCATGGCACCCCAGTGTGCCATGGCACATAGGCTGAAAATCATTGTTCTAGAGGAATGTCTAAAATACTTAATTGCAATTTAAATTTCACTTAAAATTAGTTACTGAAAAGTGCATACATGTTTTTCAGAAGCATACTATTCATGTTATTCTAAAACAGTCTGTACTTTAGAGGTCAATCCACTAATTTTTTTTTCAATGCTTGCTTGTTTTCCCTATTCATTTTAGAGAATCCTTGTTCATTAAAGCATTTGTGTCGGTTAAAAATTCGTAGACTAATGGGACTCCAGAGACTCTGCCAGCCAGCCTCAATGAAGAAGCTTCCTCTACCACCACCTATTCAAAGATACCTCTTATTTAAGGAGTATGATCTCTATGGACAAGAGCTAAAATTGCCATAACTTATTTTCAAACATATTTTCAAAAATATTTTAAAATGTGATTTCCTCAAAGAATTTCTTGGAATCATTTTGGATCATTAAGTGTGTTTAAGTCCACTGACAATTTCATAGGTGGGTTTAGTGTTCTCATGGAACATCAGGATTTATTTCTTTAAAGACTTTCACATTTTTTAAGGATAGTTGGTATTTTATATTTGACTTTCTATTAATTATCTTCTTCTGCTATAATCCTTCAAACTCTCCCTATCAAGTGGCTCCCACAATATCCATGATCAGGATTCTGTGTTTAAAAAGTGAATAACCACTTTCTCAAACCCACATCTCTTGCCAGTTGCTGGCCCATTTCCCCTCTGTGTTTTGGCTACACTGCATTTTAGAAGAGCTCTGCCTGCCTGCAGGTTCACACACTGCGGTCTGGCATCTGCGCCTGTGCGGGTAATCTCAGGGGCCCTAACAACGTCTTTGTTCCTTAATTCAAGTAGCATCCTTCAGTGCCCCATCCAGTCATTTCCTGCAGCATCTGACACTGTTGTGTCCTCCCTTTTCCCTTGGTTTTCACAATATCTTGTTCTCTTGGCCCTCCTCCCCTCCTCTCTGGCCACTCTGCTCATCTCCGACCAGTCCCTTAGTAATATATCTTAAGCCCACGTCTCTGCTTATGCATTGTTCTCTGGGAAATTTTATCCATTCCTATATCCACATCCACACTTCAATCATTTTGCCAAGGACTGCAAAATTTATATCCAAAGCTCAGCTCTTTCTCTCATGTGCTTGAGACCCAGGCAGACAATTGGCCTGACAGACCTTTGAACACAAAGACACCTCAGATTCAACATGTCCCCAAATGAACTCACTACCTGTGTCCACAGGAAAAGCTTTCTCTTTGCCTCGTCTAGGTCTAGGTCAGTAGTTAGCACAATGATCAATTCAGTTTCCCGAGGAGAAAGCCTAGACAACAGCCTTCACCGTACAACTTTCCTTATGCAGTATAACAAATCGTAAATCCTATTATCTCCCGCAGTCTTCTACTCAGTGACCCCTGGTTGGGTCCCAAGGCTGGCTGCTATCTCCTTTCTCTGGCATGACACAGTCCTGCCCGTCTGGCTTCCTGCGTCTGTCTCACCCTGTCCCACACACGCTTCACACACAGCACCTCACAAGGATCCTTGGCACATGTGGTCAGAGCCTCAGCACCCCGCTTCAGGTCATTCCCACTGCTCTGAGGTTAAAGTCCACCGTTCTTTCCTGGCCCTTGAAGATCTAACTCCTGCCTTCCTCTTTCACTTCATCTCTTCATGTCTCCCTTTCCTCCTCTCCCTTTAAGCATATTAAACATGTTCTAGTTTAGTCTTCAAACAGTGATTCCCAGACTTAAAGGCTTTATACACCAGTTTTGATTTTTTAATTTTAAAAATAAGATCACCTATTTAAAAAAAAAATGCTATCTACTATCATGGTCATTTCACTGAAGAGGGGTCATTTTAGTGCCAGGAAATAAGAAGTTCATAAACTCATTAATTAGACTTACCGTGCTGTCTTCATTCCCCCACTGATGGGTGAGCTCTCACTGTGGCTGGAAACCACGGCTGCAGAGTAGACCATGCTCTCTTGCACTCAGGGCCTTGGCGTTGCCTTTTCTTCCACCTGAAACACTCTTCTGCCTTCTCTGTCCTTCATCACCTGATCTACTTCCTCTGACACTATGGGACTCAACAAAGATATCACTTCCTCTTGGATGGGAGGCCAAGCACAGAACTTCTCATGCTGTGTCAGAAGTGCCTATATTCCTGTCTGTCTTCCCCACTAGACTGTTAGCTCTGTGAGGGCAGCAGCTGTGTCTATTCTGCTTTCCAGTGCTTTCGTAGGGCCAACACATTCCCTAGAGAATAAAGAGAGTTCAGTAATTACTCATTAAACATACTGAATGAGTGAATGTTATACAAAGCCCAGACAAAAATAATCAGTGACATCATGGTAAAATAATACTTTTTTATTTCTGAGTTAGGTTATGTAATCTTTGTAATGTAATTATTTAGGTTCATTATTCTTAGATTTTAACAATGTATTTTTCTTATATTTGCTTTTATCTTAAGAGTTACCATATTCTTTGAATGGTAATACCACACTGGTTTGTAAATTTTTCACATTGTGTTCAACATTATCTACCTTTGAAAGACAAACAAGTAGGCCAGGTGTCGTGCCTCATGCCTGTAATCCTAGCACTCTGGGAGGCTGAGGCAGGTGGATTGCTTGAGCTCACGAGTTCGAGACCAGCCTGAGCAAAAGTGAGCCTTCATGTCTACTAAAATATAAAAACTGAGGCAAGAGGACTGCTTAAGCCCAAGAGTTGGAGGTTGCTATGAGCTGTGATACCATAGCACTCTACCCAGGGAAACAGCTTGAGACTCTGTCTCAAGAAAGAAAGGAAGGAAGGAAGGAAGACAAAAATAAGTATAGAAAAAAATTGTATAATTAGGGCTATAATTTTAACCTCATATTCCCTAGAGGATGTATTTTATATAAATTAAACTGTAATGTATTTAATTTTTACTGTAATGTTCTATGTAATTTTATGATTCCTATTTTGCTCTTTTAATTGTGGTTAAAATTCACTGTTTAAAAATATTGCTTTAATCAATAAAAAATAATACTGAGGATGTAAGTCTACTATATGATTCTTCAGATATTCAACTTTAGTAAACTAAAGCTTTGACATTTTCTTTGATGTATTGTTGTGTGAATAGATTCAGGAAATACTTGAATATAAAGAAATGAATTAACTATATGCTGTGGGTTTTGAAAGTAGTTCTTTTGACATTTGTGAAGCAGGAGAAGAAAATCCGTCTTATGACACTGAAGCAATTGCTGTAACTAAAACAGATTTGATCTTTTGCTCACCGCATTTTGGTCTTTTCCAGCAGTGTTTTTATTTTTGAGCAGGCTGGAGGGAAAGAGGAATTCGTTTCTATCTCATTGGGATTCTGTTTCTGCTCGTGTGTCACTTTATCTGGGAGGGAGTAACAGCTGCACCTCCCAGTGAGTCTCAGGAGCAGCCAAACATTCTACAGTGGTGCCCGTCTAACCCCCCTGGAACCAGAGCGGCAGAATTTGGATGTCATCTTCCCAGGCTGCCAAGATGTCTGTGGCTGCTTCAGTTGCTGTGTTTTGTTTTGTATCACATAATCTGAGTGGAAGAAAGTGGATCTGAACTCTCATTTGAGCAGTTGTTTTTTTGTTGTTTGTTTGTTTGGGTTTTAGTTTTTCTGTAGGTCACAATTAAACAGGGTCTCCATTTATGACTAAAAGTAATTGCAAAGACATTGAAAGCAAGCCTCCTGAAGAGTATCATTTAATCATTTTTGATTAGTCACAGGACACATTTCCAGGCAGTAGGGTGATAATGCTGATGATGTAAAAACGGTTATGTAATATTTGTAAGTAGTACCCACTTAAAGCAGGCTTTTGAACAACGAGTAAACATGGGTTATACAGCATGGAAACCAAACTAGGATGGCATCTTGTCACACAGAAACACACTTAAGCTTTTCACTTGTTGACCTTTTATGAAAAGTTTCTACCCAAATTTTGGTTCCAAAGCATTATGGTTACATACACCGCCACCATGCCAATCAGAAGTTTTTTATTTAGGACATTAAAAAATTCTAAGCTGCTTCCAGGTATTTGTGAAACAAAATAAATGCTATATACACATTTACACAAGAGCACATGTATACACGTGTAACATGTTCACACAATACACACAGGGTGGTATTTTGTGTTATTGCTGCGCCATATGTAATGCATTGGGCAAGAACATATACTTTGTATCTACACTGACATTATATTTAGTGGCATAAGCCAGGTACAGAAAGGCACATACATCATCTCACTTACATGTGGCATCTACAACAGGCAAATTCATAGAAGCCAAAATGGTCATTATCAGGGGCTGGGCAGTAGGGAGACATTGGAGAGATGTTAATCAAAGGACATAGAGCAGGAAAAATAAGTTCAAGAGATCTAGCATATAATATGGTAGCTATAGTTAATAACAATGTACTGAAAACAATAGATCTTACGTGTTCTCACTGCCAAAAAAAGCATGTGAAGTAATGTGTATGCTAATTAGCTCAATTTAGTCATCTGCAGTGTGTACATAGTTCAACACATCATGTCATTCACTATAAATATACAAAATTGCTGTTAATTAAAAAATACAAACATATACCAAAAAATACCAATTACCTTTACAGTATCTTAAACTAAATATCATTTAAAATACTACCATAAGAAAAACAGACTGTGAACCATTTTGAACAAGGCTCTGCAAATGATTAGTTGCTTGATTTTGGACACAGGTTAAGTGTAGAAAGCACTGTGAGCAACACAGAGGAAGTACAGGTGAAATCTGAGCTTCCATTCTCATAACAGAGTGGGAATACCAGAGACACAGTTGCAAAAGTCAAGAGCCTTAGTCTAAACGGTTCAGATCTGCAGATTGTCAGGATGAGATCTGAAAATGTGGGGAAAAAAATGTTAGGAATACATATGGCATCTCACTACCATCTCTAAATTCCTTAATACCATTTACAGAATGAAGACAGCAGAGAATTTTCTCTAGGCAATAAAATCCTGTGTATTCTTTTGCTTAGTAAAGCCCTGATTATTTATTGTTGACAGGGGAAGAAAGGGCTTCCAGGGGAGAAGATGTGTAGAAGAAATAGACTTATTTGACCTTGATGGCCTGGGTTGTGTAACCTCAGTGAGTGCTGGAGATGTCTGGGGATTTGCTGTTTTCAGAAGGATACAGCCTAGTAATTTGAATCCGGGCACTGGGAGCACCTGAGTTCTAATGCTCCCTTGGCCAGTGATTCCACTACAGGCACTTGATGGGTACTCGACATTCTGTGCTTCAGACTCCAGTAAACTGGGGACAGCAACTGTTCTCGGCCTGGAATCCTTCCACCATGGGATCTCTCAGTAAGATTTCAGGTAAAACTTCTTGGAAGCAGCCTAGACTATTGGAAAAGATAGAAGGTGTGGGAAACCCTAAATATGATACTTACCTTTGGATTGAGTGTGTGTGAAACCCCAGTATCCAGTTCTTTGTGTTTGAAGCAAAGCCCACACTGTCTTCTCAAGGAAGCTATACTTTATGCTTTGTGCAAGTTAACTAGGCATGACATGCAGTGGTCAACAATCTATGTTCCCGAATGTCCAACATAGTTACCCCAATTGGTTTAATATTGTTTCAATGAAGTGAAAATTTTAATCACCGGAGGATTTGCTTTAACCCAATGGAAGCGCCTCAACCTGGGCTCAACTATGCACCCAGTTTCCTCACATAGGGCCTACCCTTCTCAATCAGCTGAGGTGCCCAAGGGGTTAAATTGCATTGTGGGTTGGAGGGTGCCCAGATTAAATCTGAACTTCAACCATCCTGAGTTGTATACTGCCTACAGTAATCCTAGAGTATCTGAAGACCTCTTCAACAGGAAACACAGCCTTTTATTTGACAATCAAAAATAAGGATTACAATACAAGTAAATTTAAGAGAGCTAGCATGATATTAGACCCTTTCCAAATAACAGGCTTTGATAAGGGAAGGAAAGTGAGAACCCCAAGTTCATAAAAGAAAAAGTGTAGATACTTTCTACAGCTCAGGATCTAATCATTTGTTGTACACATATGGAAAGAATCTTGGGAAACATCAAGTCCATTTTAATACATCTGTAAAGACTACTTCAATAATAATGCCTTTTGTATGTTTTATAGTTGACAAAGCATTTCATATATACGTGAATTCTTACAACTCCTGAGGAGCAGGACAGGGAAAGGGTTAATTGCCTCCACTCTATGGATAAGGAAATGAAGCTTAGAAGTTAACCAAGGTGGCGAATGTCAGAGCTGGAACTCAACTTGGGGTTCCTGACTCCAGCTCCCAAGTTCTTTCCATTCCATCTTTTCTAGGCCATCAGGAATAGGAGGACATCATTCACAATAGCCAAAAATTAAAAATTATTCAACTGTTCAACTGGTGAACGTGGCCTAGCCACGCAACAGTGTCAGTGTGCTATAACCGGAACACCCCTCAGAAACATCAGGTTAAGGAAAAGAAGCCAGACACAAAAGAACACAAATCGTATGACCCCATTTATCTACAATGCCAAGACAAAGTGAATATATATGAACAGAAAACAAAGGAGAGGTTTCCTGGCCCTAGGGGGCGGGCACAAGGGACCTCTTTGCAGTAATAGAAATGTAATAACATTGATTTGTGGTGATGATTATACAACTTGGTAAATTTACTTTTAAAAAATGTTAAACTTTACACTTTAGGTGAGTGAATTTTATAGTATGTAAATTACACTTCAATAAGTGCCCTTAAAGAAAAAAAGAATAGGAAGCCATGCCTCTAACTGGTAGACAAGGCCGTGTTTGCAGCCCCTCTGCGTGGCCCCCCAGCAAAACAATGGAATCACTGGCTGCCTGGAGAGCGCTACTGCTCTTGTCAGGGCAGCACATGATTTATTAGTTTTGTCCTGATGATAAGACCAATAAAAGCAGCCGATGACACAGCCTCCAAGGGCAACACAAAGCTTGCTGCCCTCACCAGTCTCCCTGGATCCCAACCCAGACAAATACAGCTTGCTCTACCAGCCTGTGACCTCCGCGTGCTGGTGGTTGTATATAACGTTCCCACTTTTTCATAAATGTAAAAAATAAATACACAAAAACCTGTAGATTGGAAAGCTAAAAGAGAGTTTCCTATACTGTGAAAGGCATGGGTGAGGGAATCATGTTACCGTGGGATGGGCTTTTTGTAATACCCTTGAAAACTAACTCACATTCCCAGAGGGTGCGGTAGGGAGGAGAACTAGGAGAAAGCAGAAGTGCCTGGGAAAAAATCAGAGAAGGCAAATATCCCACAGGCCCCAAAACACAGGGGAACTATGAAGTACAGGTCGGTTGGGAGCTGTGAGTCTGAGTGACAAGACCGTGCCTTTGATTTTCATGATAAAGGTGCAAATGAGAAAGCTCAGGAACCAGATACAAGCTTTTACGCACAATCTGTCCCACTGTCCCGTCTGGCACAGAGTGCCCCTCTCTCTGTGCTTTGATACTGACTTTACATCTCTACCACTCTTCCCTATGGGATCAAAGCTTTTGTGACCTTTAAGCTTTCACTTCCCTGCAGGACCTGAGGCTCTCTATGGTGACAGTCATCATTAACCTGAGGAGTGAGCCATCCCAAGGAAAAGATCCATGTCTTGGGCACTCACCCTCCCCATCATTCTTCCTAACAGGACAATGAGAAACTCTGTCCCAAACCGTTAACACCAACGCTCACAGTTCCAGGGTAGGTTGCTGCTGAAAGACCTTCCAGTCCACCCCAAGTAACATTTCCTTCATTAGAACTTCACGGAGGGATCTCAAATCTGTGTCCTGCTCTGTAAGTGGAATTCCACGTTGGGAACCTGGTATACAAGATGAAAAACCTGATGGATGAAATTCAACTATTTGTTTCTCAATTTTCTTCCCTGTAAATTATTATACTTTTCTCTTTACAGTTTCAACGTTATCAATTTATCTTTTCTTTCATGGGCCTCATTTCTACATGTTTGAATCAGATCAACAAACAATTATCAAACCTCCTGTATCCAGGGTAAAACATCAGATGCCCTATTACAAATCTCTTTCATCCCATCTGTCTTTCACTGTGATACACAGTGAGATGATAAACAAGTTAACCTCGACAAGAGAAGCAGCTTGAACTTACAGAACATAACTATACAAATCACTTACCAGCTGAGCCTACTATGGAGATTATTTTAACCCTTCAGAACCTCAGAACCCCTTTCATCCCTTGTAGAATGGAGGTAATAAATACAGTAGTATGTAGTTCAAGTGCTACCTCAACACAGTTATTAAATGGATATCATGATATTGTGTTATACTGCCAGGCACATTGACTGTGCATAAGAGTATTTGGTAAACGATAAATGTTATGGAACTATGAGATGTTATTATATTATAAATAGCTCTAATAATTTTAAATTTGACTCATGCTCACTACCACAAGCTGACATAGCTTGAAGGTTTGCTTGGCTGCCAAGCCTGAGAGTGAAGGCTTGATAAGGGTGTTGCCAGTTCTCTTCTGATCCCTGTGGCCTGTTTGGTTGCTGCCTGTTCAGAGCCTGACCTCTGCCTGACATTCTCCCCTGGGAGCCTCTTTCCAGCTATCTGAGAAGCTCCCAGCAAACAGACTGAGCAAAGTCGGAAGCTTGATTTCCTTAGGAGCCGTTGCTCTAGCTCAGCAGCCTAATTTCAAAGCATCTGTAGAAAATGCAGACCATCCAAACCCTTCTGTATGAGCGGAAATCACATTAGGTCTATTTCAAGACGGAACTTTCAGTGAGAGAGATTAGATAAGACTTTTTTTTTTTTTTTAAGGCAAGTATAATAGGAAGGTGAAGGAAACAGCTTGTTAACAGGAGACTTTTGACATTTGTGAGAATAAAGGAATTTTCAAGTTTCCAAACTTGTAAATGACAGTGTAGCAATATGATTTCTACATTTCTGCACTAGCAAGCTGAAGATAATTTAAATAAGACATTGATACATGAAATGAGCAGAAGTGCCACCCGGAAGCACAGCACTTAGGGGCAGCTGGGCTCGTTCATTTGTTTGGGGGACGTGCCAAAAGGCAGACTGACCTGGAATCAGGAGTTTCAAGACTTTGTGAATTTGGGGTTCCCAGGAATAGTGGAGAGTTCTGGGTCTGGGGAGAAACCAGGCTAAAATTAGGTGGCGTTTCTCTGAAAGCATTTTGGGTAAACTGCTTGAAGATACCGCCGAAGAAAAGAAAAGTTTAAATCACCTAAGACCCAGTAGTTTTGTCATGACTTCTGTTATGGTTTTAAATATACTTTCACTTGCATAACTCATTTTGGATCTACAATTGGTATTATTATTCTTTTTTATTGTTTAGGATTCATTGAAAGTACAAAGAATTAAGTTACACTGATTGCATTTGTAACATAAAGTCCCTCTTATAGTTGTGTCCCACCCCCAAGAGGTGTGCCGTACATGGTGACCCCCATCCCCCACGCTCCTCCTCTGCTCACTCATACCCCTACCCCCCCCCCCTTATATTAGCTCAGCTACTGCCTTCACATTAGAATTGAGTACACTGGGTTCTTGCGTCTCTATTCTTGTGATGCTTTACTAAGAATGTGTTCTAACTCCATCCCTGTTAATACAAAAGATGTGAAGTCTCCATCTCTATCTTTCTTAATAGCTGAATAGTATTCCATGGTATTCATATACCACAGATTGTTAATCCATTCCTGGGTTGGTGGGCATTTAGGTTGAGCAGAGTCTCACTTTCTCACTCTCAGTAGAGTGCTGTGGCATCACAGCTCACAGCAACTTCAAGTGATCCTCTTGCCTCAGCCTCCCAAGTAGCTGTAACTACCAGTACTTGCCACAACCCTGGCTGTCTTGAACTCCTGAGCTCAAGCAATCCACCCACCTTGGCCTCCCAGAATGCTAGGATTACAGGGGAGAGCTATGGCTCCCAGCTTTATGTATTATTATTCTTAAAGAGGTCCCCAACACGGCATAATCCTTGGGCTCTGGAAAACTTAGATTCACCCTGGCCTACATCCTGGTTCATGTGCTTTGTTTTGTGTTTTTTAAACTACTTTCTGGATACCTAATGATTATACTAGCCCTTGGGGACAGCAAATGGGGCACACATGGTCCCTTCTCTTGTAGAAAACACCTTCCGTATGAAGACCTGTTTGAAACAGGTAACTATAAGTGGAATACTGTCATGAAAGAGAGTTCTGTGAGAGCTGGAGAGCTGAGCCAGCCTCAGACCTCAGGGAAGAGTTCCCTGAGGAAGAATCACTTAAGATCTGGGCAGAGTGGAAGGCTTTCCAGGCAAGGACACCAACAAGTGCAGTGACTAGGGGATGGAGCCCAGACTGGCTTGAGAGTGAAGATTGCAGAGAATGACTCAAGTGGAGGCTAGAGAGGTGAGCAGGGCCTCTCAAAGCTTGAGGTGAAAGTTTCTGTCTGAAGGACAACGGAAGCCATTAGAGGGCCTTAGAAAAGGGATTTCAAAAGGTTACTCTGGCTGCATTGTAGAAAAGGAGAAAGAACCAGCATCAGTGCATCAGGAATACAGTGAGTCCATTGTTACCATCATCCAAGAAAATAAGGAGGCAGTTTAGACTCAGACTGAGACAAGACAAACAGCGAGAAATGACATAGGAAGTCAAGAGCTGTTTAAAATATAAGAGCCCAGGTGCTGTGATTGAATACAATGATGGTGGTGGATAAAGGAGCCAAAGGTAACACAGACTCCAGCAACTGGTGGGTGAGGACACAATTTTCAGAAATGTGGAAGCAAAGAGGGGAATCAAAATACTGGTCTGGGGCAGGTTGAGTTGTAGCTGCCAGTGAGACACTTAGAGATCTGGGTCATTTCATGCTTAACCTTGAGGATACGGATTCTTTCAAATCATTGAAATGGCACGTACTTAGCCTGACTGACAAGGGCCTACTGTAGAATAAAGCAGAGACCAGTGGGAAATGAAGATTTTAATTAAATATTAAATATATATGATATACTATATAATATTTAAGTATTAAACATGTGAATAATTCAATATATTCATGTTATATATTCATTTAAGTCTGTCTCAAGGTTATAACTAGGAATGCCTAAGCATTTTGAAATGTGAATAATTGCTGAAGTTACCAAATTCTTCCCAAAATTCGGAGATTATTCAATTAGGAAAACAAACAAGTGGTAGGGTCTGTCAACACTTCTGAATATTAACTGGCAAAAGTACATATACCACAAGCAAAGTAAAGCCTCTTTAGGAAGGGGGGGCTCTCCTTCCATATAGAGTATTAGACAGAAGGAGCTTTCACAAACGTGTGTGGTTATGTGTCTCTGATCACACCTATAAAGACCATGCTTTGAAATACCAGGTCTGCTGGCAGGGCTGGTGTTGTTGTTCTTTGAAGGTGCTGGTGAATTTTGGTCACTGTGTCTTGTTGAGTCTCCATTATTATCAGGACACTTGCTAAGATGAACAGCTGTCCATTAGGCAGCTTTGCAAACTGTGGCTGTGGGTGATGACCGTGAGCTAGAGAGCCCTTCAATGACAGGTACTCTACCCGGTAAGCATCCACCGTGAGGGGGGCATGGTACCGGGGGCCATTAAAAATGGGGAAGGGGCAGATACCAAAGCAATTTTTAAAAAATAGTGCCCACTATGTACAGATGACTTAACTAAATAAATAAATAATAGTGCCCGTGAATCAGAGACAGTTTCTGCCTCAACTCTATCTACTTTATACTCATATGAGGAAGTCTGGTTTGGGTTATTGTTTTGTTTTGTTTTTGAGAAAAGAGTCTCACTCTATCACCATAGGTAGAGTATCATGGCATCATCCTAGCTCACAGCAACCTTAAACTCTTGGGCTCAAGCGATCCTCCTGCCTCAGCCTCCAGATTAGCTGGAACTATTAACTGCCACATAGGAACTATAGGCCCCCACCACAATGCCCAGCTGGTTTTTCCAGTTTTAGTAGAGTTGTGGTCTCCCTCTTGCTCAAGCTGGTCTCGAGCTACTGAGCTCAAGCAATCCACCCACCTCGGCCTCCCAGAGTGCTAGGATTACAGGCATGAGTCACCCCACCTAGCCTTTGGGTTACTGTTTTCATACTCTTGTGCCTTTGCTCAAAGGCTGATCTCCCTGCTCGAAACTCTTTATCTGCCTCTATGCCTTTTCCAACACCAGCCATGTGGGCCGTGGCTTTCCCTCTTCATCTGTACCCTGTGGCTGGCTGTGGTTGGCTCCCTGACCTTGGCACCAGGCGGAAGCTGTCACTGCTCTGTGTTACTGTCAGCTGTGTGCCTCCTCTCCTGAGCGCGAACTCCCTGAGGGCAGAGACTGCAACAATTTCTGTTTCTCTGTTTGTCCTCCTAGCTTTCTGCACAGACCTGTCCCGAAATTGGTTGTTTATAAATGTGTGTTGAATAAACAAAAAACCACAAATAACAGCATTTTCAGGAAAAAACCAAAAGGAAAATAAGATTGAAAGAGGAAGCTCTATTTTCAATGAAAATGGAATTACCAGTATATTAGGATATACTAGGTACTTCAGTGTATCTGATTGTGAATAAAAACTATGAAAAAAAATTCTCCCCAAGGTAGAAATTGTTTTAAACAAAAGATGCTAATCTTCAAAAGGCTTGTATGATTGTTGACACTAAAAATAATTCTACTAAAAACCATAATGTGACCAAGTGAAAATTCTAAGATATAAAATGCTGATGCTTAGAGCACATATGTGTTTGGGTGTTTTTTTTTTTTTTCCAGTGTATAGAAGGTTCCAAAAAGAAATCTAAATTATTCATCATACTTACATCTAGCCAGGGTTAGGTGGTAGTGTTTGATCACTCCACAGAATTTACCTAAATTTACCTAAATTTAAAGTTTGCAGAGGATATTTGCAGGGGGATTCAGTGAACTAAGATCATTCGTAAGTTGTGATTATTATCATAATCAGAGTGATTTGTAACAAATATACTAGGATGTCTAAGTGACCATTATTTTTAAGTAGGGTTCCAGAGAGACCATAATTTGTTTCAGCGGTGCTGCCAAACAGCAAAGAATGCTTCAATGCTTTCTCTACTGGAGCCAAGACACCCAAGATTTAAGAGAAGAAAACTCATGTGAGGCTATCTTTATTCTGGGTTGTTCTAATGAGAAAACTAAAAATGTATGTACTGACTTTTTAAGAGATAGTTTCAACACAATAGAAAGAATTTTCTAAAGATTTGAGTGGCTATCCCAAAAGAGAATGAACTTTTGAAAATGTTTATTCTCACTGAAGATATTCACAGCAGACACCCGATGGTCACTTAACAGAAGTGAAGTGATGAAGAACCCATGTGTTTCAAAGTCTCTTTGAAATCTAAGATTTGTGAGTCCAGGAACTGTAATCTTACAGACACATTAAACATGCATTATAATTAGCATGCATTCAGTCCTTACGTCTCCACATCTATATTCAAAGGTTCCCGTATTACATGATCATCCTGCATGAACTATTGCCCCCTGATCTTTCTTCCCTCTTAACCTGTTCTATATTTTTCCACAGAATTTCTGCCTGTCCTATTCTGGATTTATATGTTTGTTTATACATTGTCTGTCTCTTCCTGCTAGAATGCAAGCTGCATGAAGTAAAGGGCTATGTTGTTTGCTCACTGCTCTAACAAGTGGATAGATAGGGAGAAAAACACAATTCCAGTATCTAATTATAGACCCCAACACTCGTACACTGGTCAGCATATCAGATATGCAAAACACATAATTGTTAATAGAATGAATTTATACCATCATTTACATGTATTTTTTTCTTTTTTTATTCAAAAAGCACATAGTTGTTATGTTTTATTTTGCTTTGGTTTTTTGTGAGACAGAGTCTCACAGAGTCTCGTGGTGTCAACCTAGCTCACGGCAACCTCAAACTCCTGAGTTTAAGCAACCCCCCTCCCTCAGCCTTCTGAGTAACCAGGACTACAGGC
>NW_003852432.1:5198844-5209434 GCF_000181295.1 Otolemur garnettii | reverse complement strand
TTGCTCAGGCTGGTCTCAAACTCCTGAGCTTGAGGGATCCTCCTACCTTGGCCTCCAGGGTACTAGGATTACAAGCATGAGCTGCTGTGGCCAGCTCACACATCGTTTTTTAAGTGGTTGTAATCCTCATTTATTTTTTACCTAAAGTGTCTTTATACAGCTGAAAAACTCATCTCACCCCCCAGATTTGGCTATCATTACTTGATGTCATTGCCAAAAACCAAAGCCATTTAAAATTTAAAAAGCTGCACGCAAAAGTATATGCTGCAGGCTGCAAAAAAAATGACAGTGAACTCCTCATTTCTAATTTCACCATCATCTCTCTTATTAGCATCACTGAAAAGGGTCATGGTTATTCTTGGAGGCAGAATACCACAATGAGCTAAGATCAAAATAGCCAAAACATGCTTGGGAAAGAACAGCTAGAGGACTTACTGATCTCAAAGTGCAAAGTGCTCTATAAAGCTGGAGTAATTCAGACCGTGTGGTACTGGCAGATCAATAGAACGGAATTGGCTGTCTAAGAATAAATCTTTACACTTATTGTCAATTTTTCACAAAGGTGCCAAGGTAATTCATTAACGGAAAAGATTTTCTTTTCAACAAATGACACCATGACAATTGGTTATCTGCATGCAAAAAGATGAACTTATACTCTTACCTTTTACATACACAAAAATTAAGTCAAAGTGAGTACTAGCCTAAATACAAAAACCTAAGACTATAAAACTTTTAGAAGGAAATATGAGTGTTGGATTAGAGAATGTTTCTTGTCTATATCACCAAAATACAAGCAATAGAAGGAAAGAAGTTGATAAATTGTACTTAATCAAAATTAAAAATGTTTGCTCTTCAATAGACAAGACCCAGAATAGGAGAAAATATCTACAAATTATATATCTGATAAAGCACTTGGATCTAGAATAAAGAACTCTAAGAACTCAATAAAAAGACAAGTAACTCAATTTAAAAGTGGGCATAAGATTTAAGTAAATGTTTTACCACAGAAGATAAAAATATAAAATGATGGGGGCGGTGCCTGTGGCTCAAAGGTGTAGGGCACTGGCCTCATATACCAGAGGTAGTGGTTTCAAACCCAGCCCCTGCCAAAAAAAAATCAAAATATAAAATGATGATCAACATACCTCATTCCTAGGAAAATGAAAATTAAAACAACTGTTGCACACTCCCCAAAATGACTCCAATTACAGAGGAGGATGTGGAGAAACTGGAACTCTCTTCCATCGCTGACAGCAATGTAAATTGATCCAGCCATTTTGGAAAGCACTTATGCACTTTTTCAAAAAGTAAATTTGTGATATCATCCAGTAATTTCATTTCTACACATCTACCCAAGAGAAATGAAAACATGTGGTCACTCATGTCAGTGTTCATGTCAGGTTTCATGTCAGTGTTCACAATAGAATTATTCATAATAACCCAAATCTAGAAACAACTCAAATATTCACCAACTACTGAATCAATAAACAAAACACATATATTATACATGTGTGATGAATGTATATTTCTATATATATACCTTTTAATGATTTTTATATATCTATATGCTAAAATGCTATTTTTCTTATGAATTCCAGTAAACTGTGTCTATTTTAACAAGTTCATAAGAATATGTTCTCATATATAATTTCAAATTAGCATTTCTTCAATTTTCAGTCAGGTAAAAATTTGGGTCCAAATCCTAGCTCTACCCCGTCTTAGCTCTGTGCTCCCAGGTTAGTTACTTAACCTCTCAGAGCCTATACTAGTAAAGTATGGGCAATAATATATATCTTATGGGATTCTGGGATTAAATGAGATAAAATGTGTTAAATGCTTAGCCCTGGAATGACACAGTGTCAGTCCTTAAGGAATCATACCCAGTATTGATATTTGTCTTTTTGGAGTTTTCTTTGCAAGTCTGATATTTCACCAATAATTATAACGAGAAGAAGGAAGCACTTTGTGCGGTGGAGAAAGCTACTTCAGCACTTACAACTCCCTGACTTCAAATTTTCACTTAATCTCTCTGGATCTCAGTTGTCAAAATCTATAAATGATATTCAACTCACAGGATTTATGAGTAGAAAAATACTCCCTATATTAGCGAGCTTAGTGAACTGCAAAGGGCAATACAATTACGAAGTACAATATTATCATGACCTGCTGTTTCCACCACTACCACCCACAGTGTGTTTACGTTTAACTGCCTGTAGAGTATCCTGGGGACAAGCCTTAACCCCTAAAATTGTAATGACAGAATCTTTTCATGGCCACGGTGGTGGTAGAAAGTCATTTTCAAAATAAATTTTATTCCTCTGTTGTTCACACACATAGTAAGAAGAACTGTGTTCCTCCCTATCTGAAACACTCTCTGCCTGTCCTCATGAGCTATCAGCTCAGCTAAATATGGCCCTGGCCAGTATGTTAATAATCCCCACTGGTTCTGAGACCTCCATCCACCACCGATGTGACATTCTTTGTGTTCAAATGTCTAGCTGACGTCTGATGCTTAAAACAGCCCATGCTTTCACCCCTCTCTGCATTGTCACAGCCCTGTCTCACCACTCTTAAAAGGCTACTGCAGCCACTCCAAGCACAGTTGCTGGTCTGCCTGCCCACTTGCCTCCCTGCCTGCTTCGGGCAGTCTTGAATGCCTGATTCTCCAAGCTCCTTGCCTGTCTGACACAGCAGGGACCATGTCTACCTTTGGCTATAGAAGAGGACTCAGTAAATATGAATCCATTGATGAGGACGAGCTCCTCGCCTCCCTGTCTGCAGAGGAGCTGAAGGAGCTGGAGCGAGAGTTGGAAGACATTGAACCTGATCGCAACCTCCCCGTGGGGCTGAGGCAAAAGAGTCTCACGGAGAAAACCCCCACGGGGACCTTCAGCAGAGAAGCGCTGATGGCCTATTGGGAAAAGGAGTCCCAAAAACTCCTGGAGAAGGAGAGGCTGGGGGAGTGTGGAAAGGTAGGCTCCTGGGACTTTGCCTGGCTGCTCCCACACCCCGCCCCAAACCCAGCCACCTTCTTTCTCTAACTTCTCAGTCCTCATCACTCTAATGTTCTTCTTGCCTGTTTGTGCTGCTACTGAAACATTTCTTAGGCTGAGATGGTCGTGTAATTTTTATGGCTACCCAGTGGATCAAAATATGTAAAATACTTAACTGGGGTTCTTTGACTGACTAAAAATAGGAACCTCAAGAGGAGAGTAATTCACAACCAAGGTATGGGTTTAAGTATTTTCCTAACCATAACTCATTTGAACTATAAGTTGGTGATATAGAGCAATATCAGTTTCTGAGATATATGTGTGTGTTTCAGTTAAGTACATCTATTGTCGCCTAGAAATACAAAAATGGGGACTTTGATGGCCTTGACAGTGATAGTGGTTACAGTAAAAATAGTTCTTTTTTTCCCTAACACCAGTAAGTGTGGGGTGGAGGGAAGTACATGGGACCTAGAGTCCCGGGCCTTGGGTTCTAGACCCTTCTTCATCCTTAGACCTTCAACAGTCACTTCTTCAGGATTCTCTTTCTATCTGTCTATTGGAGGAATTAGATATAATGTTTCTTTTGTCAATCAGGAACTCCTCTGACATTTGGATACATTATGGACCTTCTCCTCAAGAAAATATACATGCTTGTGCACAGGAACACAAACTTTTGCAGAGAGTTTTCAGATGACACATCCTAAAACCCATCTGAGGACCTGGCTTGGGTATACCTGTGTAGATGATCTCTAAGATTTCCTCCCACTTTACCATGATGATTTGCAGACCGGGAAATGTGCTTATATCAGAGCTCAAATCTAAGCTCTGTGTACTGCCCAGTAAACAGTTACTTTGAATTTGCCCCATGAGTCATTACCAGAAGGAAGTTCAAAAGACTGTGCACTGGGAAAATAGTAATGGCAATAAAATATTAATATAACAAACACATTCTCCCTGAATTTATAAAACTCAGGTCAGCCAGGAACTGGAGTTTAAAACCCCTGCATTCTACAGGAATCATCCAGAGTCAAATTGGCCCAAAGCCGACAGCAAGATGTCCACAGTACTAATCTAGGCGCTGTTAGATGATCTTGATGATGGGGTATGTGGGCCACAATTGCAGCAAGGGATGAGTGAGCTTTGTCCATGTCAATCATCTGGAAGGGCTACTGGGATCTGGCCAATGTCTGCTAAGGCCACAGAGGCTGCCTGTCTAGAGGATCTAGAAGGGGAGGTGGGAAGGAAGGATGCACGTGACAAGCTGGGGAGTCAGTCTGTCAATTCCTCCACAACTATCATTTCAAGGGGGTTTTATTTTTCCCTCTGATGTGGGAATGAGTGTCAAAGTCTGACAAAATATAATGACATTTTTATTACAGTTGTTAAAGAATTTCCTTGACAGAAAAGAATAAAATTGTCTCAGGACATAACAGCCAGCTGTAGCATAACCCAGCAAAGGCATTTTAATGTCATAACAGTGGTGGGAACCAAAGGGCAAAGCCTGTTGTCAGCTGTTGACAAAACCCACCTGTTCCTGCCAAAGGTTTTGCTGATCGCTGCCATGGCTTATCAGCTCAATTAGAAAGGTTGCTGTGTTGATAAACTTTGATTCCTTTCTCAGCTAATTAACTTTTCTCCCACTATACTTTCCCCACTTGCCAGCTATCTGTAGTCTCGGGGAGTGCTGGGCAGAAGCTTGCTGATGGAGGGTGTAAATCTAATTCCCACCACAGGAAAAAAAACTCAATCAGTTCAGGGGTGTGTAGGGGCTCAGAGCAGCTGCATGAAAAGCCCCATGGTAGGGACCATGAGGAGGTGGCTAGGGGTCTTGAGTGTCTGGTGGCTGGCTGCCTTCTGCCCACCTGAGTTCACATCAGCTTATGCTGCACTGGAATCTCCAGGGGCCCTAGGAGACCCACTGGCCTGGATCCCAGGGCTGGGCACCTGCTGGGCCTTGAGCACAGGTGCCAATGAGTTTCCTTATGTTCTCTAACCTCATTCTTACCTTTCCGCACATGAGAACTCAGACTAGGTAAGTTAAGAAACTCATTTGAGGTTAACAGTTTGCCAGTGGTACTGAAATTTAAGCTAAGCTTTGTGGGACAAAGACCTATCTCATGATTGTGGGTGCCCAATCAGCAGCAGCACCTGGGAACTTTTCGGAAGTGCAAATTCTAGAGCCTCCCTTGATCTGGTGAATGAGAAAGTCTGAGGATGGTGCCCAACAATATGTGGTCTCCTAGCCCTCCAGGTGATTAAGAACCATTCAACTACAGTTGACCCTTGAACAGCATAGGGGTTGAACCAACTGCCCCAGTCCAGAATCCACAACAAACTTTTGACTCCCTCCAAACTTAACTACTGATAGCCCACTGTAGACCAGATGCCTTACTGATAACAGTCAATTAACACATATCATACATAAAATATTATGTACTGCATTGTTACAATAATGTAAGTTAGGTAAAACGAAGTATACAGTAATCTTAATCTTAATAATCACTGTTGAGTGGGCTGAGGAAGAAGACCAACCCCTCGTTGTCTCAGGGGTGGGAGAGATGGAAGAAAATCCACATAAAGGTGGACCCATGCAGTTCAAACCCTGTTGTTCAAGGGCAACTATATACTGTAGTTTCTTTGAGACCCAGAGAGGTTTAGTGTCCTGTTTAAAGTCCACCAGTTCTTTACAGACAGAACCAGAACCAGAAGGAAAAATGCTCGGCTATTTCCTTCTCATTGTCTTATTTATTCTCTGAGTGCACCAACATTCACCTTCTCCAAATTCAGCCCCTCAACATCTCACCCCCACTTCCTCACCCCACCCCACCTTCCTACCTTCATTCTCCAGAGAATCAGGCTTAACGTCAAGTCAGTGGCATACAGGAAATCCACAGTGGAAGAGTGCCCTAGTGCGAGGAGATTTACAAAGTAGGCAAAGCAGACGCCTTTCTCTCCTCTGTGCTTTTTCTTCCAGATGGCCTCCAGCTAGGGTGACTAACCATCCTAGATTGTCCAAGACTCTCCAGATTTTAGAACTAAATCTGCTTTGTGGGCAACCCCTCCGGCTTAGGCAAACTGGGAGAGTTGCTCACCTTACTCCCACCAGACCCTATCATTGCTTTCTCCTAGAGCAGCGGTTCTCAGCCCATGGGTCACAACCCACAGGAACTGTATTAAAGGCTCGCGGCATTAGGAAGGTTGAGAGCCACTGTCCTAGAGCCAGTCAGACTCACAGCTGCTGATAATTAATGTCAGCGTAGGTCCATTCAGCTAATCACTGCTAAGCACTATGCTAGGTGAGTTAAACAGACAAGGGCCTGGTGCTTGCTTCAGCAGCACTAAAATTGGAAGGATACAGAGAAGGAAGCATGGCCCCTGTGCAAGGATGGCACGCAAATCTGTGAAGCGTTCCATATTAAAAATAAAAATAAAAAACAGACAAGGCCCTGTTCTCACCCAGCTAACAGTCTACTGGGAAAACTGACAAGCAAGTAATTAAAATAAGGTGTGTAGGTACTTTATGGGGGACACACATTGCAGGGATAATTTGAGGGGGTGTCAAAGAACATTTTTGGGGAGAGATGTCATTTGGATGTTACATGGCAACTCAGTCTGCTAAATGATTATCTTTCCAGGTACATTTTGAGGAAAGAAGCTCTTACAGATAGAGCCTGAAGGTCTTTAAAACCAAAGGGGATAAAATTTAATGGTGGCATAAAAGGTCACATACCTTGGATTTGAGGATAGACCACTTTCTTCCAGATACGAAAACAGCTAAACACACACACTTACAAACACATACACACACACAACCAAGACCGTAGAATTACAAAGGATTTCAAGTGGGGTGGGAGTGAGGAGAACTCAGTCTACAATTCTTTCCTTCCTCCAGTTAATCCACTAACTCCTGTGCTGGCCAGATAAATCCTCCTCTCCTCCTCGCACAGGCCAAGAGGCTCAGCTAGAGCCAAACTCTCTGGTGTATTTGGCTGTGGCCTGAAGCCAGCTACCACCAGACGTCTTTCTCTCTCTTTTTCTCTTTTACTCTCTCAGAGAGAGAGAGAGACAGAGAGCATGCACACTCCTAATGTGGGTAAATTAAGACTGGACAAGTCATCCCAGGAGAGGCTGACCTCTTCCCCAGGCCATCATTTGGTGCCTGCCACTCCAAACAAGTGGATAACTGGAGGCTATTTTGTGGTAGCAACTGGGCAAACAAACCTGGAGACAAGTACAGTGTTTTCCAAAGCTTGATCCACAGGCCTCAGGCAGCAGGTGCCCTTGGGTTCAGAAAAAAAGGTGCCGGTGTAGAGAGACGAGTCAGAGCTTTGAGGCCAGAGGAGAGGCCTTGAGTCTTGGAGACAATAAAGAACCAAAAAGACAGCATGAGGGAAGACTGGACTCCATCATCCATTTGTAGACTTTTTTTTTTTTTTTTTTAACCAGAAAAGATAGCAAGATAGAGAAAGAGGGAGTCACCGGGCTTCTTTGTACAGTGAGTCTATGGACAAGAAAGACAAAGACAGAATGAAATCGTGCTTGCCTGAAAGCCTTTCATAAATGATACATGTTAAATAATTTAAGACCATCAGGCCGGGCAATGACTTACTGCAAGATTTTCTGCCATACTGTGCTGTTCTGCGTTACTGTTTCGCATCTAATGAGTGAATGCCAAGGGCGATTGTCTTCCCACCCCACTTTCTGCAGTCCGTTGCAGTTAACCCTGACCTAGGTGGAGCTTTCAAGTTGATTTGCTGACAGGGGTGACCTGAAAGTTTTCTTCCTAAGGTAGGGCTTTTACCTCCTGCTGCCCTGAATGACAGCCCTGCCCCCAGGCTGCCCCTCCCCACGGGGGACCAGCGCCCTGCTGTGGTGTGGAGCATCCAAGTCCCTGTGCAGGCCTCTATTGAATAAGTAGATAAAATGCAAATGACACCCCTGCTTCTGTCTACACTGAGTCTAGCCAGGACAGACGGGACTTGGCTCTTGTCACATCTCCCATGGATAGAAAATTTGGGGAAGAATTGTTAGACACCACAAAGGGTAACTCATTAGCACACTGTATATTTTTGTTGCCACTTGTCTGTTTGAGAAGGAAAAGTTAGGAAGGCCAGAGGTGATTCCAAAGGAAGAGTTGAATTTGCTAAATGGAAGTAGATGAGGAATCAAGTTATTAAGAGTGAGCAATGAAAAATGTATCAGGGGTTAGGTGGGGCTTGTGGTGGGTGCTTATAGTTCCAGCTATGTGGGAGGAGGCAAGAGGATCGCTTGAGCCTAAGAGTTTGAGGTTGCTGTGAGCTGTGATGCCTCAGCACTCTACTGAGGGCAACATAGTGAGACTCTGATTCGAAAAGAAAAAAAGAAACTTTTATCAAGGGTTTTCCAAAGATGAAGTTCTGACTTATTTGTTCAAATTGAAAAGATGCCACTAAATTCGTATTCAATAAATAGAATTCTGGATATTTCGTAGAAAACAAAAGAAATATTTATATAAAAAGCTATTGATACTTATACAACAAAATGCTAACTTTGATCCCCCCAACTAGAGAGCTCAGAAACAAGGGAGTGATAACTTTTCTTTTGTTATAGACTTTGGTATTAATTTGCCATGTGCTACTTTCATAAATTAAAAAAAGTGCTTAAAAATGAAAAATCTAAAAATGATACCATGCTCTTTAGGTTGCAGACGAAGAAGAGAAAGAGGAGAGTGAGGAAGAGCTTATCTTTACTGAAACGAACAGTGAGGTTTCTGAGGAGGTGTACACAGAAGAGGACGAGGCGCAGGACGAGTCCCAGGAGGAAGAAGACAGCGACCAAGAGGAAGGAGCAGTTGAAACAGCAGGAGGTATTAATGGAAGTGTGAATTACGAGGGTGTCAATTCTGACAACTGTAAGCCAAAGACATTTAAAAGCCAAATCGAGAACATAAATTTGACCAATGGCAACAGCGGGAGGAACACAGAGTCACCAGCTGCCATTCACCCTTGTGGAAATCCCACGGTTATTGAGGACGCTTTGGACAAGATTAAAAGCAACGACCCGGACACCACCGAAGTCAATCTGAACAATATTGAGAACATCACAACACAGACCCTCTCCCGCTTTGCTGAAGCCCTCAAGGACAACACGGTGGTGAAGACGTTCAGTCTGGCCAACACGCGGGCTGACGACAGTGCCGCCATGGCCATCGCCGAGATGCTCAGGGTCAACCAGCACATCACCAGCGTCAACGTCGAGTCCAACTTCATTACGGGCAAGGGCATCCTGGCCATCATGAGGGCTCTGCAGCACAACACGGTGCTCACGGAGCTGCGCTTCCACAACCAGCGGCACATCATGGGCAGCCAGGTGGAGATGGAGATCGTCAAGTTGCTGAGGGACAACACCACGCTGCTGAGGCTGGGCTACCACTTCGAGCTCCCGGGACCCAGGATGAGCATGACGAGCATTTTGACAAGAAACATGGACAAACAGAGGCAGAAGCGGATGCAGGAGCAAAAGCAGCAAGAGGGATACGACGGAGGCTCGGCTCTGAGGACCAAGGTCTGGCAGAGAGGAACGCCCGGCTCTTCACCCTACGCGTCTCCCAGGCACTCCCCCTGGTCGTCCCCCAAACTCCCCAGGAAAGTCCAGACTGTGCGGAGCCATCCTCCCTCTCCTGTGCCCACACCCCCGCCGCCGCCGCCTCCCCCCCTTCCTCCCCAGAGTCTCCAAGTGCCACCTCCTCCCCCGGCCCCTCCACTCCCCGAGAAAAAGCTCGTCACCCGCAACATCGCAGAAGTCATTAAGCAGCAGGAGACGGCCCAGCGGGCGCTCCGCAATGGACAGAGAAAGAAGAAGGGCAAGAAGGTTAAGAAACAGCCCAACAATATCCTAAAGGAAATAAAAAATTCTCTGAGGTCAGTGCAAGAGAAGAAAACAGAAGACAGTTCCCGACCTTCCACCCCGCAGAGATCAGCTCATGACAATCTCATGGAAGCGATTCGGGGCAGCAGCATCAGACAGCTGAGGCGGGTGAGTAAGCTGAGGTCAGACCCTCGAGCACAGGGTTAGGCAATGCCTTTAGTGCTAAAGTCTCCTCCCCACAACCATAAAGTGTTTCAAATATTTTCACGTGTGGAGTAAGCAGGCCGAGTCTGAAGCGGAGGAGCAGGGAGGTGAGTGAGGACAGTTGCATTGGAGAGCTGTGAGGGCCACAACCATTTTAAGACGTTCCAATGGCCAGGTTTGGTGGCTCAGCCCTGTGATCCTAGCACTCTGGGAGGCCGAGGTGGGAATCCTTGCGCTCAGGACTTTGAGACCGACCTGAGCAAGCGTGAGACCCCGTCTCTACTAAAAATGGAAAACTAGCTGGGTGGGTGTGGTGGTGTGTGCTTGTAGTCCCCAGCTGCTCAGGAGGCTGAGGCAGGAGGAGTGCTTGAGCCCAAGAGATTGGTACTGTGAGCTATGATGGCATCATAGCCCTCTGTCCAGGGTGACAAAGTAAGACACTGTCTCAAAAACTAAAAAAAAAAAAAAAATAAAAAAAATTTAAAAAACATTTAAAAAAACAAGTAAAAAGACATCAACACATAAAAATCCCCTTGACCTGAAAATC
>NW_003852432.1:5194481-5198698 GCF_000181295.1 Otolemur garnettii | reverse complement strand
ATCCTACAGATAATTTTTCACTTTTTTTCATCATTTGTGTTGTTTCATTGAAAGAAAATCCCCTATTTTTGTAGGTGGAAGTTCCGGAAGCCCTGCGGTAAAAGCACGATCGTGCAGAAGCACGATCTTCAGAAGAGGACGCAGAACTGTTCGGTGGTGTTAGATAAAACGCATCGTGAGATGTTTCCAAAACACCTTCTTCAATTCGAGTGAATTAATAGCCTCACCTATTAATTCCGAGGAGAATTTTAAGAAACAATAGCATGTTTCTTCTGTAAATATGAACATAAACTTCTTTTTCTATGTTGTGAGATTTGCGTTGGCAAGAAGCAATTAATTTAAGGATGCTCTTCCTATCTCTCAATGTGATGGTAACTCTGAGCTATAATGGGTTAATGAAATGTGCTGTTATTTTTGTAATCCCTATGAATTTGGATTGAAGTTTCCCCCTTTTTTTAAGCCAAACTAATACTTTTCTGTGGGTTGAATCTCTATCTTTCAGGTGTATGTAATGTTATTGAATATTAAAAATATTACATTCTCACCCCAAAAGCACTTGAGCCCTTAGCATTTGCATTCCTTGCTTCCTTATGTCTAAGAAAATCTGATCAGACTTCTTTCTAAAGGACTGAAATCAAGAGCTTTCTAAAAAGGCTCTTTTGATAGTGAGATAAAAGGTTGGGAAAAGATGTCAGTGTGGCCATGACCATGTTGGATTTATGAATGCTGACCCAGGATGGCAGCTGGTGCTCTCATATTTCCATAAGTCAAATAAGTACATGGAAGTCAATTTAACCACTTACTATCAAAATCAATTATTCTGGAAGATAAAAAATGGAAAGTTAGGAAGTTTCTTGGTAGAGAAGAAATAAATGCTGTGGAAACTCCTGGAACATAAGTCCCCTGAATTCAAACCCACTTTGTGGCTGGTGCTAAAGACAGACTATTCAAGTCCTTAAAATTTTCCTCGGAGAAACTGTAGTTCAGTGGGTCTCAGCCTTTTTTTTTACTCTACACAAATTATGAAGATGCCAACATTTACAAAACACACTTGGGGACATGGGCACCTGTGTTTGCAACCCCCAGTTATCCTTCGTCCCTGCCCATCACTCAAGAAGGGTTGGAATTCAGGCCGAATGACACACTATATAGAGTTATAGCAACTCACTCCTCGCTTGTCCTCCACTCTAATTTATGAAAAGCTACGAATCCCTTCTAAAGTCCCTTGTATTATGATTAGTGATGTATCTTTGTGTCCTGCAGATTATGACAGTAGTCTTGGCACGCTCTCTCAGCTTATCATTCAGTAATGGTTTGCTTCATATACAGAGTTGTGCATTATCTACAATTGAAAGGATTGTGGTTCCCTACAAAATTTCACCACTAGTTCTTCAGTCTGGTTCTTTCTGCCTGGTCCTACTATGCAGCCATTCTCTCACTCAATAAGAACCACTGATGTGATCACCTACAGAGAGTTCCGGAGGCCCATGAGCTAAGGCAGCGGCCTGACTCCACGTGGTGGGGGAGGGTGATGGACATTCCTGAACTAGATTGTCTCATGCTCTTTTCACAACAGGTTCATGCTGGTGTCCGCAACCACAGTAGCCCTGTGGCACTGTACCTCTCTGCTTCCATCCAGACGCAAACTCCCCAAACCCTCCCCATTCTTAGATCGGTGGAGATTTCCATTTCCTTGGTAATAGTATCAATAATTTCACTATTTTGACCTCTTTCCCTCAGTGCTCATAATTACCTTAATTATTGCTATTCAAAGAAATAACAAGTAAGATTTAGGTTTGTAAAAGGTGTGAATTTGGAACAGGAAGACAAGCCTGACTTTTTTTCCCCTGCCTCTCATATGTGCTTGAGGACAAACCTCTTCTACATTGAGGGGGTGAGGAGTGAGAGGTGAACAGTTTCTAAATCCATCCTGATAAGGCAGAGGAGCGACAGTTGCTGACAAACTGAGTGATTGATTACGCCATGAAGGAATCCCAGAAGGGAGGGGTGCGGCAGTTCTCCTGGGTAAGAAGGAAAAGGCTAGCATGATTTTTTGGGTGCTGTTGGGCTGGGGAGACTGGCCAGGCCTTCTCACCACAAGTGAGTGATTGGGAAATGTTTTCTCCTTCACTTTTTAAAAGACAGCCTTGCTGGAGCTTTCTGTGCCTTGGGAGAGAACAGCATGTACTAGGCACACTGCAAACTTTAAGTAAATATATAGACCTTTCCATTCAATCTATAAAATATATTAAGTACGTAATGGAACAAGTATGGTATGATCACATACTAAGTGGGTGCATTTACCATTTAAAAAACCACTTTTTTAGAACATGGGATTTCAGAATCCAGTACTGTGAACATGCTGGATTCTGAAATGACAACCATCATTATTCAGCATAGGATGGGGAGCCGAGTCATCCTCCCTAGAAACTCATAGAGCTGGTATGAAAACTAATTAGTTCATCCTCTATAAAGAGCTCTCAACTCACTGGGAGAGAAACTGTCTGAGACCAGATGAAGAGTTTGGGCTGTGATTTATATGTGCACATTAATCTCTGAAAGCACAGCTCATCCTGCTTTGCAACAGTGCCAGGGTGCTGAGTCCACTCTGCTTCCCCAGCCCTGCTGCCACAGGTATTTAATAACTCAGCATCAGCAGGATCTTGATTTAATCCCTGCCATGAGATAGTTGCTACCAGTGAGTGAAAGGCAGAGGTAATAACAGGTTGCAATGTCTATAGTAGATGCACTAAAGACACCTTGTATCTCTGAGGCTCTTAACAAGGACTTTTGTTTTTGATAAATTGCCAAATAACATGTTCTAAAAAATTAATCTAAGACTTACAAAATTCAGAAATATGATACCAACATTGATGCACTAAACATCCACCAATATCATCTGAGGGCCTACCGCATTCCAGATGCTGGAGATACATAGTGAGCAAAGGGGATAAACCCCGCATCCTCATGTAATTTGCCCGCTAGCCTCTGAAGGGAGCATGCACCATTGCTTTATGCCCTGTGCATTTGTTTACCAAGTGGCTCCCATGTATAAACACCTCTGTGCTAGAAAGAACAGAGACAAATTAGAAATTGTCCTCTACCTCGAAGCAGTGGGAAGCCTATGGAATTCCACCATTTTAGAAGAATGGAAACGTTTTGCTCGAGCGCTGTACAAAAATTGGTGCTGGATTAGTGTGAGCCAAATTTTGCCATTACCCTTTGATCTGAAGCAGTATGAGAGTATGAGTCAAGGAAATCTCAGAGAAGATGACGGCACTTAATCTGGACTTTCAAAGAACACAGAAATCACCAGAATTAAACAAACAAAATAAAGCCTCATAATGGGGTTGGGAATGGGGAAGGACATTTTAATTTGAGAAAACAAAGTATTATAGAAAAGGGCTGGAAATCATAAGATAAGGTAATTCTATAAAAACATCAATTTGTTAAAATAATATTTCTAGTATTGATAATTTTGATGGACTAAGAATAGGATTATTCTATAGTTTCTGTATAGTCTTTTCTTTTTCAAAACATGGTATGTAATCATTTAAGAAAAATCAGAAAAATAAATAAACACAGAAGAACATTAAGGAATTTCCCCAGGCCCACGCATGCAGAACAATTACTGCTAACCTTTTAGTGTATACCTTTTTAAATCCTTTCTAGTGCATATTTGAACACATATATAACTTTTTTATACCAAAAAGGGAACATAGTTTACATGCTGTTAAGTAACCCCATTTTATTCAAGTAATTTCAATAACTGTTGGATATTTAGATCATTTTGAGTAGTTTCCCCTCTGGTATTGTATATTTGGTTTGTTTCTGTTCATCCTTTATTATATTGTTATTCTAACTTTTAACTTTTCCAAAAGCCCTTAGAAACAATGATTGACTGAAAAATCACAGCCAAGAAGTCATCTCCCAGATAGACTAGAGTTGTACAGCATCATCGTGGTACACTAGAACTGGAAATTAGGTTTCACCCAAATTGTCATGTTTACCAAGTTTCTCTCAGCTGAATTACACACCTATATGAACCACAGAGCTGGTATTAGTAAGAAGCAATTTTAAAAGCTGGTAAAAATTTCTACATCTGCATAAAAAGGCTGGCCTGGACTGAGAGCCTCAGGAACCTGTTCCGAGGAACTTAGTGTAAGTAAGGAATGTGGACTTAATTATGAAAGCCAGGAGGGGAACCAAAGGATTTC
>NW_003852432.1:5191374-5193550 GCF_000181295.1 Otolemur garnettii | reverse complement strand
GAAGTACTCCCCTTGGCCATCTGGTGACTGTAGTGTAGTCAGCAATGAGGTATGAGCACCTTTTCTACGATGAATTTGTGAACTTAATTGTCCAGCCGTGTATAGAAACAAACTTACATCTAAGTAGACTGAAAACCTCATTCCATCTGTGACATCGCATAAGTCTTCTGCAAGATTTCTGAGAATTCCTAGATGGAGAGTTGGGGATAGCAGGGGAGGCTAATCTGCTTGTGGTCCCCTTTGGCTTCATACTCTAAGTTTGCACTTTGCAAACTGATGATTAATGAGTGTGCTCGTTCAAAACCACATGGACCACATCAGCCCCCTTTCTTGATTTCCATGGACTCAATACTTCATGAAAATTGGTCAAATGAACATGGGGCTGACTAATTACAGTCCCACAAATAGCTTCAAATCAAACATGAGATACCCTATTAGTAAAAATGCTCTGTTTAATACACCACCAGAGATTTTTCCCCACTGGCTATTTTATTCCACACAACAGTCTGTGTTTTCTTGCTAGTGTGCCACTTCCTTCTTCTTCTCATCATTCTGCTTCATTACCACCCTCCTAGATTACTTTTGGGAATTTCAAAAATTCCCACTCTATTATGCAGAGCAAATTCAGGTCTCTTTTCCCAAAGGTAGCTCTAGCTCTATCTTTGCATATCCAAACTGGTCAATGTGATCAGCTGATTAAAGAGTCTTTTATTTGACAAGGACCACCATGAAGTTATGACTGTGAATAGAATTTTCTTCCCACTGTAAAATGGCACACCCTCTTCTTGACCACCACCCTTGGAAGAGTCGTTAAGACCTTTGTTGAGTCACTGACAATCTGTTATCTGGACTGAATTGCTGTTGCTTCCTAGCTGGTTTCTCTGTCTCCATTCTTTTTCATTCCCAATTGCCTTCAACATGCCAGGAGGGATATTTTTCTGAATTGCAATTCTGATCACATCAGTCATCTGCTTAAAATTCTTCAGTGGTAACTCATATTCTATGGGATAACATCCAAGCCTTTTAGTATGGAAAACACAATCCTGATTATTTTTCTGTCTTATCTGCCATTGCTTGTCGTCATGCACCTGTGCTTGAGCCATTACTGAGCAACTTGTAGTTCGCTGAACAAGTGATGCCCCCTCTTGACACACACCATCTACCCATCTGGTCAACAAGGAGACTTTGAAGTAGAACTAGATTAACCCAAGGAGATGGGGGAAAATGCACCCTCCAAATAGCCTATGTTCTTCTCCACACTCTCCCTAGGTGACCTCTTCTAAGCCCCTATCTTTGAATATCATATAAACCATATACCCCTACCATTAATTTTAACCTCACAATTCCAGACCCACACATTCAAATGGACAGGCACCTCAGACACAATACAGTGTGTCCCTAAAGTCATTATACACAGAGGTGGCCAGCACCACCTGTAGGGAATATTTTGTAAATACTTTTTAAAATTTAGTATTCATTTTCCCTATG
This sequence comes from Otolemur garnettii, assembly GCF_000181295.1. NCBI lineage: Eukaryota > Metazoa > Chordata > Mammalia > Primates > Galagidae > Otolemur > Otolemur garnettii. The sequence continues at coordinate 5,192,062 of NW_003852432.1, read as the reverse complement.
TATGTTGACTTTAGGGGCGGTGACTTTGGGGAAAACCCTACAAATTTAAAGTCTGAACTCATCTTCCTCTTCCAAAATTTGCTTCTGCTATATTCTACAGTCTTGCATATAACTCATCATGGTTTTCTCTACCTCCACCCCTTCCATATTCCCACTGAACAGTTAGCTGTTTTCACTTCCCTGTATATTCTCAACATTGATGACAAGTTCTAGCATGTACTTGCCACATGAGCTCTTTAAGGATATTAGCCTTGCCTGGCCTTGTTAGTGTCCCAGTGTCAAATCCATTAATGTTTCATGAATGAATAAATGACCCCAGAAAGATACTTCACTTACGCCAAGTTTTTATGGTAACAGCATTTTGGGTTTCTGATGTTATACAATGGCTATGATTTGCCTGATAGAAAATGCCTCTGGTTTATTCAACACCTTCAGTGAGCATGAGATTCAAATGCTCAAAACATGATGGCTTCCCCACTCCCTTATTTTTACTCACGCTATCTTCAGTTCAGAATGCCCTTTACTCCATCTCCTTAGAAAATAATGCTACTTACTCAAGGTTCGTGAAATTTATGTTTCATTCTTGCCTCTGAGTCTTCATTGTCGCTCATTCAAGCTTCTTTCCTGGTACCTACTACATTCTGCCTTGCATCGTACTGTTTGTGTACATGTCTTAATCTTCCTGCTA
>NW_003852432.1:5161861-5190776 GCF_000181295.1 Otolemur garnettii | reverse complement strand
GTAAGCCCACAGCCCATTTGGATGGCCAGATGTGGGGAGACATCCAGTCAGTAAATTAAAAAATAAAAAATCTAGGTAGAAAAGTCCTCATCACCTGGCGCTTTTGGTGGTGGAGGTGGGTGAGTGTGTGGGACATGTAACCATGGGTGCGACTAGAACAAGCAGTGACTTGGACTTTGGCAATGAGGCTTCAGGCATTTGATTGCTGTCCATGGCAGGGCAGCAGGGCTGGGCAAGCTATACTCCAGATCTGAACTAGGGGACAGGCAAGGGGGTAAGGGAGTAGCTTGGATGGATGGGTGGAGTCTAGGAACAAAACAAGAGTACTAGGCACTGGTCCTGTTTGGATAGTTCAAGAGCAAATGGCCCCCAACTCCTTACAGAAACCAGGTTCTCCAGAGTGGAGATGGAGGTGCTGGAGAAGGATGCAACAGGAGAGGACTAGAAGAAAGTCTTGTTATATGCAAGTTGAAAATGAATAATTTGTCTTCAATTTTGTTTTTACTCACAAGTATTTATTCTGGATTCAACATTTTTATGTTGATCAAAAAAGATCATGGTCGAAAAGTAAAGTTATAGAGTAAGATTGGTCTTGAGGTACTTAAGGTATAAGACAGGGCAGGACCTACAGATGAGGCTAAGTGACTCCAAGGAGCATATCGCTAAGTAGTAGCCAACAAAGGCATTTCACTGATCCATTTTGTTCTAACACTGGCACATTTTAGGGCTAGAGTTCCAAGAATATCCTCATCCACTTTCTTAATCCTCCTCCCCCAAACTCCACCCCTTTCCTACGTGTGACCTGGAGCAGTGGTCAGGCTGTCGTCATGAGAGGCTGTGCAGGTTTCAGCTGGGAGATAGATTTGGCAAGCCAAGGGTTGACGACTGGCAACTACAGAGCCTGTGGCCTAAATAAACCATCCGGGGGCAAAATTATTATAATCTTTAAAACCTCTTGCGTTCATTAGAAAAATTGGAAATCTAAAGCTGAGGTTTTCACTTTGACATATTATCTTTTGTACACTGGTTACTTTGCACTAATTTTCAGACGACTAATTACTTTTCCAGATTGAAACTGGAAAATTGTCTGATTAGCTTTATAGTGTTTACAAGTTAAATAGCAATACAACTTTTTTTTGGAGTTATATATTTAGAGTTTCTTTTAAATTAGGCACATAACTGAAAAGCATGGCAATTTCCTCACATCAAAATACTGCAGTTACCAGCAGAAAGTGCTAAATTTCTCTCTTCCTAAATGAAGTATTGATGATCCATTAATCTGTTACATAAACACACACACACAAATATCCAGTTATCTCTCAGGTTACAATTTACAAGTTGCCTTTCCTGAATTTATCATGGAACAATTCTACTTCAAGCTGGGGGTGGGTGGTGGTAGCACCCAAGATTAAATACCGATGCATTCATAGCAAGAAATGATCTAATCCAGCGGTTCTCAACCTGTGGGTCGCGACCCCTTTTTAACAAGGTAAGTGTATTGCGGTGTTAGGAAGGTTGAGAACCACTGATCTAATCAATGGCAACTCAAAAGGACACTGGACACTGAAGCAAAATTGGAAAGTGAAGCATTTCTTTCCCCTCAATGACATGTAAGGGGAAGAGCAGAGGTGAAGACGTGCACGTCTTCCCATTTCTGCACGTTGTGCTCAGTCTCCCGCAGCTCTTGATTTTTCAACATGTTACCAACTGAGAGTTGGGGATAATCTGCAGGAAAAGCCGCAGGCAGCAGCAAACACCACGTCCAGCAGGAGCAAGGGACGCCGCACGTGCTCTCTGAACGCTGCCAAGGAGTTGGGTGACTCCGTGCAGAAACAGGCATAGGAAATTGAACAGGAATCTTGACCGTTAAAACTTGTTGATGGATTATAATCCTTTTACCCTAGTAACTGTCAGTAAGAAAAGCTGCTTTTTAAAAAGGCAAACTTAAAAAAAAAATAAGCAAAAAAGGAAGGGGGAGGTGAGAACAAACTAACCCAAGTTGTTCTCAATATCCATGAATTAAAAATCACCATTGGGTTGGGAATAAATAGGAAATACTTAAGAAGACACATTTGCAGAGTATTTTAGATTTATAAAGATTCTAATTCCAAATAAATTCTGTGTAATGATTTACTAAGCATTCGGGATTACTCAAACGTAAGTTGCCTAATCTGACATTTCAAATGGAAAAAATATTTAATGGTGATGGAGTAAAGAATCAGGGATGAGTAAACCAAAGAGTAATTATAAAGTCCTTATATTTACATACTACAAAAATCTGGGGCTGTTCGAATCTCAAAACTTGCTTTGGTAGCTGCTGGTTTAGCTGCATGAGAATGCATTTTCCTTTCTGTTGCATTTATGGTATTTTTGAAAAAAAAAAAAAGCATTTTCCTTTGGGTCTCTGCATGTACATAAGCAGAAAAATCCCAAGCCTTCTACATTTGAAGTAAAGATCTTGGAATAACATTTTTACTTTTTAACCAAACCATCTCTGGTGTCTCAAGGCCACCTGGCAAGTAGGGTACTATAGCAACCACTATAGTGGTTAAGGCTTTGCGTTAAGACAGATTTGAGTTTGATGCCCGGTGCTGCCATTTTCTAGCTATTTAATTTTGCATAAATTATTTAAGTTTCATTTTCCTTATCTGAAACATCGGAACATCTTGCTCCTATAAAACATTTCCTGCAGTGCCCAACACTTAACAAATACTGGTTAGTGTTATAATGAATGCTTTCAAAATGATTTTCCTCAAAGGAAAAAGGCCTGGGAGTGGGGTGAGCACAGCTACCAGACTTGTGGAGGCCCCTTTAAATGGCTTCATCGTTGTCATCAAAAGTAGTCCAGTCTGAGAGAACCTCTGCACCACCTCGTAGAAAACAGGGCCAAAGGAGACCCCTGAGGAAGTCAGAGTCCTAAGTGTGGTATGACCAATTATGTCAACTTAACAAGTTCTTAATTTCTAAAGGTCAGAATGGTTCTACATCACTACATTTTATGTACATCAATAAACAGAAATGTGGCTCACATCTGTGATCCTAGCACTCTGAGAGGTAAGGCAAAGGATCTCTTGAGCTCAGGCATTCAAGACCAGCTGAAGTCCTAATCAAGAGAAATACCTTGTCACTACAGAAAATAGAAAAATTAGCTGAATGTTGTGGCACATGCCTATTAATCCCAGCTACTCTGGAGGCTGAGGCAGGATGGATTGCTTGAGCCCAAGAGTTTGAGGTTGTGGTGCGCTATCACGATGCCACTACACTCTCCCTGGAATGACAGAGTAAGACACTGTCTCAAAAACAATCTAAAAAAAAAGTGTTCTTGACCATGGATACTAACACAAAGATAATCTCTTAGACAACCTTAAGTAGCTCCAAGTCTGGCATCTATAGTGACCTGCTGGAGACCACGTTCTTGCATAGGTTTGGAAGTGGCCTCAGCCACCGGTGCACAAGCAGGTGTGTCTCCCCAGCACTGTGTCAAGGTTTTTAAAGCTGTCCTTAACTTTACCACCAATACCTACCTTTTTTTTTTTCATAATTGCTCCTGTACATACCTTTTTAATCCCAAAGCTATGTCAAGGTGATTTAATAAATTACAAAAACTTTCTACAGATCTGGCAGAAGAAAAGAAAAAGCCTGATTTTTCAGTGGGGCTTAGCAATATATGAGCACATGACTTTTCTTTATTACCCTGATCTTATAACCTCAGTAGTACATGGAAGGACAGATTTATTATGTGCCAGGGTTTACTTCTAACTTACAGTAACAATGATCATTTAGAATAGGACATTCAGATAGTAACACCTGCATCAACTGCATGGATCTATTGGATTTGAAAATAAATCAGATGGGATTTTTGGGGGAATATGATTATAATATTTAACATTTTCTTGTATTCTTGTTTCTACTTGCTTTATTCACCATTTCCCATTATACTATTTTAAAGCTTTCTGGGCAAAACATTCCAGAGAAAAAATTCCTTTACAGTTTTTAAATATAATGCCCATCCCTATCCTCAACTTGTGGAAAAACTTAACATGAACATAGAACAATGGTCTTTACAAGCTGAGAGATAATCCAAAGTTATAATGTCAAGCAGTTCATGTGTGGGGTCATTACGGCAAACTTAATTTATTGTATATCACAAACTGAGACCAAGGTAATGCTACATCTAAGTGTTAACCAACCATGAAGTGGAAAGAGAAACTTTTTAGTTCACAAGTTACCCTATTACCCTAAATTTTCCAAAACCCCACTCAAATACCACTTGAGTTTAACAGTAAGTAAAAGATTAGTAAAATAAGCTTTGCAAAATATTTACAGTCAAAACTGAACTCAAATGCACAATATATTTGTATCCCCCAAGCTACTAGAATGATGTTGGCTTTAACAAGATAGTTTGGAAGTAAAGGAACTTGTAAGAAAAAGACAGTGATTCCCATCGAATCAATTTCTCTTAAGTTTTGAGTGCTGGAGAACAGTGTGATGAAAATGCTAATGTAAAAACAATGCATAAGGGCTTAGTCAGATGGTGTAGACTTTCTTTGCATAGGTCTGACTGGCCTTAAATCATGTCATGCTGGCCCAGGCACACTGACTGTGAAACCTCAGGGCAGTGCTGCAGATCTAAACAACCAGCTGGCTCAGAATCTGCTTGAACATCCTAAGTATCTCTAGGTAGCAATTCCATTATACGCATGTCCTACAGCACCCAGGCATTCAACGTTGGACAACACAAGGCCACTTAAACAGAATCAGAAGGTAGATTTACAATGCTTGAGAAGTAAGTGGCTGAAATTCTAGTACTGTGTTTATTAAATCAGACTCTTTTATAATTATTTAACTATTAATATTAACCACATCACAAGCTTTGGCCAATATCCATAGCAAAATTCAGAAGTCTTTATTATTATTTTTTTTTTGAGATAGTGTCTTACTTTGTCACCCTCAGCAAAATGCTATGACATCATAGCTCACAAACCTCAAACTCTGAGGCTCAAGTGACCCTTTTGCCTCAACCTCTGAAGTAGCTGAGACTATACTCACCCACCACCATGCCCCACTAGTTTTATTTATTTTTATTTTACTTATTTTTTGAGACAGAGTCTCACTACGTTGCTCTTGGTAGAGTGCTGTGCCATCACAGCTCACAGCAACCTCAAACTCTTGGGCTTAAGTGATTCTCTTGCCTCAGCTGGGACTACAAGTGTCTGCCACAATGCCTGGCTATTTTTTTGTTGTAGTTGTCATTGTTGTTTAGCAGGCCTGGGCCGGGTTCGAACCTGCCAGTCCTGGTGTATGTGGCTTGCACCCTAACCATGAGCTACAGGAACTGAACCTCCCACCCCGCTAGTTTTAGAGATGGGGTTTCACTCTTGGTCAGGGTGGTCTCAAACTCCTGAGCTCAAGCAAATCACCTGCCTGGGCCTCCCAGAATGCCAGGATTCCAGGCAGGAGCCACCGTACCTGGCCCAGAAGTTTTAAAAAGCAAATAAAAAAACACTTTACATTTGAGTGGTCTCGTGTACATTGAGATTTAGCTGATAATCCGACTGTGTAAATGTTGGCCTTTATACTTTCACATCCTTGCTCACTAAACAAATACCAATATACTATTTTATCAAATTCTTCCAAACTAGTTTTCATCTTTCAAAATGAAGATTCAAAGATATTTCTTAATTTTACTAAGCATTCTCTCAATCATCAGTCTTAAAAAAAAAAAAAATGTGTGCTTCCAAACACAAATTCCTCTGTTCTCTACCTCCTTGGACTCCCATTCATCCTAAGTTATTTCTTTTTACATCCAAAGCTGACTGATTGGGCTTGTAAATTATATTTGCCTTACAGACAATTATAGAATTGGAGACAGGAACAGCTGTTTCCCTGCAGTGACCTGGACCCACCGCCTTTCACCTCACTTGCTTCTTCTAACACCTCAAACACTAGATCAACACACTTCATTTTCCTGCCTCTTCTCCAGTAAGGTCGAAGTACAGGAAACCAAATTAGAATCTTCCCCTCTCTCATCAATAACACCACCAGGAAATTAGATTTAAAGTGTTCAGTTTGTCCTTGTGTTCCTTGGAAGAACTCCCAGTCTTTAAATTAAAATTATAGCTGCTGACTGAAAATTACTCAGAAAGATTAGTATGTTTTCAAAGTAATTTTGTCAGACATGTTGACTATTTACAAAATTCTTAAGTTTAAGCAAAGACAATTTCTATTTACACCTGTAAGAAAAATAATTTTGAGGTCTAATGGAAAGCTCAACCTCATTTCAACTCAGTAAGACATAACGGGAGTGCCCTGTGATGACCAAACACTCGGGCAATGTGGAGTGACCACCGTCACAGCCAGAACACAATCACATGCTTCAGAGTCAGAGGCTCGCTCCTCAAAGCAAGCCAGATTTTCTGGGCAGAAGATGGGCACAGGATGCTGGTAGTGTCCATCAACACCCAGATGTTATGTGAGAAAGAAAGGGTGACATTTGTCGCCATAAAGGTTTTAGAAACTAAATCTGTAATTTATCCTTAAATTTAAGAAAAACAGAGAAAAAGATACAATGCTATGGTACATTAAAAAGAGCAAATGAACTAATGTAAGATCTGGCTTATAATAGATACTTCTGACCTTGGGCAAGCCCATCTACTCTTCTGGTACCCATACCTGTGAAATGAGACCAGGGCTTGCTGGTACCCACATGCCTTCCTGTTCTGAGCTAACTCAATAATCTCTAAATGTCTTTCAGGTGTCAAGTATTTTAGATTTAAAGATGTATACAGGGGGACCTATCTTACTCCATTTTTGTATCTTAATGTAAATCACATACTTAGTTCTTAATAGTTGTCTAAATATGGTGATAGGTTGATGCTTAAAAAAAATCCTTAGATAGGCTTTGATGAGAGACCTCACACATTTAGAAATAACTAAGGTTAAATCAGTTCATGGGATGCCAATCAAGACAGAAAATGTGCTTTGTACAAGTTCCATAATGTAAGTTGATACTATTAAAAAGAAACTTCTTGTTATTCAAAAAAACTTAAATTATTAAGGTAGGATAGTTTAGTGATTAAAGAATTTAGGGGCCACTTCAAATTTAGGAGAAATTCCCCAATACACAAATATCTAAGCTGAAAACCACTTATAAACTATTATCTTCAATTTTACTGAAAATAATTGTGTTACTCCTAAGATGTCAATCTTGATGATGATGCAGGTGACCAGTGTTGATTTCCACTATTTGTGTAAAAGTAAATACACTACAAAGTATCAGTAACTAGCATGATCATTTTTTTTAAAAGCTGTGGTAAATAAATCTAGACATGTTTTATTATAAAGACAAATTTTTCAACAGGCTCCTCTGAGCAATTCAAGGTTACCATATATTGCGCACAGAAATAAAGGCAGTCTTAACACTAGCTACAAAGTATGTTTCCATTGCTGTGAGCTGTGACACCACAGCACTCTACTGAGGGCAACGAAGTGAGACTCTGTCTCTTAAAAAATAAAAATAAAAATAAAAATATATTGTATATTTACCTTTTCCCAGTGGCTCCCTACAAAGCAAAGTTAAAAAATCCATGAATAAATGACTAAAAGATGATAAAGGAACACTGTTTGAGAAGTGGGATGTGGCAACACGAGCAAGGTAAATGTGGGGAGGTAAAACTTCTCAACTTTTCCCTCCAGGCTTTTCTATTGCACCATAAATAGGCCTTATCTCCATGCTTGCCCTTTAGGGACTCCATTCTGAACACAGAGTTATTTCAGGAATCTCTGTTGATTAGATAAATGTGTGACAGGAACAATTCTGAGGCACATTTCTCTTTAAAAACTTCTTTTAACAGTCTGTTTAATACATTTTTAAGTGTTCATGTTTGGACAAGAGAAACCACTTTTTCACAGAACATATTCTTGAAATGGTTGTTGAACTTGGCTGTAGTTCTTAAAAGGCATTTTGTAGCATCCTACACTTTGGATTCCATAACTCAGTTTAATCTTTGGACACCCACTTGTGCCAGGGCCAGTGAAACAGAAAATTCTATTTATCAAAAGGAGTTTCCTGTTTAAAACGAACACCTTCTTTGATGTTTATTAAAAGTTATCTCTGTCCCATACAAACTGCTATATTAGGCATTTACTCAAACTAGCAGTAAACAAACTCTAGTATCATTCTGATTTTAAAACTTCAATATTTTTGATATGTGAAAAAGTTCCAAAGAGCCTGACCTTGCGATGTGAGTGCTCTGTATACCACAGTAGTGGCTTCCAGGGGAGCCAGGAGCAGCTGTCATGTTCCCCAACAGAACAGGGGTGTAACATTCTTTGGCTCACCACGTTTATTTAATGCCGCACTCTTAACTCTCAGGGCATGCTGTCTGTTTAAAGCTTTGCTGTGCAACTTTTGCTATACAGTTTAATTTTTTTTAATGCACTTTAATCTCTTAACAATAGACAAATAAAAACACACTGTTTTATACTATTTGGGTCAAATTAATTTTATTATGCTCCAAGATGAATTGCCACCAGTGCAACATCCTATTCACTATACATTTCAAAAAAAAATTCACATACTAAACAAAATTTCAGTTGTTTGAAAATGAAATGATTGAAAGTCTTTATGAATTTCATACATACAGTATGTGGCTAGCTGAAATTGTCTATCAAGTAGCATTTAGATATAAAAAGCTTCATGCTAGTTTGTTAAACGCGAAGCCTACCAGACAATCATTTAGCTGGAGCATATGCGGGAGGCTTCCAGACAATGCACAGGTAAGTGCTGCCCACGGTGGAAGATGGTGGAGGACTGATACATGCGATCTTTTATCTTACTTAGTAAAGTGGATTCAGTCTTCCTGCCTGGACTGAACTCCACAGCTGCTGTGTTTCAACAAATAATAATTTAGACTTTGCATAACAACAACAAAAAGTATTTTTCCTTTAAGAAAAAACAATAAATGCAATAATTACCTTTGGCAATTATGTACTCATCCTACACGTTTAAAATTGTTCAAAGAATTTATATTCTCTTCTCAGAGAGTAGCAGATAAATATTTATATACCAAAGTTAGCTGGAAAATCCTGAATTCCTTGGCCAAAAGTTAAGAGAAATCTTAAATTGGCATTACCTTGGAGACATCTCTAGGAAATTTAAATATTTTTTACAATGTCAAAAGGAAAATGCTAAAAATTATTTAAAATAATTATAATGTTCCATTTATCATTTTCACCAATTCCTAATTTTATTGGTTAATAGCTGTTCAGCCTCATCCACACCAGACGCACCAAGCCACAGTAGAAATGATAGTAAGCAGAAAAAGGTTTCTAGCAGCAGAGGGCACTGTTTTGCAAGAAACAAAAAGTCTAGAATCTTTCTCAGGTGCTTAAATTACTCTTGCAAGGAAGGTAACATTCTTTGAATAACTTAACTATTTTACTGCACCACTTACTGCTTTCAGCAACAAAACCTTTTAAATTATTTCTTATGATAACTAGATGTATGATCACTAGAGATTATGTGATAATTGGTTAAAATTCAAGCCACATCTTGCAGGTCCAGCCTGTCAAGATCATGCCAATACTAGATTTTGGTCGGTACAATTCTAGATAGCATAATTTTTAGTTGGATACTGTAACTAGAGTAATGAAATACATCTGGAACTACATTCTGCATATGACTCAATGTGAGAAAAATATGTCTGTATTTAAATCAGATAATTTTCTACCTAAAGTTTAAAGTAGGTAGGTGTGATAATTAGCACTGTAAATATGAAACAACCACCTTTAAGCAGATTAGTGTTTGGTAGCAAGGCAAGGAAACCCTAATCTTACCACATTGTTTAGTATGAATAGCAAATGTGCAGGTTGTCAAGTTTTATCTTAAAAAAATCTATCATTCAGTTATGCACTCTAAGGAAGTTTGACATTGGGACCACCAATCTTCTAAGAAACATGTAACCAAAATGTGATATTCGATAAAAACCTTGAGAAATCATCAAAATAAAAACTATGGCATCTTAGGTTCACCATTACAGTGCATTTCTTTGCCAACTAGATTAACCTCAAGCCATACAAACTGTAAAATAAAAATACTTAAATTCTACACTACTTTAGTATGTTCTGATTTATATAGCATTTTTAACCAAATGTTGGCATAACTTTAATGTATACTCCTTTCAGTTCATTTAGAATGAAGCTACTTCTCAACCCCACTCAAATGCCAACTTAAATAATTTTTCTGTTTCAGAGTATTGAAAAATATTTTTAAAATTTTTGTCAAAAAGAGCCTGCCACATTTGCTATAGCATAAACATAACCTCAGTCAAGAACAGGCATTAGGGTTCCTTATGAGTCAGCCTGCAAAACCACTGCTGCACCCATAACAGGCAATATTGCTTGAGAGGTGTGTTACACGGATTTTCTCCACTAGTATCTCTGTAGTGATTTTATGTAAGCATACTGCTGAATTTGACAAACTGCCTCAGTGTAGTGATGTCTAGAGAACTGTGCAATCTATCAGCTTCAACAATCATGGGTAGCATTGTACTCAACATGAAGGGGCTAAAGAAACTAAGGTTTGCATCACTTAAAAAAGAATGTAGTGCTATCCTAGATTTTTATAAGAAAATTCAGGTACAGAAAAAGTAGGGTATGAAAATAGTGTTTTCCTTCTGGCATTATAACTAAATTACATTAAGGTTTTTGTCAGTCTCACATATAATATTTAAACTCCCTTGTTGATGGAATGAAAAATATTCACAAGTCAAGTGAGCATCGTGGCATAAACTTGCACACAATAATAGGGAGTAGCTTTGTAGAGGATTATGACAAACCTTTACAGATTAAATGAGGTATTGCACAGATTAATAAAAAAAAGCAAAAAAGGCAACAAAAATATACAGCAAATTGGTAGAACATTTACATGATAATTTTACAGAATCCATAGACAGAAAGTAGTGTTTAGTATTTCACCTTAAAAATATATATATATATAATATATAGATCAGTCTTCCCATTCATCATCGTCCTCAAAATCTTCATCATCATCTTCATCTTCATCTTCATCTAGGAGAAAATCGAGACAATTAAAATATATGCATAAATAAAAGGATATTACATAATTCTTGGATGAGTTACCCTATTAACTCCTGAAAGACAAACGAGAATTCTGGTTACTAAATAGTTTAAAATAAATCTTGTAACATACACATAAAGAACTATATACAGGGTGTTGTCCATAAACTTCCTGTGCAATCATGTATGTGTGTCTGAAATTATACACAAAGCATTACTGAAACCAATCCATGGCGATGCTAGTGCTTAATACATGGTAAAGTGAATACAACACTGAAGTTGCAAATCTGGGACCGTCCCTTCTATGACAGTGCTGAAATTAAATTAAAATCAATCATATTGTGAAGTACGTTCAATCTATCTGGGAACTGGACTCTCTCATCTATCTGAAGAATACTGGATGAAATAAAAATGCTGTAATCTCTAATTTAAAGACTGCTCTAGAAAGTTTGCATTGGGGCTTTGATCGTTCAAAATAAAGTGAAGATTAAAACAGAGGTCAACAATTTGGAATCTCAAGCCTTAGTACGTGTATCTATCAGAGTTCAACCTGCACAGGTGTTAATGTGTAAGATCACATTTAGGTCATCCTTCCTGAACTTCAGACCTGCCTATCATGAATCCAACTACCTTCCTTTTCTTTTTTTTTTCCAACTACCTTCTTGTACATTTAAGTGGATTCTCAAATACAAAACTTCTGACGTTTTATCTCCTTCCTCAATTTTGTTCTCTCCTTCCACCTTAGTCTGCTCCATCTTAATAAAAGACATTCTTTTAGGTAATAGGCCAAAAACCTAGAAATTATAACTGCTTCCTCTGTCTTCATCATCCAGGCATCAAGTCTGCTCCTTCTCACCACTTCTACTGCTATTCTTCATACCGCCATCATACTCTGCTTGGATTATTACTACTCTATAGCCTATCTATCTCCTCACAACAAATGGAATGATATTACTTTAAGCTTAAAAATATCATGTTGCTCCCTTTCTTAAGGCTCTCCTGTGGCTGACTGCTGCTATTTGAATAAAATCTGATGTTACTCACTCTACAAGACCCCAGGTGATTTGCCTTGCTACTGTCTCTCCTCCTCTCCCAAGCTTTTCTCAAAATACCCTCTCCTTCAATTCACTATTTCCAGTAGGATGGACTCTTTTTTGTCCCTCAAACTTACCAAGCTTATTCCTGCGTCAGAGCCTTTACAGCAGCTATTTCTTCTGCCTGGCTGAGTCTTTTCATCTTTAGGTGTCACTTAAAACCCACCTCCTCTTCTTTCCTGACCACGCTATAGGTAATGTATAGCTTTTCCCCACAATCAGTAATTGTGTATCCCATTTTATTTTCCCTGTAACACTCACCACTATCCTAAATTCTTCTATTTTATTTGTAGTTCTATATACAGTCTTCACAAGAGAACATAAGCTCCATGACAGCAAGGACTCTGCCTGTGTCATTTATCATCATGTCCTTAACACCAGAGCAGTGCTGCACAGAAGCCGTTCAGTAAGTAGTAAGTACGTGCTGAATGCATAAATATTAGATGTCAACAAAGTCTACAAGCAGAAGTCTACACTGTCACAACTTTTCAGAATTACTAGCCTCTTAAATACATGTAGTACTTGATAAAATCCATAAAGGCCAAGTTTGCAGTGAAACAGTGGCCAAGCAATTGCACTTGACAATGAGCAAGAGCCTGTAAGAGCTGAGTACCTGACATGTGTGGGCTAGATGCTCATCTTCCCCATATAAAATAGACTTTTTGAGCACTAGTGTTAGACCTTGAAAATTAACAAAAGCCAGACTAGATACAAAGATATCTTGCTTTGGCTCCAAACTATTACTTTTACAACAATAATAGTTACTTTTATTTATTTAAGTCTGGTGGTCAGCTCTAAATTTTTATAGAATTTATTTGGAAAGGAGTTCAATTGACTTTGTGTTAACTTTTGTGTTTACTAGTAAGGGAAGTAATTTGCAACCCAAGGTTTTATTAGACATGCTTCACAAAATTCACCTGGATGAAAAGCATCATGTATACCCAACTGTACTGGCATTTACAGAATGAGAAAAGACAGGAATTTATCAGCATCCATGGTGGACAGAGTAGCTAATAATTTCATCACCAGGTACCAGTATAAGAACAACAGTTAAATGGGCCCAGAAATGAGTAAAACATATGCTATGCGTTTATTACATCATCATGCCTACTATGTAATGTTACTTACATCTTGAAGAAAACTTACTATAGGGAAGTATTTAGCAGGACCCACAGACATCAAAACACAGTAAGCGCTTCCTCATGACCATGTTATTTCACAGAAACCTTACATTTCCCTTATCTAGGCAGAATGAGAGTCTTTTATCTCTGACATTAGTAGCTATCAAGATTCTTCTTGAGCATTTTCCATATACAAAGTTATCGTTTTAATTTTCTTCTCCTATGCAGCCTAAATTTCATGGTGGTTAGTCACCTGAGTTTACTCTTGACAGTTTTAAATTCTAATTCTTAATTCTTGCCATCTCAAGCTTTTGCACAAGGCTCAATTCAATAATGTGCTCCATGCAGTCACTGTATTCATTCAGTGATCCATTATTCCTGCCTTCCAGTGTCTCGAGTAATATGGCGGCCGATGTTCAAATAGATAAGCTGAGGCTCAGTAGTGATGTCAAATTATTGCTGCATGTTATCTAATATCTACCTGGGGTAAAGGGGCAGTGAGAAAAGTCTATAAACAATTATCAATTTAAGCCATCATACTTCAGTACTGTCAATATCAATTGCTATGTTGTCAAAGCTTGTCTAACTTTTTAGTATGGAACAGGCCAGAAAATTATATATTTAAGGGTTAAATGTGTCCATTTGCTGATGAGAATAATGTAAATTAGCAGATAAATGTTTTCTAAATAAACATTTAGAGTAGTAAAACAAATGTAGAAAAACAAAGGCCCCTTTTGACTGTTTTTAAAGAAAAGGTGTTAAAACTACAATTGACAGGTTGTTCAGCGACCAATTCTAGTGATGGGCAGGAACCTTAACTAATACTAAGCCATAAATGAAATAGAGTAGGGGTCTTAATAGTTACAATCTCTATTTCTACCCTTCCAATTAAAGCACAATTCCCTGTCCTCATCTTGGATATATCAGAAGCATTTTACTTAGATGATCACCCTGTTTTCCTTCAAACATTTCTTCATCTGGCTTTTAGATACCACCCTCTCCAGCCTTCAGATCTTATTAAACCTTCTCTTTTCTATCTATACCCACTTCTTTGCTGATCCTGTCCAGTAACCCAACTTCAAATACCATGTAATCTATGGCTATCTATTAATATGCAAATTTATACTAACAGTCCAAACCTTTCCTGTGAATTCCAGACTCATAACCAAATAGCCTACTAAACATCTACATGTACATCTGAATTAACAGGCATCTCAAATTTAATTATGTACTAAATAAAACTCCTACTTTTTCCTCTCAAACTTCCTTCCAAGACTTTCCCCTTCCTATTAAGAAAATTCCACCCTTCCAGTAGCTCACATAAAAAATCTTAGAGCCATCTTTACCCTTCTCTTTCTTTCAAACTTTACTTCTAATTCATCACCAAACCTAGTCCCCATTCAAAATGTAACGAATATCTAACCATTTCTCATAGGTGCTACAACCCGGTTCAAACCTCCATCACCTCTTACTGTCATTAATGACTTGGGTCATTAATGTTCCTCTGCTAAAGACTCTGTCATCGCATTCCAAACAAAAGCTAATATACTTTTGGTGGTCTCCAAGCCTTTATTCTTGGCCCCCTACTTCCATTCAGAATTTACTCCTACTACTTTCCCCCTACCCCCCAAACCCTGCTCAAGCCATAATGACCTTGTTTCTCAACCTCATTATGGACTTCACATTGACTGTTCTGTCTATCTCACACTTTCCCCAGTTTTAGGTCTTTACTCAAATGTCACTTCAGTTAGGTTTCATCATCCCATTTCAAAATGAACCTCTCCCCCATAGCATGTCTAACTCTCCATCTTGTTTGTCAGCTAAAAATTTATCATCCTCAGTATATGTCACCATTTAACACACTATGTATTTTTCTAATTTGTTTATTGCTTGTCTCTCTCATTAGAATATATTCCCCATGAAGGCAGAGACTGTTCTTGTTAAAATTTTATTATTGTTTCACATAAATATTTATGAAATGAAGTAGCCTGGTCCTTCTCTGCAGTGTAGTATAGAAACAAATAAGTCTATAACAAATATTGCCCAAGTATCTTAGCTAACAACGTCCCTACAGAGAAACAAAAAAAAGAAAAAAGGAAAGCAACATTTATTGAGAGTTTACTATGTGATAGGAAATCCACTGGTTACTTATACACAATTTTTATTTAATTCTCACATTCATCACATGACTTGGGAACTCTTTCCATATAACAAAAAACTGAGGTTCAAAGAGATTAAATCATAGATCTAATAAGAACAAAAATCCAATCAGCACAATCCATATTCTTGTTCTGTGGCTCATGCCTAAAATCCTAGCACACTCTTAGAGGCCCAAGACAGGAGGATCACTTTAGCTCAGGTGTTCAAGGTCAGCCTGAACAACAGCAAGACATCATCTCTACTAAAAAGGAAAAAAGAAAAAGCAATATGCGGGTGGCACCTGTAGCTCAAGGAGTAAGGCACCCACCCCATATGCTGGAGATGGTGGGTTCAAACCCAGCCCTGGCCAAAAAACCACACACACACAAAAAAAAAGCAATATGCATATATAAGGTAGTATGTGGATGTTTAATAATAAAATCAGAATAGGTCTCAGAATAAGTGCTGGTTTATTCACATAAACCTTTTAGGAAATGACAAAGAGGTTTTTTAAAAGTTAGTATTCTACGGTAAACTCTAGAAACAGTGGAAATTATCTAAATTCTTAGTCCTAACTTTTACAGATCAGAAAAGCCTCCTAAATTTCTTATGTCTTAGGAATGTCATAGGGATAAAATGCAAAGAACTCAAGCCTTGTTTAGAGGTTGTTAGTTAGGGATTCTATTAGTATTTCTTGCTAAAGGAAGCAAAACTCTCATTTTTCTAAAATTGTTCTTCCAATTTATGGTTACGATTGTGGTGTGTGGACATCCATTAAGCTTTACATAGACCAGTCACAGAGGTAACAACTCTTTTCCAAATACTACTTGCTCTACACACTAGAACCAGAATTAGCAAGCTATCCAATCAGTACAGAGAATGCTAGTGACAATCATAAAATACGAAGAACAGAATTACAAACATTTGAATTTATTAAACAAATAATCACATATAAATACCTGAAGAATGAATGGCTTTGCTCCTTTTCTGCATCACTTCCATTAACGCGCCCACAATTCCTGAAGTGGGGGCCGGGGTTGGTGGTGTAGACTCTTGGCCATCAGATACCTTAGAAAAGAAGTCAGCAAAGCTCAATTAAAAAAGTCCTTAGTAAAGAATCTTTGTTTTGAAAAGTCTTAAGCATTTTAGAATCACTTCTTACCTTGAAAAAAAAATTAAAAAGAAACTATCAAGCCCTGGACAGGAATTAACTAAATGAAGAAGAAATAAAGTACTGTCTTAAAACAATTATTCAAGAAAAATTTCCTCTCCTTAATCTATAAGCCACTGATACATTTCTAAGTCAATGTGTATGTTTAGGTTAATAATCTAACCCTCTCCTGAATACTTGCCCTTGCAGCTGAGTTATTTCTGTTCATTCCAGTACATAAAGCCTTAGATGATAAACTCTAAAACTACTACCAAAGGACATATTTTATAAACCTAGGGTAATATATAGATTCCTGGAGTTGTTAGGTAGAAAGCATACTTAAGATATGTAAGCGCAACTATAGAAACTTATGTTTTCCTAGAAAAATTTAGTTCTATACCTTTATATATATTTATACCTTATGATATACAATTATATATAGTAATTCAAAATGAACCTTCCTTCTCATAGTATATAACTTCGCCTTAAGCAAATCAGTTGAGAACCTTTCAAAATATATTTGCCTCACAAGGCAACTAACCATCCCTAACTCAAGTACATCCATTTGCTCCAAATCATAGTTCAGAAAACACAACAAAACAAAAACAAAGACTCTCATTAAAATCTAATGTCTCAGAATGACAGTCTTTACAAAATTATCCTTGCTTCCAACAATCATACTAAAAAAGAGAGAATACAGGAAATCTGTAGATGTTCAGAAAAAAAAATTTAGAAGGTACTGCTCTAAGTGCACTTTGAGCAAAGGGAACAGTTGTTCTTCCATACTCATTTTGTGAATTTTGTCAATGGACTTCTACTATCCATGTGAAGATATAATATTGGCATAATTAAAGATGAAACAACATAGTTGTACTAAATAATTGCCTAAGTTTTTAAATATCCATTTTTATTTATTTGAAATTCATCATCTCCCATATACAAAATTATTTTATTAAGATAAACTTTGCATTTTGCTCTTTACAACGCTTCTCCCAATACTACTTGTTCTTTCTGAACTAAAGACATTTATTTTTCTTTTTTGAGAAAATTCATAGTCCCCCAGAAAACACAAACTCATTCATTAGTATTTAGGCTTTCAGGATTATATATTAACTATTACCAGTATAGAAGTGCCACAAATGAAAAAGATAGCAGAAATAGCTTCAGAGCTTTGTGTTTCTGCAGGAGGCTCTCAGAAGTAGGGCAGCAACCAGGACACTGAGACTGCCTCTACGCAATGTGATTAATATGAAGGATAGAGTACAAAGCAAAAACCCAACACCGTCAACAAACACATTCTGAAGAACTTACTTGGACAAGGTGCTTATATAGCGCTGCACTACTATAAACACAGAGTTCAAAACAGGTGAGCACCTACATAACTGCTGCTAGCACTTTAAAGTACATCTGTGGCTTTATGCTTATCATATTCATCATAGAATAAATCAATGATTTATATAAAAACATGTAAAGAAACATAGCCAGAGAAATTTCAACCACAGAATGGTTACTTTAAAAAAAAATTAAAACTGTGGGCTCCGATCACATGGATAACATGCCAATTATGTACTGACTATATACTCTATGACAACACACTGAATGCAATCAAAAGGAAAGTGGTGGTGATGCTGCTGCTGATTTTGAGACAGCATCTTGCTCTGCTGCCCAGGCTCAAGTGCAGTGGTGCAATCACAGCTCACTGCAACCTCAAACTCCCAAACTCAAGTGATCCTCCCCATTCAGCCTCCCAAGTACAGGGGAATGTCACCACACTGGTTATTTTTATTTTTTATAGAGATAGAGTCTTGCTATGTTGCCCAGGCTGGTCTTTAACTCCTGATTTCAAGCAGTCCCCCCACATTGGCGTCCCAAAGCACTGGGATGGGAGGCCAGGAATGAGCCACTGAGCCTGGCTGGGAAAAGGGATTACCTAAGATAAAAAATGGCCTTCTCTTCTACATATAGAATGGGAATTACAAGGTATCCCAAAGTCACCCCTAAAGTCACTATATACAGAAAATGGGAGACTGTAGTTAATTTATCTTTTATTTACAAAATATGCACTACAAAATTTTATAAAATTTTACAAGGCATTCATTCTCCATGCTTTGGCCACCTCTTTGCAAAATTCTGTAATGAGTATTTTGTAAATAAAGGTACTTTTGACTATAATTTCTCATTTTCCCTATGTATAGCAACTTTAGGAGATACTTTTGTATTTTTCTCTCTAAAAGAAATTTACAGATCAGTTGATAGGTTTTTTAGGGGGGTAAGATTGAGATAGGAAGAACCGATAAGAATAACAGAAAATTTAACTTACCAGCTTTTTAAATTAGGAAAAGAGGATTCAACTTTATTCATTAAAAATAAAACATCAACTTATTTATAGCTAAATGAGAGAAAATACAAAAGCTTGTTCTGAAAAGAAAATAGAAATGAAAAAAATAAAAAGGTAGGATAGGAGTGGAGAGACAAGGGAATGAGAATGACACGGGAACTAGTAATGATTCCAAGGTAAAAGCTGATAAGTAAATGACCGTATTAAAACCTGCTCTCCACCTAAACTGTGGCCATTTTGGCATTAATACTCTCCACCAAGCACCCTTAAAGTTCTTCAACTGCTTCTGAGAAATCTTCAGTCTGAACTAAATGGGGAAGGGGAGCAAAGATGATTGCTCACAGGTTGATCTAAGTGCTATTCTGAATACATGTAAAGAAAAGATATAGATGTACTTTAAAGATCAGATACTCCTTAAATCTCTTAAATCTATGGTATGCTAAGTTTAAGTGTTTTCATTTGATTAATTGTGCTTCCTATCCATCACTTTCCTCCTACCCAAAGCTTGTGAGATTGAAAAGTTACTTTAATCCTTTATTTTCCAAAACAATTTTCAATTAAAATATCCTTTGTGGTCTTCATTTTCCTCATAGAAAAATCTCCTATCCATTACCTGATTGAAGTCATGTAGAATACATTACCCATAAAGGCTCAGAAGGAAGTAATTGTAGACAGGTTAGGCTTTAGGTAGGAGTTAGCAAAGTACAGACCATAAGCCAAATCTAGCCTGTCCTCTGGATTTGGGGGGCTTTTTTCTTTTTTAAACCTAAACGCTAAGGATGGTTTTTACAATTTCAAACAATTTTTTAAAAAATAACCAAAATAAGAGAATTTATAATATATGATATTCAATTTCAGTTTCCAAAAATAAGTTTTACAGAATGCAACCATGTCCATTCACTTAGGTATGTCTGTGGCTGCTTTTGTGATATAGCAGCAGAGCTGAGCAGAAATGACAAGAAACTATAAGGCCCATAAACCTAAAATATTTACCATCTGATCCTTTAGAAAAACGTTTGCTAACCTCTAGAAGATTAAATGATCACCTCACCCAATTCGGATAATCCTAAATTATCCGCTGTCACTGTCAGATATTCTATTAGAACTCTTTCAATTTTCTGTGTGATTTAGAATGTGGAAACTTTAAAACATGATTTAATTTTCATAAAGTTACTAGTTTGGATTTACCAAAGTGATTCCAATTGGTTTGCAGTAGGGCCAGTTTTAATTTCCCATAATTTAATACAAATTTTTCTTTAGATTGAAGTACCTTTCATTTGCAAACATACTACAAAACTGTATGAAATATTAGAAAAGGTAAAACTAATCTACGGCAATCAGATCAGTGACTGTTTCTAGAAGAACCAGGAAAAGGTATGAGGGAACATTCTGGGGTGACAGAAATGGTCTACATTTTGATATAATGGTTACACAGTTGTAGGTATTTATCAAAACTGAATTAAAAAATTATACATTTCATTGTACATAAAAATATTAACATTCCTAGGATTAAAAAGCTAAAAAGCAAAAGAAAAAAGCAAAAGAATAAACTTTTCTTATAAATTACTTTAAAATGCCATTGCGACTGATACATGATCTGAAATGAAAAGAATGGATTACTTACTGATTTTAGTTGAATACCCTGTCGTATCTGGTCTAAAAGTGCATCCCGTCCAGAGCAGGACACTGGTCGACTGTTCTGTTCCACTTTTTTTAGCTGAGCACCCTCTCTAATTTGATCTAAAAGAGCTGCTTTGCTTCCCGCAGGAGTTGGAACTTGATGGTCTCCATCGGAGGGGAGACCAGGAGGTGGTGGAGGCCCAGGTGGAGGCGGAGGCGGAGGTGGTGGAGGCGGTGCCACTGACCCTGCCACTGATAGAGGTGGAGGTGGGGGTGGAGGCCCTGAAGGTGCTGAGGAGGGAAGGGCTGGAGGCGGAGGAGGGTACATCCTATTTGGTGGTGGTGGAGGGACTCCTACACCAGGCCTAGAAGGAGGGGGTGGTGGAGGTGCAGCTGTGGGAGCCCTTGAAGGTGGTGGTGGTGGTGGAGCGCCTCTTCCTCTGGCAGGAGGAGGAGGAGGGCCTGAGCTATGTGGAGGGGGGGGAGGAGGAGGAGGAGGAGGCCCTCCCCGTGATGGTGGTGGAGGAGGTGGTGGTGCTGAAATGAAAACAGAAAAAAGAAGGCATGTTTTTTTCCCATACAATCATCATATTGAAAAGCAACTCACCTTAATAACTATGAAAAAAAAAAAAACAATACCAACCAAAAAACCCCTTATCTTTGCATTTACTTTTAAAAGTTCACTGAGCACATATGTTATCTTACAATTTTATTTGAGAATTCTCAGCTTCAGTATCACCTTCCCGTTGCTTCTTAAAAAATACTGGCTAAAACAGTAGAATTTAGTTTTGAAGAATCAGTACCACTTCTGAAAGTAAGGGGAACAAATACTTTTCTACTTGACATAATAACAATAACAAAATCATAATAAAATTAAGCATTTTGTTAATAAACATTATTTTACATTTTAATAAAAAATTAATGAATACTGCCCTTCTTTAAAGAATCAAGTGTATTTAGCTTTTTTTACAAAATCACATTCAGAAGTATATAGTATGGCATTAACACATTAGAATTTATTCACATTAATTTGAGCTAAAACTCAAACACCTTTCTTTTAAAATGTAAACCTTTGTCATCCAATTAATATTTGTACTTTTATAGTATAATGTCATATATTTCTAAGTGATAGTCTGCAATTCTAGTAATGGCATTATAGGACACTGGGTGCTCAGTTAAAATGGTCAATTACTTATTCAGGAGATACAAACTGATGATTAACTGATATTTCTTCTATAAACTGCAAAATGGAAGCTATTAATAAAAAATTACCATTGTTCTGTACTAATGATATTTGTATTCTTATTCCACTAAGTGAAAATGTCAGATATAATAAGAAATCAAATTCAAACTATAATGGGGAATATAACTAAAACCTTACTATACTAAAATTTACTTTATTTCATGATTTTACCAGCAGTATACAAAAATTCACATAGTATATTTCATTATTTCTCCACTGAAAAACAGAAAAATTAGTATTTTTAGGAGAAATCCTAGAATCTATAACAACTATCTGTATTTACTGACACAAAGTATAATAAGGTATTGATGGATATTCCTACCCAACCTATGTAATAATAAGTATCTCCCTTAATTACAACAAATAATTGGATACTCAGTAACACAATGATGCCAGAAGGGAAAAAAATTCCCTCACTTTAAAGGGGGTAAAATGGTGTCTTACAATTTCATTTGTCATAATCATAGGAATTATGCTACAAAAACTTAGCTGAAAGCAGGAGGGTGATCCTGCAGGCTGCTGCAGTAGGACGCTCCTATGATAGACTACTCTCAAGGTAAATGGAGTCTAGATGGTGTAGCTGAAATTCACTCAATTTTATAAAAGTACTCAAAAGAAGGAGACCTAAAACTAGCTAAAAACAAAGTCCTTTACTAATATATTTTGCAATCAAAGAGGAAAATAGGAATATGGCCTTTATGCTATGTATACACCCTAAACGAGATAGTGCATCAAACCCTTCAAACATATACAAAATTTCATTGTAGTAGGTTTTAGTTGTATACTTCAAATAGCAATAATATTATCTAGACTGGAATTTTTAGGATTTGGTCATCTGTTACAGAAGAGGAAAAGGACTCAGCCTATCCTATTAAATAAGGTAGTAAATAGACCATCATTTCTTGCTGTTTCACTAAGAACTTTGGATTCATAATTTTCTATATGAGTTTTACATACAAAAGACTAACATCCTTCTGAACTTGCAGTAAAGAAATTTATGGAGATAATTTGTGGTCCAGTTAACCATTTAAATAACACTAATAACTCTTTGCTCAAGAAAAGAAAGAACCTTAATTTATAGTGAATAATTCGTTAGCTACATCCTATTTGAATACAGCACAAGTTCAGTATTTCTGTTATCTTGAAGTAATAGTAAACTTCTTTGTATTTTCTCAAAGAAAATATCTATTACCAATTTTCAATTTTTACAATCATTACATTGTATCAACATTAAAAGGGAAGCATATAAAAGACATGCTATATCCCATGGTAAAAATGTGAATGAATTAAAAGAGGAGAGGAAAGGACAGAGGGAATGGTGTTAATTAGCCTTACATGCACAAAAATGTCTGTCAGGCAGACACTACCCACCACTGGGAGCAAATCTATATTCCACAGATTTTCAAAACTCTAAGTCACTACAAACACCAGAACCAGAATTACAATAGTATTTTTTTAGATTATTTTTAAAAATAAACTAAAAAGCATGAAACAGAATTTACAACAATAACTACTACCACCAAAGCTTAGTTAAAAGGAATAAAGAATGGAGCGTACAAAAAACAATGATTTTCTTGATGGCACACTATAAAGAAAGGCTGATATACTTAAAAATACATAGTCTTTCAGATCAATACTAAGAGTACAAGTAGATAACTTCCTAGATATTTATAGGAATTATAAGAAGAAATCATAAAATATTAACTTATGCTTTAAAAATGCAGTATTATAGGAATTCAAGAAACACTAAAGAACCACTCTTATATACTGTCATCAAGATAAAACAAATAAAAAAATTTTAGCCAAGACAAATTCAAATTTATGGAGAGACTATCAACCCTCTGAATAAGCACTTGCAGAACTCTGTGTGTTTATGTTTAGTTCCTTTTCCCCAACCCAAATTAATGTATAAACTTAAATTTATTTTATACGTTACTGAAAAAATGTCAAGTGTGAAAAGCAATCACTAAATATAAAAAATATAATTAGTAATGATAAAAACAACAGAGGTGCTGTGGGAAAGATTTTTTTTTTAAATCCATAGAATTTCAATACAATTACCTAAATTACAAAGTAAAAGCTTTGATTCATAAAAAAAATTAGTTTCCTTTTATTTTAGTGTTTATATACCCAAAACATTAGTTTGAGTACAGGGCAGAACCTCACTGGAAGTTAGATCTGGATACAGAATATATGCACTTTAGTTGCTCTGAAAATCAATACAACATAGCATACATAATTTGGAGCACTGGGTCAAATAATGTCTCACACAAATACCACTCCACTGTGGTAGACCTACAGAACAGATTACTATGAGTTAATGAACTTGAAACAACTGCATATAAACAAAAAGAAATATTGAACATCACAAGTCTATTACTTTTTTATAAACATGATCACATGAATTTATACCGTAAATATAAAGAGATTTGATTCAGTAGGTCTAACAAAGCCTATTTTTAAGACAAGTTCATTAATTTTTCCCATTCTAATTTACTTTTTCATATTTTTGAATATTAATTTATATTCTGTGCTCTGCTTAAAACATTTCCTAAGGAAACATTTTAATGTTTTATAATTAATTTATATTATGTGCTCTGCTTAAAACATTTCCTTAAGAAATTGTTCATTTGCCGTTCTACTATTCCTTTTTAAAAATTCTGTCTTATGAAATCATTCTTTGGCAACTAAAAGGTTCCATAGAGTTAGGTTCTTGAATATGGTAAAAATTGTTCAGACCTTATCTTTTGTTCCTGGAGAATGTTTTTTAATGCCTGTGTCTTTTTTGGTTTGTTTTAGGTAATTCAATTTAAGAAAGGCCTTGCCTAATTTAATGTTTTGAAAGCAGGCAAAATAAAAAGCACTAATAATAAAGTTTAAAAGCCAAACCTAATCAAGTTAATATGGTCAACTCTTAGTTTATTCAGGTGATAGAGAGAGAAGCAGCATAGACAGTCCAAAATTGTCAAGAGTAATTCATAAACTTATAAATTCAGAGAACTGAGCAATGGTGAACATCACCAGGAAATGTAAGGGGCAGGTGGGTGGTAGTGCTGGAGAAAAAGAAAGTCAAGGAACACAGAACAGTTCAAGACCTTCTACCACCTGCACACTAACAGTAACTGACTGGGAACTTTTAGAAACAAGGGTACTGTGCCCAAGGTGCTTTTTAAAAATGCACCGCATTTGGAAATGTAATTTTCTGCACAGTAAGGTAATTAGCATCATGCTAGTTTCAGAAGAACACTGAATAGTAATTATGGTATTATAGTTGTTTATGTATCTGTCTGCATGCTAAGATTATAAGATTTCTGAAGGTAGAAAACCTTCGTATTTAAACATCCTGAGACTAATGCTGGTATAATGATTACTGCATATGTCAGTGAATGAATCAATGAGTCAATCAATTCATCAAAGACTGAATGAACACTGGCAGTGAAAAGACACAGGTAAGCCAAATATCTAATTTTAAATGACAATTAGGATCTTCAGAAGAATGCTTTAACTGAAAGTTTTACTCTGCTATACTATTATGAGTATGCAAAAACTAGGAAGAAGAAAAGAAAAGAGTTCCAAATTCACAAGGTGGCAAAGACATGACTGTCATATTGGAAAACTGAGTTACTTTATCTGTATTTTACTGCAGTAATTGTTACGAAACAACTAACATACAAGGTGCTTTAATAAACTATCACATCTTAAAAGGCTGCAAATTGTGCTTTCAAGTACCAAAAAGAAAATTTTAGGCTTTATCCAAGAAAAAGTGTATTTCAAAATTAATAGAAAGTTAGATTTATATTCTGAAAATGTTTACATTACTAATTAAAAGGTGATTATATTTAAATTGCTATTTCTGAATTATAATAAAAACAATTTTAGTAGTGGTTTCTAGAATTCATTAAGTAAAATTTAGGCAACCATAACTCTTTATTCTAAAATAGAATATCTGAAAGATTTTGCATGAATTTTCACAAATTTAATAAAAAAATTTTAATAATAAATGAAAGCTTGTCAAGTGTTTTAGTTATACCAAAATAACACTAAGATATGGTATGATGGGTGACATAACTTGTCCATAAATTCAAATATTCTGCTCAAAAAAAGGTTCACATGAGTATGTCTTCCATTAAACTGATCTCAAAAGATTCAAGCAAAAAAATTGGTAAAAATGCTTAAATAGAAATAAGTTACCTTGCCTTCGTAGTTCATTTTTAATAGCTTCAACACCTCCTGTTTTTTCAATAAAGTCATATATAGCTTTTGATGTTTCCTTGTCTTTAAGTTGTGCCTCTGAGATTCCACACATATCAAAAAGATTCTTCAACTCTGGATCCAAATTATTCAGCTACAACAGATAAAATAATTGCTAATCATAAAATCTATCCCAATTAAAAAAAAGCATGATAAAATTTAATTCACATCTGTATCCTTATGAAACTATTTTAAGTTTATAAACTTCTAACATGGCTATATATTTATATGCTTTTTTGTTTTTTAAAAGACAGAGTCTCACTTTGTCGCCCTTGATAAAGTGCTCTGATTATCATAGCTCACAGCAACCTTATACTTTTGGGTTCAAGCGATTCTTTTGCCTCAGCCTCCCAAGTAGCTGGGACTTCAGGGCCATAATGCCAGGCTGTTTTTAGAGCTGGGGTGTTGCTCAGGATGGTCTCGAACCTTTGAGCTCAGCAATCTACCTGCCTCCACCCCCGTTTTCCAGAATGCTAGGATTACGGCTAGAGACACTGCACCTGACCCTATTTATATGCTATTAAATTTTCTTATTTTTTAAAAAAACTGAACAGGGAAGAAACAAGAATAGGTTTTCTAATGGTGAGGAGACCAGCATTCTAGTCCTGGCTCTGCCTTTATTAACGGAATCTTAACATTTTTACATAATCTCTGAATATTCAGAAATGATTACAATACTTTCCAGCAGTGAGGAGACCAGGATTCTAGTCCTGGCTCTGCCTCTATTAACGGAATCTTAACATTTTTACATAATCTTTGAATATTCAGAAATAATTTCAATACTTTCCAGTAATTTGTTAAATATTCTCCTGAAATTATTACTCAGCGGAAATGTCTTGGCTTTCAAAGCACAAGAATGTTACTTACACAGTACACATATATAAAACCAAGGAATACTAAAAATTTGTCTTTAGAGACTTAGCCATGAATCCTATGGTTAGAATCCTATGGTTTCAAACCTCAGTGGCATATATAGCTAAAACACAAATACATTCATATAGACACCAGAATCCACAAAAATGAATAAAGATAAAAATCTAAATATAGGCCGAAACATTACCACATATTTAGAGGAATAACATACATGGTGTGAAAATACACTTACATCAAAGCCTGTGTTTGGATCCCAACCAACATGACCAATGTGCCTAAAGGAGAAAATAGAAAAATACAGAAAAATAAAATGCATATAAGGCACTAAAACCATAATATATATGAAATCAAATAAACATTTGGCTTTGAATTTTTAACTTGAGTAGTCTTCATAGCCATAACCATACTCTGGGAAAAACTATGTATGAGCAGTGAGGAGACCAGGATTCTAGTCCTGGCTCTGCCTCTATTAACAGAATCTTAACATTTTTACATAATCTTTCTAAACATCTATTTCTTTACATGTAAAACTAGCATGTGAGAATTAAGAATTGTGTATGTGAGAAGACAGGAGTTTATAATGAACTATGCAAATAAATGTTTGAAATATGTCACATAAGTATCAAAGGTTTTACTGCCTCTAGGAAATTTCTAAATACTATTTATAGAGCAAAGTGAGAAATCATTTTTTGTCCAGCAATTATTTAAAGAAGTAACTTTAAATTTTCTCTTATGATAAGACAGAAAAGTAAACTGTAAGATTCAAAGAACTACTGAGCAATTGCTTTAAAAAAGCTACAATTAATCCATAGTTAAAAACGTACGCAAGTGATGAATGCAAGTATCCCCCCAAAAGAAAACAAAAACTTTCTAACAAGTTAAGAGCAGCAAGGAATAAATCAAAAGTAAATTCAAGAACAACAAAAGATCTTACTGAAAATTGCTTGGTGTCCCGATATCTGCCTTGGTTAATCTCTTTTTTTTTGCTTTTCCTTTTTTCTTTTCTTTGGTATGAGAGATGTTGTTAACTTGTGGACCATAAAATCTATTTGTTGTGATTTCTGGGTTTTTTATGTCAACTGTAGCCATGGGTAGATTAGGACCTACAAATAAAGTCAAAAAAAAATATGAAAAGGATATCACTTAAAGATAACAACTATATATAATCATAATTTATAATTTAAGCATTTTTTCTGAAGTAGGACCACTCCATTATTATAAATTAATTTTTAATTTAAACCTACAATTTGTTTATAAGAAAGTACTGCCTAAACTTTAAAACCTCGAATAAATTCTTAAACACACTGCCATAGTTGCATTATTTCTTTTTTTTTTTTTTTTTCTTTGCTCAGGTCTTTATTCAAAATAAACTGTCCAATATGATTTGACGTTTATGGAATAAACATTAAAAGTTTATGCAGTAGGCTTCTTTTCTTCTGTGGTAGGTTTCTTTTCTGCTGGCTTCTTTTCAGCTGCTGGTTTCTTGGTAGAGGCAGCCTTTTTTCCTACCAGAGGCTTTTTCTGCTTTTTAACACCAACAGGCTTTTTCCCCTTCTTCATTGCTACAGGCTTCTTGCCTGCAACCCCCTTCTCATCTGACTTGGCCTGTAGTCTTGCAGCTGCCTTATCCACCCGAAGTTTGTGATTCCTGGCCTGGCGAAGAATGGTATTCCGGCGCATGGTCTTTGCATATGGGTTTAGCTTCAACATGATTCTCAGGTTTTTCAGTGGATTCTTCTTCAGGACTCTGCGATGAATCTTTTTGCGTGGTGCACGAAGAGCTCTTTGGATCTCTGGGCTTTTCAAGATTCGGCTAAGGTCTGTGTTCATCATCTTGTGCATGGGAAGGTTGTAGTTACTCTTAAGGGAAGCAGCTTTACGCCAAGTGCCATACAGTTCATCTAACTTCCGGAAAGCACTTTCAGTCCAAATGCAGAAACGTCCCACATGTCCACCAGGAGCAAGTTTCAAAATGTTCAGCTTGCTTACATTAAGCAGAGTAATTCC
>NW_003852432.1:5158873-5161841 GCF_000181295.1 Otolemur garnettii | reverse complement strand
CCAGGGATGTTCCTGAAAGCCTTGATGATACCATTGTCCTCATTATAGATGATGCAGGGTCCCCTGCGCTGGATACGACGACGGTTTCTCATTTTGCCCTTACCAGCCCTCATTCGCTGAGAGGCATAGACCTTTTTGATATCATTCCAGGCCTTAAGTTTCTTAAGAAGTAAAACAGCCTCCTTGGTCTTCTTGTAGCCTTCAACTTTATCTTCAACCACCAATGGAAGTTCAGGAACTTCCTCAATTCGATGACCTTTAGACATGACAAGTGCTGGTAAAGCTGAGGCGGCCAGGGCAGAGCAGATGGCGTATCGCTTTTGGGTTGTGTTCACTCTTCGGTGCCAGCGACGCCATGTTTTTGTTGGTGCAAACATGCGGCCTCCACGACACGTTTCCAAAAGCACCCTGGCCAGAACGGTGAGTCCCACCACCTCGAACTCTGGGAATCCTTGCCACAGCTCTGCCAGTACCCCATGACTCAGCACTGGTCTGGTGACCTGCTAATTCACTGACAGCATATGGCTGTCTGTTGTTTTTACGCAAGTTGGTGTGAACAAAGTTCACAATATCTGGTCGAATGGGAGCCTTGAAGACAGCAGGCAAAGTGACATTTTTGCCAGATGACTCCCCCTTTTCAGAGTACACTGTTATCAGTGGACGGGCACAAGCCATGTCGGGGAGAGGGAGAAGGCCATGCTCCTCTCCACCCGGTGGCTCCTACAGGAAAAGGGCATTATTTCAAAGTAAATATGTTTACTGTAACACTACATCTTATAAAGAATATGAACTTCCAACTAGACTTTCAATTTAACTGGTATGATCTCTTAAATTTTGACTATAATAACCTTATACCCAACACACTGCTCATTGGTCTAGTGGTATGTTTCACATAACAAGGATAAAGAAAATAAAAGACACATCTACCTTGTTTTAAATTTAACAAAAAAATCTACTCTCAATTCTGTTTCAACTTTATTAGTTCAAGAGGAAAAAGTACTTGGGAAGTTTTTACTACCATTTCCCCCCAAACTGTCACATGTAAGTCCAGCAGTATTTTTCTCATAAATACAAATACACCTTGACTTTGAGAAGTAGAGCTCAAAAGCTTAAAATGGAAAATTCTTAAAAACACTTATGTTCTTTCTACAAGGATCAACAGTAAAAATATTTCAGGCACCTTCAGATATTATCAGTAGTATCATCAAAAATGACACTAAATGTAGCACAAAACTTGTCTTATGATTCACAAAAAATGTTTTTGACCTTAAAAGCACAGAAGTTTTAATGTAAAGTATTCAAGTTAAAAAATGTCTTACAAATTTAACTAAAGGGCAACACACATTCCTTACAGATCCCATCTTAATAGATGATTTTCTGACAAAACTTATCAGATCAACGAGGTAATTACGTTAAAGGCAACTTTCAAAATTTATAAAATAGTATCATCATTGTATAGAAAAAGAGTTAACATGCAGTAAAGCTTAAGACTGGTCTCAGACAGGCGTTCTTGTAAGGATGGCCTTTAGCTGGTATCTGGGAACTTGGATTTCAAAGGGTTCACTGTGCCGAAACTGTACTAACAATGTGGTTTCCTTCTGGGAGGTTCGAATCTTGGGATGTGCTAGGCAAAGAATGCTTCTATGACTACTTCCTAATAAAAACCCTAGGCACTCAAATTAGCTTTTCCTTCAGACACATTTCATGTGTTGTTCCAATTCATTACTGAAAGAATTAAACACATCCTCTATGATTCCACCGGAAGAAGCTTGTATGTGTGGTCTCCTATGAATTTAGTCCCATGTGTCTTCCCCTTTGCTGATGGGATTTCTTTCTTTTTTTTTTTTTTTTCCTTGAGACAGAACCTCAAGCTATCTCCCTGGGTAGAGTGCTGTGACATCACAGCTCAAAGCAACCTCTAACTCCTGGGCTCAAGCGATTCTCTTGCCTCTGCCTCCCAAGTAGTTGGGAGTATAGGCGCCCACCACAATGCCCAACTACTTTTTTTTGTTGTTGCAGCCGTCCTTGTTGTTTGGCGGTCCGGGCTGGATTCGAACCCACCAGCTCAGGTGTTATGTGGCTGGCGCCTTAGCCGCTTGAGCCATAGGCACTGAGCCTGCTGACTGGATTTCTATCTCTTCACTGTAATAAATCTTTGCAATGAGTTCAACTAGATATTGAGTCCTTATTGTGAATCACCAACCATGGAGATGGTCTTGAAGCCCCCCAACATAATCATAAAATGCAAACAGAAATCATGGAAAGTTCTGAGTTAATACATACTGGGTGATCATTAAATACTAATTAGACTGTAATTCTTCAATTATGTTAAAAACTTCTAATGAATCTTATTCATTAAAATTATCTACAAGAAAAATGTTTACCTATATGGGTAAATTATATGTAACTTCTTTTCAAACTTCAACTCTACTATTAAAGATAAAACAGCTAAAACAAATTCATGAAAGTCACCTATCATCTTAAGACAGGTAAGGTGATCTGGAAAGATGAATATTTTTAATATCAACCAAGACTTAGCTATTTCCCTTAATATTCACAGCCTACTTATATACAAATATGGCATATTAATAGACTAAACATTTTATTTATAATTCATTTAAAAATTCCATGAGAAATTGCTGATATTAGCAAAATACAAAGCAATTCTTGGGAAAAAAAGGAAGTTAGTGAATAATAGGATAAAAGCACTAAAAATTCTTTCAGTGTTGAGGAATAATCTGAAAATATTTGGATCAAGAAGATTAGTTAACCACACTTCCATATGAAAGCTATAACCCAACTACAACCCAGGATGAAGGGGGAAGAGGAAGGAGTGGGATGGGGAGGGGAAAGGTGGAGGGAGGGTAAGTGGTCATACCACACCTATGGTGCATTTTACAAGAGTACATGTCAAATCTACTAAGTGTAGAGTATAAATGTCTTAACACAATAATTAAGAAAGTGTAGT
>NW_003852432.1:5115984-5158462 GCF_000181295.1 Otolemur garnettii | reverse complement strand
AAAAAAAAAAAAAGAATTTAATTTTCAAATTTGTTCAGATATCGAATTTGTTTAGCATTTACTATAATTTCACAAAATAAAGAACTTTCTGAGACTATATAGAATTCAAGGGTTACAGAGTTGAACTGGGCCACATTCATACCTTCACAGACTGCTCGAGAGACTTGTTCTTACTATATTTCTTACTTCCTTTTCTGCTGTCTCTTTTCTTACAGCTTAGTAATCAGTACCAGCACCACCATCCACAGTAAGACGCTATAAATTACTGTTTACTCCCTTATCTTTATAACTAATAAAATTGAAGCATTAATTTAAGACAGATTTAGAAGTATCTATTTATACCACCTTTCCCAAACTAGGTGTTCAAATAGCAACTATAAGAGAATAACCAGACAGGTTCACCAGCAAAAAACAAAACTTAAATGACAAAAAAAGAGATGAATTAAGCTTAATGGTTTAAATTATCCAAGCTACTAAATTCTTTTCTGAATTTCATTATTATTTAATTAAGTCTACATGGGAAAATCCAGATTAGAGAGATGTATAAAGTCACAATCAACAGCCAGAGACAAAGGTGACTCTGGTATCTTGGTTCCTACCCCATTACCCTTTCTATTAACTATTCTGCCTTTACACAAAATTCAAAGTACAAAGTGATTGATAATGCTAACTTTACAAATGTCATAATACATCATTTATCAATTTATCAGTTCTCTTAGTTCTAGTCCAACAATTATTTATTCAATAAATATTTACTACCAACTTTCAGAATTTAGAAAAAAAGATTTTCTGCACATTTGAGAGATGAGTTTTTTTGGTTCTGTTGACAATAGTTATTGACTTTAAAGACTGAAGATGTTAGGAAATAAGTTTAAAATGGTATTATAAAGCCTAATTATTTTAAAATGACACACTAAAAAAAGTGATAACCTGTTTAAGGCAAAGAATCATTTTTAAGGTATGAAGTTTATAAAAGACATATACAGATATGTATACAGATACAGATATGTATACAATACATATACAGATATGTATTCTTGAGCTATTTCTAATAAAGTTTACTTATTCCATTTATACAATTACACATACCTAGGAATACTCATTAAATACATAATTGAGGGTGAAATTTTCCTTCTTTTTAAAAAAATAAATTATACATTATCTTTTACTGATTAAGGACAATTGCCACAGGAAAAGGTCTTTAAATATTCTTATGAATGGACATACCTAATTTTAAATCTAAAAGAACAAACTCAAGTTTCCCATTAAATAAAAAGCAGAGAACTCTCACCAAGATAAAATAGTTGAGAAACAGGTGGCCCAGATGTCAAGCAGGCATGAAGCTGAGAACAAATCATTGGAAAGCATATAAGCTCAAGGGTGAGACTGACTAATAAAGAAATCAGCAGTTAGTGAGGAAGATATTGAATTGTATTTTAGGAAGATATGTAAATTCTACATAAAGTGTCCCTTTAATAACTGTAATTTGAAAAGATCTGGCAGAGTGACAATCACATAAAGATCTGAGACAATGCACCTATATGTGGACACGGCAACACATGGTTAAGGTGGCCACTGCCACCTAGTGGTAGTACACCAGATACAGTAATGTGGCCTCCAATACAGTGGTCTCCACATAGTGAGGAAAGGAGAGTAAGATAACAGCAAGGCAGGAAAAAAACATTGGAACTCATATTCTTTATTGTGGATGTTAATATATTAATGCCAAATTGTATTTATAAATAAACAAGTATATAAGTATTGGCAATATGTGCTATATAATTTTGCCCTTTAATGGTACTATTTAAAAAAAACTCTCGGGCAGCACCTGTGGCTCAATGCACCAGCCCCATATACCAAGGTTGGCAGGTTCAAACCCGGCCTGGCCAAACTCCAACAGAAAAATAGCTAAGTGTGTGGCGGGTGCCTGTATTCCCAGCTATTCGGGAGGCTGAGGCAAGAGAATCGCCTAAGCCCATGAGTTGGAGGTTGCTGTGAGCTGTGATGCAACCACACTCTACCAAGGGCAATAAAGTGAGACTCTGTCTCTACAAAAAAATAAATAAATAAATAAATAAATAAATAAAAAAAAACTCTCCATGTGTTTAATAAAAAATGTCTGGGACTACTGTAACAGAAGATTAAAACTATATAACTCAATTTTTTTTTTTTTGCAGTTTTTTGGCCAGGGCTGGGTTTGAACCCACCACCTCTGGCATATGGGACCAGCGCCTGACTCGCTTGAGCCATAAGTGCTGCCCTATAACTAAATATTTTTTAGAAAACAATAGAAATATCAGAGAAATAAAATTATGTTTAATTGTAAATGATTCTCTTAGTGGTAGTAATAAAATTGTGAGATGCCAATGTCACATAAAGAATTTTCAAATTTTACCCATTCACTGAAATTAGATGTCTATTCAGAAATATATTTTATGTACATTGAAAAAATAAAATGTTTTTAGAAAATAAAAGTACAGTCAGTCTCTATATCCACGGGTTCTACATCTATGTATTCATATGTATTCACCCATCTATAGATCAATAATGTTAAAAAAAAAAAAGACAGTTGCAACAATACAGTGCAAAAACTGTTCACACAGCATTTAGACTGTGTTAGGTATTATAAGTAATGCAGAGATGATTTACAGAAAGAGGGACATAGGTTATATGCAAATACTATGCCATTTTATACCATGAACGGGAGAATCATGAATTCTGATCTCCATGGGAATCCTGAAAACAATCCTCCACAGATGCCAAGGGACAACTGTATTTCCACCCTTAGCTCTAATTACATGATATCTACAACATCTATACTTTAAAATCTTGGATTACTTCCCCCTACATTCTTAGATGGTAGCACTAAAATCCCTCCCATTGATCTTCAGTACTGTATACGCTCACCAAATTCAAAATAATTTAAGAAATTCAAAATGAGGTTAAAATACTGGGCACATAACAAGGACAAATTCTAAGGCTACAGAAGTTCACAGAAGAATGACCCGTGACTCAGCTGTTTCTACTTTTTTCACCTCTGCCACTTCTCAGCTACATATCTTGAGATACATTACTTACTCTCTAGATCTCAGTTTATCCTTCAAAATCATTTTGACACAGCACAGTGGTTAAGGCAAGTTAGAACACTTGAGCTCTAGCATTAGAACATTTGAAGTTGAATCCTGCTTCACCACTTACTAGTTATGTGACCTTGAGCAAGGTTACCTATCTATGCCTCAGTTTACTCATTTATACAAGGCAGATAATCAGAGCTCCTTCAGAAGGTAGGCAAACAGTACCTAGCAGGTAGCAAAGGATCATTAGATAGTAGCTGCATTATTATTGTTATCATCTTCATCAGGACAACTATTAGTAAGTGCTGTAAGCACTTTGACTAACTCATTATCTCACAGAGGCTCTATAAAGTTAAATATTTCCATTTAAAAGAGAAAGTCAAAGTACACAATATTTGGCACATGGTAAACACTACTGAAGGTAGTTAGCCAATAAAAAAAATTAGAAATAAGGTAAATAACCCAAAATTTAATCCAGTACCTAACATTTGGTCCATGTTTTATATCAGGAAAACAAATTTTAGAACAAAATCAGAAGCAACGTATCTGTTCAATATATTAACTGCTAAGTGAGTTGTATTTAACTTACCCTAGTTTTGAGCCTGGGGCCTCCTAAAGCATATAATCTCACACATCTCTTGACCTAATAAAACACCATGACTCATGCTGGGCGGGGTGGCTCATACCTGCAATCCTAGTACTCTGGTAGGGCAAGGCAGGTGGAATGCTTGAGCTCAGGAGTTTGAGATCAGCCTGAGCAAGAGCATGTCTGTAAAAAAAATAACCAGGTGTTGTGGCAGGCACCTGAAATCAGCTACTTAAGAGGCTGGGACAAGAGGATCACTCCAGCCCAAGAGTTTAAGGTTGCTGTGAGCTATAATGCCATGGCAACAAGGCAACAATGTGAGCCTTTGTCTCCAAAAATGAACAAACAAAAATAAAGGCAAACAAACAAAATAGGAAAGTCCTAAGAGAAAATTATTTTTTCCAGTATGGCAGTCAATGTGTTAAAAGAAATAAACAAGAGCAGTCACCAATAGTTCTCATAGATTAAGGACTTTGGGCGGGACACAGTGGCTCATACTATACTACTGGGAGGCCTAACACAGCCCTACATGAACCCCCTTCTCTCCTCCAAAGACAAAGGAGACAAAGGATCTAGTTAGCCCCACTCCCAAAGTTCACACCAAAGGACCCTATTTAACTTACCCTAGTATTTACCCTGTATTTAACTTACCCTAGTGTTTAACACCCTAACGTTTCAGGCAAGCTATGAAATTAGCCTACCCTCCTACAGCCTGGTATAAAAGGGTCTCTAACTCCCCCCAGGCACTGACACCACCTTTGTTCTGCCCAGGCAGGTCACCCTCCCCTTTCAATCATCTCTGGGCACCACTTTCCATATACAGACAGTCCCAGGGTTATGAATGAGATAGGTTGTACAGGTTTCCTCTTACGTTTGAATTTGTATATCAACTGGAACAGGTACATTTACCTATTATCTGTAATAGCCTCTGTTACTAAGCGTGAGTTGTAAAATAGGTACTGTAGGTTTGTTCTTAAGTTGAACTAGTATGTAAGTTGGAACAGGTACATTTACCTATAACCTGTAATAACCTCCATTCGTAAGTGTAATTTGTATGTCAGTTGGATGTTTGTGACTGTGGACTTACTGTAATAGTCTCTGTTGGTAAGTGTGAGTTGTACGTAAGTCAAATGTTTGTAACTTGGGAACTGCTTGTAATCCTAGCACTCTGAGAGGTGGAGGCAGGAGAATCACTTGAGGTTAAGGAGTTCCAAGACCAGCCACAGCAAAAGTGAGACCTACGTCTCTACCAAAAATAGAAAAAACTAGCTAGAGATGGTGGCACATACCTGTAGTTCCAACTATTCCAAGGGCTGAAGCAGGAGGGTCGCTTGAGCCTAGGCATTTGAGGTTGCAGTGAGCTAGATGATACCACTGCATTCTAATCAGGTGACAGAGTGAGACTCTATCACCAAAAAGTAAATAAATAAATAACAACTTAGTATTATATAGTAATATTTTCCTTGCATAATCATTCTAAGTTATAATAAGAGGATGTGAGATGTTTTTAAAGAGAAACAGCTTTATTCCTCATTTTAATGAAGCAATAATTCTTCACCTTCTAGTCAGGGACCCCTTTAAAAGTGATAAAAGCCATGTATCCTTTTTCCAGAGAAAAGAACAGATACTTACAAAATTTAGCACATAACTCCAAGGAAGGTTTATGGAATTCAGGATGAAAACTATCTGAGACCTTATCTTTTACTTCTTGGTATTCTGATTTTATTCTCTGGTGTTCAATATTAAAAAAATAAGTTCATAATATGTCAAGTGTTCATTATCAAATTAAAGAGCAGCACTATATAGAGTTACAATTAGTTCTAAACACTATCATAGTAAATGAAATGAAAATGTGACATAATTATTTTAAAGTAAGAAAAAAGAACAAATCTTAAAGTAGGAAATCAACAAATATGTTAGACAAAATTTACTACCTTTAGGGAAGATTTAAGAATAGACTGTATAGTTTCTAAACTTAATCAATTGTGAATACAGAATTAAGATGTAAGAATTAGTGATCTTCACCCTATATATTTTTCCTTTATGCTAGAAGAAAAAAAAACAAAAACAAAAAACAAAGAACAGTATGTTTCCCAAGTCTCACCTGTCATTCATTAATTTAAAAAAAGAACACAATATTTGTTCACAGATACTAAATATTAGGATTAATGTATGGTACATGTTTCTATAATGATCAAACCATAATATAAAATCTTTTTGATCAATAATTATCAAAGCGCTTACCATTTGGGGGATCTCGTCTTTTTTCTGTTAGAAAATAAATCAGAAAACATTGTTAGTCATATATAATACAACTTTAACATAAAAAACAGAATTCACTTAAACCCTCACTCCTAAATTGAAGTACAGTTAATTAAGGACAACTGACATCTGAAAGAAATGTCACTTAAGCAGAGATCTAAATGAGAAAGGAGACGATCTATTCAATGACTCTAAGAAGGGCACAGCATAAAAGAACATTATGAAGACTGGACTGGAGTGGGCAAAACTAAAGAACAGTATGTTCTGTTCAAACCAGAATGGAAACCAGTCAGAGAGAAACGTCAGGGCCTGGATCATGTAGGATCTCACAGTTTATAGCTAAGGACTATAGATTGTATTCTATACATGAAGGGAAGCTCTTATAGGGTTTTGAATAGGGCAAATGGCCTGATACAATCTACACATTTAAAAGTTTACTCTGGCTATTACATAAAAAAGAGATAATAGAAGGAAAAGAGTGGCAGCTGGGAGACTCCTCAGGGAGCTAGGGTGGTAGTCCAGATGACAGATCCTAGCGGCCTGGATTAGGACGGCAGCAGCAGAGGTGGTAAGACATAATCAGATCCAGACATGTTTTTGAAGGCAGAGCCACAGGAATCACTGACAGGATTCATAAGCTTCATGGTGAGCCTGAGTGATGAGGTAGAGCAAAGACTTTTTACTAAGATAGGAAAGACTAGAAGAGGAATGGGAACAGATTTGAGTGGTGCTGAGGTTGGGTATATATATGGGAGGAGCCAGGGTTCTGGTTAGACATGTTATGTCTGAAGTCTATTCTGCCACCCAGCTTGAGTAGACAGGGCCTGAAAGGCAGAGGAAAGGTCAGTGTTGAAGATGAAACTTCGGGCGTCATTAGCATATGGACAGCTTTCAAAGCTATGGGACTGGATGAAAGAAAGCACAAAGGGAATGAGACCACCCAGAGAACTCTGGGCACTGAGACAGACCAGAAAAAGCTACAGCCAAGATAGGCAGGAGGAAAAACAGAGTATCTATCAATTCATTGCATTCATATTCTTACGTACCAGGGATGCTCAGAAGAAGATGGCATTTTGGCTTTAAGAAAGTTCAAAAGTGGTTGAAGAATTTTAAATGTAATTTCCACAGATTTTCTAATACAAAACTTTCTAAAATTATAAATACTGTAATTAATGCAATTTTAGTTTATAAATAATCAAATCCCAAAATCAATCAGAGTTAATTGCTGGCCAATCCTAGCATGGAATATAGAAATGTCCTGTGTAAATGTCAACACCAGTTTCCAGGATGTCCTCTCTATACCCAGAGAGGAAACACTTTTTAAATTGGTAGATGACACAAAAAATCGAAAGATAACAAGATAAATATAAACGTTCAGAGTATAGTATAAATTCTAAGAAGCAATTACTTAGATATATGACACATCCTGCCTTGACCACGAAAACAGGTGGAGGATTTGATTGAACAAATCAGAACGGGAGCGAATGGGGGGAAGCAAGCACTAGAAATATCAGCAGAACAGCGTGCAATCAAACTGAGAGATGTCTCAGTACCACAGTGCTGTAAGACTACACGTGGAGTGCTCTGTTCAAATCTCAATGCCATATTGTGAAGAACACGGAAAAGCTGCAGGGCAGTGGTTCTCAACCTTCCTAAAGCCGCCATCTACTTTCATTGTTACAAAGGGGTCGTGACCCACAGGTTGAGAACTGCTGCCAGAGGGGATTCAGAGCACAGTATTTAGGATACGACTATAAATTACAGTATAGGAGTATTTCATGAAACCGGGATGGGTTAGATTACAATAAAGAGAAGGAATAAGAACACCATAGATGACTCTCGATACTAATGGCCACTGTGAGGAAAAAATAAATAGTCTGCTTCTTTGTTGCTCCACAGGCTGGACCATGGGGTTTGACTCAGCGTAAATGGCCGTCCAACAGCAACTCAGCTGCCTCCCTAAGGCTGTCATCTTTCTGTCTCCAAAATACTTT
Organism: Otolemur garnettii; assembly: GCF_000181295.1. Lineage (NCBI taxonomy): Eukaryota > Metazoa > Chordata > Mammalia > Primates > Galagidae > Otolemur > Otolemur garnettii. The sequence goes on along the minus strand of NW_003852432.1, from coordinate 5,150,546 downwards.
GCCTAAAAGTTTAAGAACTACATAAAACAAAATGCCTGTGCCAGCTGAAAGGCAACTTTAACTTGCCAATTTCAAAATCAGTTATTTTATATGTTAAGAAGTATTTTTTATTCTTTTTTTTTACATTAAAAATGTCAGTTTTGATTGAAAGGAGCCAGACAGTCCCTAGTTTATGACTACAGCATTATCACCGAAACAAGTGATGCATTACTCATTCTCAAGACTGTGGTTTCAATACCACAGCATTGAATCCTTTCCTAGCAGGCAATTAAGCGACAAATGCCCTTGGCTTCCAAAAGTAATAGGAAATAATAGGCCCCTAAAAGTCACCCTTTCACTCACAATAAGAAGAATATGGCACTAACACAGCAACAGGGAAACAACAATTTGGTTGCTGCTGATTTTTTTTTTTTTTTAGACAGACTCTCACTAGAGTGCCATGGTGTCACAGCCCACAGCAACCTCAAACTCTTGGGCTCAAGCAAGCCTCTTATCTCAGCCTCCCGAGTAGCCAGGACTACAGGTGCCCACCACACACCTGGATAGTTTTTCAATTTTTAGTAGAGACAGGGTTTCACCTTTGCTCAGGTTAGTCTCGAACTCCTGAGTTTAGACAATCCTGCCTCAGCCTCCCAGATTGCTGGATTAAAGGCATGAGCCCCTTATTTTCAATTTTGCCTCATTACCCTCTTGGGAACTTAGTAAAGTAAAAATGAAGGCGGGTACAAGAGGAATGTAAGTTTTTACGTTGTTGTTTTCCATTTCCAGTGTCTGCCTTTTTCTTGTTTTAGTTCCTCTGGATGGTAAGCAGATCCTTGAGTATAATGACCTTCAAACTGGGGTAACCCACATACCCCTGGAAGTAGAGAAAAGACTTTTCAAGGAGTCCATGGGCATAACTAGTTTTAAGGGGATCTATTTGTCAATCTTAACTTCCATATATTCTCTCCTAAAACTAATCTGCTTAAGATGAATTTTAGAGAGATTAACCTTTCCTAATCATCCTCTACTTTACAAGAGAAAGGCTTGCTACACAACAGTCCTATACCAATTAGTTTGAAGATCTACACTATCCTGTATCATTCTCCACGTGTTATATATGTGTTACAGTTGTCTCATGCACTAAATTCTTTACAGTCTTACAACACATAGCGTTAGGGACAGAAAAGACAGGCAAAATGTTCACAATCTTGCTTGCATCTCTAATATTTGCTTCTAAATTTGCCCAAAGTCTTTGTTTAAAAAGTACACGGTACTTTAAAATCTTTAAGTTACAAATGATGATGTCAAAAATGTAATTTAAGAGTCAGTATACACAGAATTTTAATCAACAAAAAGGTTATTGGGATGGGTCCTTCAGTAATTTTCAAAAATGAGTTCTCAAAAATATCATTTATTTTAAGGTAGGGGGCATCAATTTTTTTTTTTTTTTTTTTTGGCACGGGACCAGATAGTAAACATAAACCACATAGCAAATATTTCGGGCTTTAAGAGCCACACAGTCTTTATTGTAACTATTCAACTGTGTTGTGGCAAAAGGCAGCCACAAGGAATATAAACAAATGAATATAGCTGGGTTTCAATAAAACTTTAATTATAAAAACAGGGTAGTAGACCACATTTTCCCTTGAAAGTAGTTTTTTGTCCCATTTTAAGGAATTAATTTGAAAAAGAAAAAAAAATAAGGTTACCAGATTTCCTTTGTCGCCGGCCCAACAAGTCCGTAACTGCTTTTCGGAATTTTTTTGCTTCTTCTTCATTGGCAAAATTAAGAGCAACCTGACAAGTCTGAAGTATTTTCATCAAAAAGGAGAAATGATAAAATGCATGAGTTAGCTCTATATAACAAAATGATGATGACCAAGAGAAGTATGTTTCTAAAGAAACAACTGTTGACTTTATTAGCAGGAAAGACATTTTATGATCTGAGTAACTTAAGGAGGCCAGAAGCGTGGAGAAGGTAAAGTAGACGATATGGCTGCGTATCACAGGCAACACTCAAATAAGCAACTGAATCCTCCATTTCAGCAAAACAATAAAATAGTGCACTGCACTTAATCTTTTGATAGGGCTCTATAAATAATTTGATTACAAAAGGCAATGAAAAATTTAAACTTGGCAATAAAGAAAGATACGACTTACATCTCCAGCAAAGGTATGAAAATATCCTCTAGGACTATTATATACAAAGTTATTGTATAGCTCTTGTTCCCACAATAGTTTCCCATCCTAGAAAAAAGTGAAAGTTAGAGTAAGAACTACCAAAGAAAAAGAAATCTCTAAGAATGAAGCAAAGCAGATGGAGCGTATTGATAAATTATTTATACTAACAATAACTTTTATAAACACATATATTACACATGTATAATTAGTGCCAGATAATTTAATCAGTAGTTTCTTAAAAACCAAACAGTAAACACTGGATTACACTTCTTTCATAAACCTACATATCGAGCAAGTTAATTCAATATGCTGAGATATAATCTCAATAGCCAACCATTTCCAAATACAGTTACTTGGTCAAATACATACCCAGAATAATTATTAGATCATCAATGTTACATAGATATTTTTGCATATGCACTAATTACCAATGCATAGTTCATTAGCAATATTGATATCATGTACCACCAAATACTACGGGAATACATCATAATTTTTCTCCCAATTTTACAGATGGGGGACAAATGTATCTTTTCCATACTGTTCATTAACAATCTTCAAATTCTTAACTTTTGAGTTAAGAATTGATGACTAAAATGCATCAATTTCCAACTAGGGGTAAGAGAGCCATGGATAATTGCCATATCTATCACCAAAATGTAAAAAATGTATTTAACTTTAATACCAAAGGTGACTAATTTTGAGGGTTCAACAATGGTTATCTACAACTGGAAATAAATGGTTAGAAAATATAATCATTGCCCTATTCAGAAATGCAAGGTTCCATCTAGATCACAATTTTAAAATAGGTGAAATAGGTTGTACACACATTATGACCTCTGTGATGGAATTCATTTCTCAGTCTTGGAGAAGATATATTATATATACATGTCCCATTTCTAAATAGTGCTTCTGAATGGTGATGAGAAATATATCAAAGCACTCAGTAAAGCATGGATGTGTTCCCATCCTACAAAATCACTACCACGGTAAGCTACTGTTACTAAAAAGCACACCATATCTCTCAGCTGTCTGGGGATACAGGGAAGTAGATATTAAGAAGCACTAACAGGCCAGACACCGTGGCTTCATGCCTATAAACTCTGCATTTTGGGAAGTTGAGGCAGTAGGATCACTTGAGGCCAGGCATTTGAGACCAGCCTGGGCAACATAGCAAGATTCCATCTCTACCTACCCTCCCAAATTAGCCCAGCTTGGTGGTGCGCATCTACAGTCTCAGGTACTCAGGAGGCTAAGGTAGAAGGATCCCTTGAGCCCAAAAGTTCCAAGCTCCAGTGACCCATATCCCACCACTGCACTCTACCTTAGGCTACAGAGCAAGACCATGTCTCGTAAAAAATGACAAAAACAAAAACAAAGAAACCCAGCAGCACTAGTTTACAAAGTACAGTAATTTTTTTTTTTTTTTTAACAAAAGTTCATTCTTAAAGACAACACTTCATTTTAAGTATAGGTGGCACAAGATGTGACGGCCGGGAATACAAATGTTTGAATTGGAATCAAGGCTCACCATCATCTCAGGCACAAGGAACAGCTTACTTTTTGCCAGATTTCTTAATTCTACCCATGGCCAGGGGGCCACGCCCCCTCCCCGGCTTTGCTTTTAGCTCCTCAAGCTTCTTCTGCTCCTCCTTTTGTTTGTCTGAATGCCTTACCTTCCTTATCCATCTCCAGGCCTGCTTCTTGTGCTGTTTCAGGGGCTTTTTCTTGCCACCTTCATGGCCAAACATGACGCTGCTGCCCCTTCCCCAGCCAAAACACAGTTTTAGATTTCATTTAATCTGGATGACATACTTTGTAACAGACACAGACAGTCATCCCTTTTTAGAAATAAAGAAGCTGAGGCCAGAGATGTGAAAATGTCTGACTATGCTCTGTCTATCTGATCATATTAGTGCCTAGGAACTCAAAGGCAGGTTAGATTTTGCAATTAAAAACCCATTACACTCATTGCTACATATAAATATTAACCATGAAAGCTTATCTACAAAAAAACTTTAAGAGGAAAAATAAAGATTTCACCCTAGCAAAATGATAATTATTTTTACAACCCTAAGAGATGGCTTTCTGACAAAGGGCATCTAATCTCGGACAATGTGATTCATGACTGGAGTAAAGAATAAAAACCTGTAAAAATCTGAATATACTTTGGAGGGATTACTTCTGAGGTTTACCTTATAGGGGTACAGGTGAATCTTTCTAAGAGTAGAATGTGAACGTTTTAAAGCAATAACTGAGAAAATGACATGAAGGCTGTGTTGACCAGTTTGATGGAAGTATTTCAGATTGCATGTGAAAACCCCACACTGTACCCTAGAAGTGCATTAATGTACATAGTTACCATTCAACAAAAAAAAAGAAAAAAATAAATAAATAAAAGATAAAAAAAAAATCTGAATATACCTATTATGAGAAAAATCATTAGAAAAAAATGGGTACCGAATACATTTTTATAAATAGTGTACACTGCTTTAAACCTGGACTAAATAACAGTATACCCCAAGCTAAAATGTTCTTCTGTTATTCCCTGAAAGGACTAGGTATGCTCTTCTATAATGGATAAGATGAAGCAAAAGAGTATAATTAGAAAAAGAGAGAATGTGGGGAAAGCCCAAGACCTAAAGGCACAATTTTTTTTAATTAGCTTTAATGTGTGGTAGTAGTGGAAAGATACAAAGGAGACGCAATATTCAAGCTGTGGCTTGGCACATGGTTCCATTTGGTCACAATGCCCACACTTCAGCATCTAAAACCAAGCTTCACCCCTCCACTTTAACTTTAATTGAAATATTACATACAGGATAGACAAACAAATCTATAGTAAACTATAATAAAGGCAGAAAACCCAATCACCTACAGTTTAAACTAAAAGCAAAATAAAACTCACCTTAATGTCAAATATTCTTAAAAAATAAGATCTCTGTGGATTGTCCTTAACCAGACAGGCAACGCCACTGCACTTTTTTGACCACATACAGTTTCGATCTGCTGCATATAATTGTACTACTGCTGAAGACATAGTCTGCAAAATATAAAATTTACAGCGATTAGGTTCAAAATACTCAGATGATCCCAAATCCTACTGACATCATGATGGCAACTACCCCAGTTAAGCTGCTCCTGAATTCATGATCCAGAGATACAAAAAGATAATAAACATTATTGCTATCTAAGCTACTACTTTTAAAAATAATTTCTTATGTAATAATAATACATAATCATAATTATGGAAAATATTTATTGATGCTTAAAATGTGTCATTTAATTTTTATTACTATAACTTTATTTTACACTTGAGAGACCTAACACTAAAAAGGGCAACTATTAAAATGTGTCCAGTATCATACAACCAAGTGGCACCGCTAAAATTCCAGCCTCTGCAATTTGCGACTTCAAATCCTATATTCTTATTCCTGTATATAGTTTCTCAATAAAGTGAACATTTAACCAATCAAACAATAGCACTGGTAAGAGTAACATCTATAAAGCAGCTAATTACTTTAATATAAGTCAAATTTGACAGCAAGATTTATGGTTACTAATTATAGTGCTATATACTTTTAACATATTATCATCCTAGAAGGTAGATAATCATCTACCTTTAAAAAAAAATGGTAAAACTGAGGGAGAAAAAAAGTTTTAAGTTATTTGTGCAAGTGTCACACAGTTTGAGAGCTATACTGAGGATATGAAAAATGATTTAAGAAACTATTGACTTGATTCTACCCAGGGTATTACCTAGAGAACCCTTTCAGATGAGTAGGACAGAAGCTAATTCATTACACTCATTGGACACCTTAGGGCATTAGGGTTTTCCACTCCTACATGTAGTTCAAGATTGTATCACGAAACACTGGAAACTTTCATTTTAATATAAATTAAATTTCTATCATATTCTACAATGTAATTATTCAATCTTAGTTTCTATAAAAGTGATTCACACTCTTTATTGATAATAGCACTTACAAATCCTCTGAAAGCAAAATCGTATGTTCTGATCCAGTAATCTAAAGAAATAATTTAGAAGTTAAAATATCTATACTTTAATGAAAATATAAAAAGACTTCATATTTTAAATAGGAAGAGTTTAAGGGACAGTTACTGTTTTTACACTGTCCAGCTCTTAAAGACTATATTACATGTGTGCAAGTTATTCTTATAATTACTCTGAATTAATAAAAAAGACTCTACATGTTGCTATGGTATGTTGTTTTCAGACCTTTCCAGTTTGAAATAATAAGGAAGAAGAGAAATAAAAAACAGATCACATTAACATCTGGAGAGAACACTGTTTTAGGTTTACTCATCTATGCCTGAGGACTACCTCCTTTCTTAGGAAGCGTTAGTACCCTGTGTACAAACCTTTTATGACAAGAATAAAGTCAGAAATGTAAGATTGGTATGCTGCTGGGGATCAAAAGTTCATAAACATTTGCCCAGATAACAGTCTTCTACGTACGTTTTTACCTTTACAGATTAAATTGTTCTTTGAATTTCACATACAGTTATGAGTAGGGCACAAAAGAGTAGAAAAATTTCCACAAGAGTCATTAAAAATTATGAAAATTTAGTAACATGATAAATGCGTATATTGGGAAACTGGGTTTAAAAGTGGAGACTGAAGAACTTGGGAACACCTTTGCCTGCTCAAAACACACCTGTGTTTTTCTGCCAGTGCACAGTCTCAGGAGCACAGCGCCACAGGGGCTTCCTGCCCCAGCACTGAAAACTTTGGAACAATGAATTTTGCATATATTATCCAATGGTATCAATACTGGGATTAAGAATTCAAAAATCAAGTGAGAAAATCTGCTTTCTAATGAGAATTCATGCAAATTAAAGCCTTGCTTAAAATGCTATTGTCAAAATGCAGTACACTCTTTCTCAGAAGAGCAACTGGAAACCAGGGGAGCCAAGATGGAGATCTAACCATCTCTGTTTTACTTGTAACCAGAAAACAAGTAATAGCTTATGAATCAAAAAATTTGTTATTTAAGAAAGTATGAAATTCCATTATGAAAATCACCTTGCCAAGGAACTCAATATTAATGTTTTAATACACTGTGTGGACAGATACGTGAACTTTAAAAAATACAAAAAAAAAAAAAAACAAAAAAAAATAAAAATCCACATTTAAACATTTATACACATTTAAAACAAATCAAACATTGGGGTGGCGCCTGTGGCTCAAAAGGGTAGGGCGTCGGCCTCATATGCCAGAGGTGGTGGGTTCAAACCCAGCCCTGGCCAAAAAAAAAAAAAAAAATCAAACATCTGCTTAAGAAATAAACACTCATCTAACAATGCTATAATTTCCCACACAGACATAGATTAGCATTATAAACCTTATTCTAAAACTGAAAACACAACTATTCATAAGCAGTTTTCCGTAGGTGGATTTTGCTACAATCTAATCTAAGTATATCTATTTCACTTCTTTTTACTTTAAACTGGCAAAATCGGCTCAGCGCCTATAGCTCAACCGGCTAAGGCGCCAGCCACGTACACCTAAGGTGGCGGGTTCGAATCCCCGGCCCGGACCCGCCAAACAACAATGACGGCTGCAACTAAAAAATAGCCAGGCGTTGTGGCGGGCGCCTGTGGTCCCAGCTACTTGGGAGGCGGAGGCAGGAGACTCGTTGAGCCCAGGAGTTGGAGGTTGCTGTGAGCTGCAATGCCACGGGACTCTACCCAGGGGGACAGCTTGAGGCTCTGTCTCAAAAAAAAAAAAAAAAAAAAAAAAAACTGGCAAAATCTAAAAGTGACAATCTGGTGGGGCTTGTGGCTCAAGGAGTAGGGTGCCAGCCCCACATACTAGAGGTGGCAGGTTCAAACCCGGCCCAGGCAAAAATAAATAAATAAATAAATAATAAAAGTGACATTCTACAGCACCTTGTAAAACTTTTTCTGATTAATTCAGAATAATTATAAGAATAGCTTGCACACATTTAATACAGTATAGAAGTGCTAGACAATAAAAACAGTAACTATCCCTTAAACTCTAGACTGACAGGGGCTTAATTAAGTTTCTAAAAACATTCCTTCCATTCTTTTAAAGTAATTACAGCTAATCAACTCCATTACTTCTTCTCCTTCATAATCAAGAAGATATTAATGAAAAACAACCTAAGAACAAGTGCTTAGAAAGGGAAATATATTTCTTATTAGCCCAGTAATGTTAAGGGGCAAAATTTGTTAATTAAAATGAAAAAGTGTACTATATCAACTTTTACAGAATTCTAACATATTTTATGTGCTCTTGACATGTCAACACTAACTGTAATAACACATTCATCCCCAGAATTTTCACTGTCAAGGACAAAAATAAGATAGGTGATGTATTCTAGGAAAATGAATTTCCTCCTACTGTCCTGCAGCCTGGCACTTCTACCTCTCTTAGGTTAACTCCACATTAGCCAAGAATTATTTCTCTGATTCCTTAAGTTGAAATGACTATTTGCTTTTTCTTCAATTTCTAGAGTACCTTCTTGGTGTATCTTGTGTTACTCTGTCTTCCATTGATCTTATTCCAAAATAGAATAATTTCTTTTATTGATTTCTTTCCCATTAAACAAACTACAATTCCCTTAAGCACTTAAAATAGTTTGGCAAGCCTATACTTTCCTCCACCCGTACTTTGTCCTCAAGTAAACAAATATTTGTTAAACTGAAAATCCCATGTTCTGATTTAAATGATACTATGATGACTAATAAGAGAATGACTTTGTAGGATATATGCCATTAAGTATCATAAAGGGGCTGAACTTACTCTCAAGTTACTCAGAAAACAACACACATGTATGCATGCATATATAATACACACACACGGGAGGGGGAGCGAGCACACATGTGACATCCATGGTAAGTGTTATAAACATTTGGCAAATCTGGATAAAGGATATATAAGAATTCTTTGCAATGTATCTGCAACTTTTCTAAAGTATTACATTATTTCAAAATATAAAGTTTTAACAAGCACAAATGATCATAACAATCATTAGGACTCTTAGCCCTCCTCCACAGGCATGGCAATCTTGAGAAGCTGCCTTTCTTCTCAGAGCCATTACTATTTCTATAGATGTCAGACAATTAAGTTCATGAATTCATCCGAGAAAAAGTGCTACAGACCTCATTGCTGAATATCACTACAGTCCCCTTCAGAGTAATCCCCTTAGGAAGCTATGCACTGACACCAGTGCCTGGTCCACCTTTCAAAGCAATTTTTCCTAAGACAAGTTCACAAACTTTATTGTCACATAGGACAACAGTTCTGCTGGCTATTCCAGAAAAAGAATTGCAAAATTGCTTTGAAGGGCAGACCAGGTGCTGGCACTGGTGCTTAGCTTCCGAAGGGGAGACCTTCATAGGTGACTGCAGTGATAACAATGATGAGGGGTTTAGTACTTTTTCAAGGACGAGTTCGCAAACTTACTTGTCAGACCTTGTACATTAGCCACCGCCACACCAACCCAAAACCACAAAGACTGCCACTTCTTCCAACTCCTTCTCTCTTTAACAACACTGTTAAAAGGAGCTCCATCCTGAGTAAGACTTAACCCATGAACAGCCAGCGCTTCTAATATTTAAATACCTTTTACATTTTCAGAATATAGCAAAGACAGAAGATTCCACAAGAGATGGCTAACTTAAAAAAAAAAAAAGCAAAGAGGAATGGAGATGAAGGAGAAGGAGGACAAAAGCAAAAAGTAACAAACAGAATCACTAAGGTGAAGATGAATGGAGCCAAGGAAAAACAGCTGCTGTCCCAAGAACCAGTCTTTTAGATTTTAGTAGCTTTTCAAGGAAACTAGCACGCTAGTCCACCAAATGTTTATAAAGAACTTACAATGCATTAGGTCCTGAGATAAATGGGGAGTGAGGACAGGAATGAAAGTGGGGCCAAATAAAAAAGGAATTAGACAAACAGGGTCCTGGGGAAAAACACAGCTTAATATTAGGGAAGACAGGCATTAAAAACTGTATCAAATGCTATGAAGGAAAAATTCAGTACGCAAGGAAAATGTAAAACCTAACTAGTGTGGGAAAGCTTCCCTAAGTGACATTTTACCTGAAGAAGGAGAAGAGACAAGCCAGGTGAACAAAGGGTTGGGGGAAGTCGGTAGGAAAGAGCATTCTAAGTGGTCACATCAACAAAGACCTGGTTATGGAAAGGGGAGGTTTGGGACCTACACAGGGTTGGGGATATGAGAGAAATGCATGGGATGAAGTTACAGATTTAATATTAAAGTAGTATTAAACATACTTCACCTCTGTGGTTTAAAGAGATAAACACCCACATATATCACGGAAATCTTGACTAGAGAAAGATCTGGTACAGTAGTACATCGTTCCTATAAACGGCCCTTACCCTGAGTTCTTACATATTCTCCACTTCTACTGATTGTGGATTTGCCCCTGTGACTTCTTTTAAACAAAAAGACGTAAGTAAATTAAGTAAAAGTTTAAAAAGTACTTGCACGTTGTGGCCTGCTTTCTTAAAACTGTTGCCTTAAAACCTAGTATCAAAGAGCACCTGGAGAGAAAGGCCCCAGCCCATTCCACCCATCCCTTCTGAGCTCCGCGCCCATTAGACCTGGTTGAGCCTCTCGGCAGCGCCAGCAGACTAACCCCCCAGACCATCTACAGCAGCGGTTCTCAACCTATGGGCCGCAACCCACAGGAACTGTATTAAAGGGCCGTGGCCTTAGGAAGGTTGAGAACCACTGATCTACAGAATCACAAGAAATATCTTGGTATTGTTTCAAGTCACAATGTGGTTGGGTGATTATTGTGCAGCAACAGGTACGTGGGTCATTATGAACGTTTTGAGATACACAAAAATCAAGAAATGTACAATCCATGCTGATGGAAACAAATGAACCCCTGCCAACAACTCTAACAGCTGAACAGACGAGTGACTGAGAAAGGTCACTTAACTCTGCTTCCTGGAAGTTAAATGGACCATAACACAGTGTCTCAAAACTTTTGTAGTGACCTATGTAACACATGTAGGGGATTGTTTTAATACACAAAAAACATATGGCCCACAATAGATGAGTCCAGTTTCTTCCTCCATTCCATTTTTACTGGACATGTATTTAAAATTTGTAAGTTATCAAAATTTTTTAGTTACAAATCAAAAGTTTTAGACCTCACTTTCATTACCAGTACACATTCTTCTTTGAACTACTTGAAAAATTGCTTTGTATAAAAAAGTCATACTGGGGGCAGCACCTGTGGCTCAAAGGGGTAGGGCGCCAGCCCCATATGCCAGAGGTGGCAGGTTCAAACCCAGCCCTGGCCAAAAACTGTAAAAAAAACAAACAAAAAGTCATACTGAAAAGTACACTGGGCAGTGCTAGGCTCATTTACTCACAATCACATATGGTGCCTATGATTTAAATTCATACATCTAGAAAACTATAAATTACTATTATGGCATGGATTGTTAAGATTAGCCACAATCAATTAAAATTATAAATGTTAAAACTACAAATGGCAAGGCTTCTGTCTTTTCCTTAATTTTAAACTTGAAGGACAGTCATACACAAATAATGGTGAGAGGGAAACTAATCTCATACGGACTGTGTCATATTAGCAAATGGCAAGAACACTGCAAGCAGGGCAGCTCCTAGGTGTGGCTTGCTCTTTCCTGCCTCTCCCCTCCCCATGTTTAAGTGGACTTATTTAACAGGAGTTTTTCTTCCCTTTCCTCCTGTCTCCTCCTCCTGTCTTTCAAGGTTGGCTAGATTATACTAAAACCTGAAATTTGGATTTTTCAGGGAATGAAAATAGGAAGATCACCTAGAATTCTTACCTCAGCTTACCAAAGTTTAACATTACTAGCTGAGCCCCCAAGTCTTAATAACAAAGGTGGGGAACATATATGTGTGTTACACATGTAATTTATATACATATATATGTATGCTTGTATATATATATACACACACACACAGAGAAGAGAGAGAGATGGAGATTTTTCTATCACTCCATTACCACTTTCCTGTTACTCTTCCCCTAAGGAACAGATGACAAGGTAAAAAAGCAGGTGAAGTAGCAAGTGAAGTATTGTGTACTGTGGTCACTGGTAAGATTTTTGTATTCCTAAATTATAGACCCAAAGAGGATCTGATAACATTTCATCATGAATTTTACCAAACATTTAATCTTATCCCTTCACATTTTACAAATGAGGTCAGTTTATTTATCAAAGGTTACATATTATACGGCTTTAGATGAATTTCCCAAGCAGCTAATTTTATATTCAATATATAGTATTTAGTAATTCATCCCAGTTCCTAATTTGTCATATTTTTGGTCTATTCCACCTAAATGATCCTCTAAGCACCATATATCCTTAACATAATTTTCTTTCTCTAACGCACTTCTCCCTCAATTTGGTTTGTTTCTTACCTTAGTTTGGGGGAGAACAAGGGCAAGGGGGATTAGCAATGAGGGTGGTAGAAAATAGAGGATTGCAGATGTATGGAAAAAGGAATCTTTATTAAAGAAATACATCCAAACAGATCATAAGTTGTATGTCCTAGAACAAAGGTAGATTTACCATGAAGCCAATTAGGTTGCAGGCTCCTTCGCTTGGAAGATCCTTTTCAAAGGATCTTTGGGGACACAGAAGAGGTAGCAGCAAACCCAGCCTATGAGTGTCTCTAGCTAACTATTCCAGAAGGTGATCACGGCACTTCCATCAAGGATGCACTATCTCTGAATCTGCCCAGCTCCCAGCAATAACCTGTCTTGTCCCGCTTAGACTACATGATGCATCCAGACCTAATTTTTAACCCCAAGGAAAAAGATCTAATAAGTGTTGCCCAGCTCCTGCTGGTATGGTACACTATGATCAAACTTGGAGAAGAAGGCAACAGTCTAGCCAACTGATACCTGAAGTTCTTCCTTGGGCAAGGAAAATATGTGAAGGAAATTACTAGATGAGCAACTTCCTAGTAACTGGTTTTGGTATTCTTTGTCCACTTCACAACTATCAATATATAAATTCGAAACAAATATGTCAGAACAGGAGTCTTTTTCTGTAATGGGCCAAATACATAATATTTTAGGCTTTATGAATCATACAGTCTCTTTGAAAGCAGCCATAGGTAATATGGAAATGATGGAAATGCCTGTGTTGCAATAAAACTTTATTTAGAAACAACAAACAGACTAGATTAGGTGCATGGGCAGCAGTTTCTCAAGCCTTATGCATATTTTATGAAATCTAAAACTGTTATGTAACCAACCAATGAATATGTGGCCAAAATAACATGAAAAAAAGTACCAAAGAGGTATAAATCAGACAGTTAATAACGTACAATTACAAATAAGCTATAATAAGCAATAAGCTATTTTTTCTAAATTTTGTGACATTTGCAGTATTTTTTATTTGTTGTGATCTTTTCTTATATTAAATAAATATTCACAATTATACTTAATTTTAGATTCTTTTTCTTAAGAAAAAGCCTCTCCAAACTGCATAAGCTTCAGAAAAAATCTGAATCAGCCTTGCTTAGGGTGAGAAAATGATGCATTAATCAGAACAACAGATTTTTTATGTGAAACAAATAAAAAAATAAGCAAATATATCCATTTTGTCAAACCATAAATATATATAGTGATCTTGTCAGTCAAGAAAACTAAGGCCAAGCAACTTCAAAAATCCACATAGTAAGACAGGTAGAAAATGACAATGGGTGTGTGTGGCGGACGAAACTCAAGATTCCTTTATGTGACATTCTTAACAGACAATTACCACAGCATTTATGTGTTTACTGTAACAGGGAGTTCACAACTTAAGGGAGAAATTACTGTTTTGCAATAAGAGTATCTTGCTATGTTAGCTCTTTAGCAGCTCGCTTAGAAAATTTTTAATGCTCAATCTGAAGAATACAATACCTTGGTTCATTCATTTGAGTATCTGTTGAGCATTTGCTATGTGGCAAGCACGATGCCAGGAACTGTAGGTACGACAACGTAAAATGAAGGTATATAGTATGTCTTCCAACTACAGTATACTTCTTATTTCTATGCCATGGCAGTATCATTTTTGCTTCCCTAGAGGTGGCCTCCAACAACGTTATGTCTCAGGGCATCTGTTTTAAGGTAAAACTTATTTTGATCATTCCTCATATAACCTGGTTTATGAATCCCTTATCAGTCTGGTTACTCTTGTTAAAACAAAGTAGATATTTTGCATGTGGCTTCATCAGTGCAGAATAATAGCAAAATGATGAGGAAAATAATGTGTTTCATGCAGCCTATTGTTACCTGTCACATGATGTGCTGAAGACACATGAAAGTGGCTCAGAAGTCATTATCCCCTCTCATGTCCTTCTCTATTTCAAAACCCATACTTATAAAAGTGAAACACTCTCTTACATCCTCCTCCCCGGCTAAGTCTGCTCACCTTTCAAACTTCAGCGGTATCACCTATGGGACCCCACCCCCCACGCTCCCACTCTGTCTCAGTCTGGGACAGAAGCCCATCTACTGAGTTCCCACCGTGCTTAAGTACCTTCATTATGTTACTGTACTGTCATCAGTTCACTTAGGTCTCCTCAACAGATCATCAATTCCTTGAAGATAGGGTCCAGGGTTATTTCTATACTTAACCTAGCACAAAAAGAGGCACAAGGCATGCAACTATATAATTGTTAAAATTAAAAACAAAAAAAGTATTAACACTTAACTGTCACAGCCTACTACTTATGAGTACAAGCATCCCAAGCTGCCTAGCAAGATACTGTGTTTAGCTTCAGTTAGCAGTAATCAGAGGGGGAAAGCAGCCCCTCTCATCAGTGAAACTTGCCAAGAAGAGTCTCTTCAAAAAGTCAGTGGACTAGGTCCTTTCAAACTACACAAACAACTGGGTTACATATGTTTTAGTGAATAGTATTTTAATAGTATTTTAAACCTAACACTTATAAATTCAAATTTTCAGACTTTAAAATTATCCAAAATTACTGAGGCAACTAGAATTTTCTAGATCATCAAGCAAAATACCCATTCACTTATTAAATAAATTGCAATTCACCTGTACAAGAGAATACTATACAGCTGCTTTTAAAAACAGCTCTTTAAGTATAGATAAGCCAAGATTTCACTGTTATGTGAAAACAAGGCAAATGCGAAGGCTGAGTATGGTAACATCTGCACACACCAGCAGGAACACAGTAAGTAACACGCATTTGCCTGAGTGTGCACAGAATTGTCTGAGAAGAGACAAAACTACTATCAGAGATTTTGTCAGGCAACAGGTGTAACTACAAAAATGTAGGATCAGATATAAGAGAAATTTATTTTCTTTTCATACTTTTTGACTTTTAAACCATATGACTCTGTTTTAGCTCTTCATAAATAAAATATTGATTTGGAAAATACACACACAAAAGGAAGAAAAAGACCTATTCAAGTTACATTATAATGTAAGTCTGAGGGTAAAAAAAGGTCATCTTTCCAACCTAGAAACTAACTGAGGAAGAACTTTGCACAGCTTTTTAAGCTTTCCTCTAAAATCAAAAGTGAACAGTGCTGTATAATTGAGCAGAAGCAGCCTAACGTAATAAAAACAAACTTTGGCCACTATAGGGAAGACATGTTGATGATAAAGGTCAGTGTCTAGGATTTCTTTTACAAACTTCCCCTTTTGAGTTTTTTGAACTCTTAAACATAATTTATCAAGATAAGACAATTTCAAATTCAATTGGCCTTGTCTTCCATATTTTATTCTACATTCAGCAGCTCTTAACTATCCAAGCATTTAAGGATATTCATGTATGTATGTGTGTAGGTATTACATAAATAAGCACAACTAATTTACTTGACTTACACGTGTACAATTTAGGTGGGGGAAGAACACGCACAAAGAAGGTTAATCTGAGAGCAAACGATTAGAACATGAGGATCTGAAAGCATGGGGTAAAAAGTTAAGGACTTTTGTTACAAGAAAACAGTTTAAATTCACCATATGACCTAACTAAGGACTTTAAGAACAACATTTGAGACTCTCCCATACATTATGCATAAGAATTAGACAAGGAAAAAAAAAAAAGAGGCAAGAAACCTTTCTCAAGTTTTGTTTATAAGACGTACTTCCTAGGCCAGGCCTGGTGGCTTCACACCTATAATTCTAGCACTCTGAGTGGCCAAGGTGGGAAGATGGTTTGAGGTCAGAGGTTTGAGACCAGACCAGCTTGAGCAAGAGCAAGAGCCCATTTCTACTAAAAGTAGAAAAATTAACCAGGTGTTGTGGCAAATGCCTGTAGCCCCAGCTACTAGGGAGGTTGAGGCAGGAGGATCACTTAAGCCCAGGAATTTGAAGTTGCTGTGAGTTAAGCTGATGCCGCAGCACTCTAGCCCCGCCAACAGAGTGAGACAAGGTCTCAGAAAAAGAAAAAAAAAATTTACATACTATTCACTATGTAAGAGACTTAAAATTGAAGTGTTAGCATTAATACTGAGCTAATAAATAATCTGAATAAATTATTTAACTAATAAACTAGGTTTTATACTTCTTCAGAAAGCTTAACATGACCAATTTCAAAAGACAAATTTTATTCAAAATGTATGAATCAACAACTCTAACTCATTATTACTGAAATTCAAGGTACATGCATAATTAAAAATTCAATTCACACCCCTCTTAAAAGAGTAGGAAGCTGAATGTATTAAAATGAAAAGTACATTTTTAAAAGTACATTAAAATGAAAAGTTATTTTTCTTTTAAAACATCCTTACCATTAATAAATCAAGTCAGTGGACGGGGAGAGAAGAATGTGAGGATTTTATATACTACTACTCTAAAATTACATTATGCACTATAAAAGCAGAAACAACAAGCTATATTTCAAGTGCTCAATACCCACAACTGTCTACCATATTCATATTAACATCATAAAAAGTTCTATTGGACAGGCATACTCTGGGAAGTCCTAGGAAGAGATTTTATACAAATAACTTTTTTCAGAAAAAGATATGGCAATTGTCTTGTCAAGATCAAAAGAATGTCAAAGTTGAGATCATTATACAAGAATGTTCATAAAAAAATAAATTAACAAATCATTTATTCACTAAATATGTGGCCAACTTAGAGACTAACTTTGAACAGGACATTAATTCAATTTAAGAAATACGATGTGGAGAAAATAGATAATTAAGAGATGGTCCCTATCTGCAAGGAGTTAATAACCCAGTAAACGAAATCACTTATTCACAAAATATGCAGCCAACTTAGAGACTAACTTTAAACAAGACATTAATTCAACAAATATGTGCAGAAAACAGATAATTAAGAGATATTTCCTGTCTTCAAGGAGTTAATAACCCAATAAAGGAGATGTATTTAAAAAAAATAATAATAACTACGCTCAGTACCCATAGCACAGTGGTTATGGCTCCAGCCACATACACCAAGGCTGGTGGGTTCGAACCTGGCCCAGGCCAGCTAAACAACAATGACAACTGCAACAAAAAATAGCTGGGCGTTGTGCAGGCACCTGTAGTCCTAGCTACTTGAGAGACTGAGGCAAGAGAATTGCTTAAGCCCAAGAGTTTGAGGTTGCTGTGAGCTGTGACACCACAGCAGTCTGCCGAGGGTGACGTAACGAGACTCTGTCTCAAAAAATAAAAAATAAAATAAAATAAAAATAACAATAAGATGGGGCATGGTGGCTCATGCCTATAATCCTAGCACTCTGGGAGGCCAAGGGAAATAGACTGCTTGACCTCAGGAGTTCAAGACCAGCTTGAGACAAAGTGAGACCCCATCTCTACTAAAAACAAAAAAACTAGCTGAGGGTTGTGGCAGGCACCTATAGTCCCAGCTACTTAGAAGGCTGAAAGAAGGGGATTGCTTGAGCCCAAGAGAATCAGAGATGCTCCAGGGAAGAACAGTAGTCTGATGACTGAAAGCATATTTCCACTCTGGGATAGATTCCACCATTTACTAGTTACATGATTTTAAGCCATTATTACACTACCCTATCCCTGTTTTCTCATCTGTAAAATGGAAGTATTTTATTTATATAATACATGTAAAGCGGTCTGAGCAGTCCTTTCATAAAAGGGTTATTAAGATTTAATGAAATAATACACATAAAATGCTCAGAACATTGTTTGGCACTGTATGTACTTATTAAATATTAATTGTTATGATATCCATATTATCATATTATCGTTTACATATGTCACTTCCAAACAGATAATTTTAAAGCTCTATGACTACAGAAACTAGTAAAGGACTAGTATTTCTTTTATTTTCAGCAAGTTCGTCAACTAGAATCGTAAAAACATCCAAACTTCCAAAAACAAGATACCGGCACACTTTTACTCTCTGCAAATCTGAAATCAGAATTGTAACTAAAAAAGCACTTCATACAGTAGACAGTAAATATTTTGAACAACGGCATCTATAATAAGTTGTCAGTGAGAAACCAAATTAATGATCATGTACTATATTTTAATAGAGTTTCACTAAATCATATACGTATGACAAACCTACGTTGCAGTCATACCCCTTCTGCTCCCCCAATACTTCCAATGTTAGAAATTAACAGCCTTCTGTTTAGGGACAAGCACTTGTGCTAAACTGAGAATCCAGGAGGAGATCCCTGGAAAGAATTTCCACTGACTCCTGCAGGTTTTCTCAGGACCTCCAACCTCCTGCTGTTCTGAAGCTTTTATTATTCACTTCTGTTTTTGATTCCATGGGATCCTCTGGCAGCCAATAAATTTCTTTTTGCTTAAGCCAGCCAGAACTAGTTTACGTTATTTGTACAGAAGAACCTTAACTAAAGTATATATTGTGTATATTCTCATATCTCTGGTATCTTAATAGGATTCAATGAGGAATGACACATAGTACTTTATATGTTTATACCATAATATACAAGAATGTAAATGAGATTTGAAACTTACACCTTGCTTTGGTCTGAAGTATTTTAACAACTTCCTAAGAAAAGACTCTGTCTCTATTTTATTCTCCTTCATGAATTCTTGCCAATTATCTTTTAATATATAGATTATAGTTCAAAAATGTAACAGGTTCCTATTTGATAAAAAATAAAGTCCAAACTCTTGTTAAAGGTTCCCAGGTCTCTTTTAAGTTTGAGGCAGTCAACACTTTCACACTGATCTCTTTCTATTAACCTAATTAACCAATGTCAGGGATAGCAGCCAAATAACTTCACATCCCACAAACGTGCCATACTTCTCAGCGAATGGTGTTTACTCTGCAGGAATATCACGTTGGAAACTTTCCAAATACCATATATGTACAGTTCAAATATCACTCTCTTAACAGAGTTTTTCCCCATTTCCTCAAGCAAATACTCCTCCCTTGCTGTATTCCCATATTATTTCATTTATACATCTAATGAAGCACTGATTATTGAATGCCTTGTTCTAGGTTCCTAGGAGGAGTCTGCTTTGCCAATTACACTGTTCACCTTCTAAAGACAAGGGCCATGTACCCTTCAGCTACGTATGTACCTTTAATTCCTTAGCACAGTATTTTCTGTGCCTTCTGCATTCATTCGTTTGCTGAACTGAACTGAAAAGGGTGTCTGCCTTAGAATCATACTGATTATTACTACATTATCAAAATTATCTTAAATAAATTTTTCAGAAGTGTAGAAACTGTTCACCTATGGTATTAAAACTTTTTTTAGAAGAATGACAGTTTTCTTGTTGGCACTTCAATTAATCATAAACACTTACATAAAGAGGGGAAAAACCTGGGTTAATGCATCCTGATTCCTAATATTTTGAACGCCACGAACCACAGGAATTTGCTTCTACCACAGCTTTCCCCAAAGAAAGAGTAGTAGAAGTTTGGGGACAAACAATGCATACCAAAGTCAACATACATTTTGAGAAAGAATGCAATCTCCCCACTAATTTTCAAAGCATGTCAAGGCTAGTAAGTCAGATGAGTAAAGAAACAGGAAATTATTTCCAGTACATTTGGTTAACTGAACAATTTTGTGGTTTTCAAGTCAGTCTTAAAAATAGATGGTGTTCCATCTTTTCTACATTGTTGTGGTACATGCACTGTATATAAATATAATGTTCTGGTTAATTGCTCAATAACTTAAAATATGCTCATCACTATTGTGCTAAGAAAATATTAGGCATGGACTTTTAAACTCAAGATGGTAATTTTTAAAGAAAGAAAAAGAATAATGTGAAAACCGTAAAGATATGCAAAGGCAACAATTAGAACACATGTAATTTTATGAGGAATTTATACCTCTTAAATGTATTTCTATTTTAATTTATATTGGGATATAGTTGTAAAAAAAAAAAAAAAGAAAACCAAGCTACTTCCCTAAACTCCTGTATGCCTTTTTCCTAACCAGAATCCCAAATAAAAATACTAATAACAACTATCTAGAACTAAACATTTGTACCAGGCACTGTGCTGAAAACTTTACTTGTATTTTCTTATTTAACATCAGCTGTAGAAAGAACCAACTCCACACATGAGGAAAGTAAAACTGAATCAGATTTAGTAACTTGCCCATTGTCATAAAGGTAGCAATTGACGGAACAGGGTTATAAACTCAAATCTGCCCTACTGCAGGGCTTGTGTTAACCACTGTACTGTGTTTCTGTGCAAAATATATTCAAAGTAAATGTCCCCCTAGCTTCTAAATGGGGGAGGGAGAATATCCATTATCTCCTTAAACCAAAAATTTTAACTGTGCATTAAGTCTATGAGAATTACTAATAGTTAATTTAGGTCACAAGAAAGGAAGATAAACAGATGAGCATTTTAATTAGCTAGAGATCTGAAGAATATTTTTTAAAGGTCCTATAAAGCCAGCACTAATGCTATTACCAAAATCCTATTAACTAAAACCGATTGTAAGAAAATTTCAGACCAAAATACATCATGAATATGGATATGAAAATCCAAAATACTACGAAGTCAAATATAGCAATTCATAAAAATGAATAATCATAATCAAGTGGTATTTAATCCAGGAATGTAAAGCTGGCTTACCATTTTAAAAATCAATGTACTTCATTATATTAACAGAATGAAGAAAAATTACCATATGATTACTTTAATAGATACAAAAAAATCATGTGACAAAATTTAGTAGCCATTCATGATAAAAAGCTCTCAGCAAATTAGACAGAAGGGAACTTCCTTCATCTAATAAAGGGTAATTATGAAAAACCCTACTTTCCCCACACATACCAAAACCAAGATGTCCATTCTTGCCATTTCTTTCAATATTGTTTTATAAGTCCAAGCCCGGTAAATAAGGCAAGAGTAATAAAAAGGCACTGAGGTGAGAGAAGAAAAAAGTAAAACTGGTATTACTTACATAGTACGTTTATGCCCATAAAAAATACTATAGAATGCCAGGTTTTGTCACAAACACAAAGCAGCACCAAATTTTTGCAAAAAACTACTAAAACATAGAATTTAGCAAGTTTGGAGGTTATAAGGTCAAAATATAGTATAGTTAAATAGGACAATTAAGTTCACAAAGTCATTCCCATAAACTCATTGGTGAATACCAACTGGGATCACCTTCAAAGTACTCCCCTTGGGAAGCTATGGACCAAGGCCAGTGCCTAGTACACCCTTCAAAGCAATTCTGGAACTCTTTCTCTGAAAGGGCTATCAGATCTATCCCTGTAAAAGGCCTGACAATAAAGTTTGCAAATTCGTCCTTGAACAAGTGTTCTGAAAGGTGGACTAGGTGCTGGTATCCACGGACGGCTTCCCCAGGGGAATTCTCTGAAGGGGACCACGGCGATACTCAGCAATGAGGTTTGTAGCACTTCTAGGATGAGTTCACAAATGTAACTGTCTGACCTTGTAGTTAGCAATTCACAATTAAAAATAAAATTTTTACCATTTAAAATAGCATAGATAAATTCCTAGAAATACATAAATTCTGAGATATGTTCATAGATTGAAAAACTCAGTATTTTTACCCTATCCATTCTCTCCACATGTATCAACAGATTATTAGAAATCAAAATCTCAGCAGACTTTAGGAAAGAAATTTGAAACATTCATCTCGTAAGTTAGATGGGAATTCAAAGGACGAAGAATACGGTACAAAGCAATCTTGGAAAGAGAAAAAGAGGTGGCTCACCATACCTGATTTTAACAATAATGAACTCATTATTATATCAGCATAAGGACAGAAAATCAAATTAATGGGATAGGTTAAAACACAGACACAGATCCAAACCCATCTGGCTAATTTATGAAAAAAATTATGCAACAAAGAAATATAAGGCTTTTTAACAAACCGTATCAAATAAATAACCGTAAATAAAAAAAGAGTCTATAAAGAAAAACTTCATATGATCACTTCATATAAATTCTATACATAAAAAAGAGAGATGAATTATAAACCTAAAGATAAAAAGCTAAAAGCATAAGCTTCTAGAAGCAGAAGACTATTATAAGACCTTAGCATAGACCAAGATTTCTTAAAATTACAAAAAGCATTTTCTAGAAAAGAGAACAAAAGGTAATTAGTCTTTGTCAAAATTGAAAAACATAGTCCATCAAGAAACATCATTTAAAAAAAATTAGGCAAGCTACAAACTAGGAGAAAATATTTGAAGTACGTATCTCTCACAACAGTCTCCAGAATGTAACAAGCATTGCCACAAATCATTAACAGACGAGTCACTGTATATTTGAACAAAAGACCTCAAAAAGTTACACAAAAAGCAAAGATATACACATGTCCAATAAGCACATGAAAGGGTGTTCATTACCATTAATCATTAAGGAAATGCAAATAATTGAGACACATTTCACATCTACTAAAAGGGCCAAAATCAAAAGAACCAGACCAAATATTGAAGATGGGGAGCTACTGGAAATCTCATATGTTATTGGTGGAAATGCAAAAATTGTTCAGCAACTTGGAGAAATTTCTGAAAGTTTCTCATGAAGATAAATAGACATCTTTCCAAATGACAACGCAATTCCTCTCTGAGGTGTTTGTCCAAAAGAAATAAAAACACGTGTCTCACACATACACACACATACACACACACAAAATTCACAGGAATCTTATTCACAATAGCCCCAAACTGGAAACAACTTAAATATCCATCAATAGGAAAATATATAAGCAAAATGAGGACTAGACATCAATGAAACACTATTGACCAATAAAAAGGAAGGAACACGTCTGCAATAACAAAGAAGAATCTCAAAAACATTCTGAATGGAAGAAGCCAAAACAGGCAAAATGAAGCCATGATGATATAAATCAGAAAGTGACTGCCAAGGGTGGAGTGGAAAGCAGAGCTGAGGCAGGAATTAGGAACTAGCTGGACAGGGACCCCAAGGGCTCTTTCTGAGGTACTGGACATAATATAAACATTGTTTCTGGGGTGCTAGTTACATAGTGTATCACTTGTCAAAATTCATCAGTCTTAATATTTAGGATTGGCATATTAATTATAATTTAATTTTTAAGTGAAAAACAGCCTATATTAAGTATTAAAGCAAACCACCAACAATCTTGTTTCAAGGTAGCTACACTTTACAAGGGAAATACATAACCTTGACTATAAAAGACACTATATTCACCTCATTCATTCACTTTCATTTTCAAATTGGGTTATCTCTAAGAATACTTAGAAAAATCATGCCCAGGACTCAGAAATCACATTTTAAATTCAAATAATTTTTATGAAATTAAATACAAAAAATGTTGCTATTTATATTTATTTAATGTTAATCTTTAATGTTTAAAGATTAGACACTAAAGAACTCCAAAGGATGGTATGAGATTATTTTTACAAAAGGTACAATTATTGGAAAGTGGAATTTGGCAAGGCAAAAACCAAATTTTTAAAAGGGTTTACCCTTACCCTGAGCAAACCTGCTTTTTGTAAATTACCACTGTAAAATAAATAACAGACCCAAAGTTGTATATGCTGGCACAGATGCAGAGAGAGGAGAATAATTTTACACTGTTGATGGAACTGCAAACTAATACAGCCTCAGTGGAACAAAGTATGGAGAATCCTCAAAGAACACGAATTAGATCTCCCATTTGACCCTGCAATCCCACTACTAGGCCTCTACGCAGAAGAAAAAACATCCCCTTATCATAAAGACATTTGCACTAGAGATTGTTTATCACAGCTCAATTTACAATCGCCACAATGTGGAAACAACCTAAATGCCCATCAACTCAGGAATATATTAACAAACTGTGGTATATTTATACCATGGAATACTATTCAGTCACAAAAAGATGGTGACTTTACATCTTTTGTATTAACTTGGATGGAGTTGAAACACATTCTTCTCAGTAAACTATTACAAGATTGGAAAAGCAAGTATCAAATACACTCAATACTAATATGAAGCCAGTAGGCAATCTAATTCACATAGGAGAAAACTCATTTCAACTTAAGTTGCAGGGAGGGGGAATGAGGGAGGGAAGAAAGGAAGGATTTAGGGTGCTCCCACTTAATGGACACAATGTAGGGGTACATGGCACACTCTTTGGGCATAGGACACAACTACAAGAGGGATTCTACCTAACAAATTCAAATATTGTGACCTAGATGTTTGCAGTCTCACATTAATCTGAAATAAAAAATAATGTTTTTTTAAAAAAGTATTATTTAATATTTAAATAATATTTAAAAATAAGTTATATTTTAAAATAACATATTTAAAAATAAATATCTGTGAACACAGATAAAATATGTATACATACACACACCCTCTGCAACACATTGGGGAGGAGGGTCCAGTGGAAGAAGGGGAAAGAAAAACCTGTCCATCCCTAGGGAACTGGTCAATCTATGTGTGTCCACTGATAATTATATACTCACTGATATAAAACAATGCCCATAAAAAAATTCCTGTCTGTGCCTATAGAACTGTGTCTGCTGAGAGTAAGTGCATACGTGTATATGAGTAGTCATCATTCAGTAGTTCATGCAAAACAAAAACAAAGATTAGGACAAAAAACATTATACGTGTTATTTTGGGGTGGTGGAGTTTATAGATGATTTTCACTATTATCATTATTACTCTGTGAACTGCCTAAGTCTGTACTATCCAAGAGAACTATAACATGAGGCAATAAGCAATTTCAAAATTTTTTTTTTTTTTTTAGAGACAGAGTCTCACTTTGTCACCCTCGGTAGAGTGCCATAGTGCCACAGCTCACAGCAACCTCCAGTTCTTGGGTTTAGGTTATTCTCTTGCTTCAGCCTCCAGAGTAGCTGAGACTACAGGTACCCATTACAATACCCAGCTAGTTATTTTTGTTGCAATTTTGCCAGGGCCAGGCTCAAACCCGCCACCCTTGATATATGGGGTCGATACTCACTGAGCCACAGGCACCGCCCCACTTTCAAATTTTTTAATAGCCAATATGTAAATAAAAAGTGAAATTAACTTTAATAAATTTCATCTGAACATATAAAACTACCATTTCAACATGTAATCAATATTAAAATGTTAATGAAATGGTTTACTTTTTTTTGTACTAAATCTTAAAAATCCAGGGTGTATTTCACGCTTACTAAACATCTGAATATGAATTAATCACATTTCACTGCTCAACAGCCACATGTAACTAGTGGCTACCAAGTACTTCAATGGATTTCAGAACTAAATCTTCGATGGTGAGCACTGTATTTTTAATGAGAAGGAAATATTTTTTAAATAAATCACTTGACTACTATCAGTGCTTTTTCTAAAGTCTCACAGCTGTGTTATTACATAATTTTTTGGATTACTTCAAACTGCTTCCTAGCATTCTGTGGAAGATTCTTGTTTTTAGAAATGAACAGGTTGATCTAGGGTTACAGAATAAATATACACAATATGACAAAATCAACTTCAAATGCAGCACTAAAATGAGCTTTCCAGTATGTATGTGGGTGTACGCATGAAACCAACTCTCTGATTTCCAGGTTTCCTAGCAGTGACTTTCTGACAGTTAAATTCAATAGTTACTGAATAGGTAAGTACATACCATGAGCATTACTTTGCGCCCCCTTATTACTACGTATAAGATCATTCACAGTGTATTTAACCAAACAGAGTTTAAAAATTCCTCAAAGTTTCCCAGGCATTTCTCAAAAATAGGTAAACGTTCATAATCATTAGGTGTATCAAACACAGGCTCAAAAAATTAAGAATTCATTCAATGTGCCTTCAAATAAACTTAGAAATTCCTACTGGAGGAATTTTCTTCTTCTGTGGAGGGAAAAGGGTAAGATTACACTGGACTTCTCCAGAAACCCGGCAAACAGAAGACAGTGGAGTAAAATACTTAAAGTATTAAAAGGAAAAAAATCCACCAACCTAAAACTCCACACCCAAAAAAACTATTCTTCAAAAGTGAAAGAGAAGTAATTTCTCAAACAAAAATTGAAGTAATTTGTTAACAGTAGGCCTACATCACGGTAAATGTTAAAAGTTCTGCAGAAAAGAAAATGACACAGGTCAGAAACTTGAATATACATAAAGCATGTTGTTAAAGAAGGAATAAATGAAGGTAAAAAAAATCTTTTATGTTCCTTATTTTTCTTTTACCTACCTAAGAGTTTCATTAAAATAACAATAACATATTCAGTGCCTGTGACTTTTGGATAAGTAAAATTAATGACAGCCATGTTATAAAGGACAGGATAAAGAAACTGGGGATATTCTGTTATACGGTACCTCCACTACCCATGGAACAGTGTAGTGAAATTTGGAACTGGACCTAGACTAGTTGTAAATGTATACTGTATACCGTAAGGCAACCACTAGAAAAATTTTAAACAAAAGTATAACTGACATGCTAAGAGAGACAATGGAATCATATAGAATCCTGAATTAAAACCAAAAGGAAGCAGAAAAGAGTAGAAGCAGAAAAAAAGGACAAAAAAATAATAAATGCAGCAGATATTAATACAACTATATCAATTATTATTTCATACATGAATGGTCTAAGTATACCAATTAAAAGACAAAGACTGTCAGAATGCATTTTTTAAAGACCTAACTACATGTTGTCTACATGAAACCCATTTAAAGATACAGAGATAAATAAGAAGCAAAGCAGCAGAGAAAGATATACCATATTAACACTACATCGAAAGAAAGCTGGAATAGCTATATTAATTTCAGGTATAGCATGCTTCAACATACAAAAAAAAATTATTAGGAATAAAGACTGGCACACATTATGATAAAGGCATCACTTCTCCAAAAAGATATTAACAATCTGTAATGTGTATGTGGCTAATACAGAGTGAAAAAATACAAAGGCAAAAATCTCACAGAACTACAAGGACAAAGATAGACAAATCTACCATTTTAGTATGAAAATTCAACACCTCTCTATTGGTAATTGACAGACCTGGCAAGCAAAAAATCAGTAAGGATATAGTTGAACTGAACACCACCAACCAACTGGATCTCGCTGACATTTATAGAAAACTTCATCTAACAACTGCAGGGCACACATTCTCCTCAAGCTCACAGGGAACAATCACCAACAGAGACCGCCTTCCAGGCCGTAACACATACCCTACAAATTTAAAAGAATAGAAATCATACAAAGCATGTTCTCAGATCACAATGGAATTAAACTGGAAACCAGTAAGAGAAACACAGCTGGAAAATTCCAAAATACTTCTAAATATATTTCTAAATAACACATGAATCAACACCTCAAAAGAATTTTTAAAATATTTTTAACTAAATGTAAAGGAAAATAAATCATCAAAATTTATAGGATGCAGCAAAAAAAGCAGTGTGTAGCACTGATAGTAACTAGAAAAGAAAAAAATCAATAATCTAGACATTTATTTTAGGAAATGAAAGAAAGCAAATTAAATCCAAAGTAAGCAGATGAAAATAAAAAATAAAAATCACAGCAGGACTCAATGCAATTAAAAATAGATCAATATAGAAATTTTTTCAATAAATCAATAAAACTGATAAATTTCTAGCCAGACCAAAAAAAAAAAAAAGAAAAAAGGAAAAGAAGTATAATAGAAATTAATGACTTGAGTAATAGAAGAGCAAAAGAGAGCTATCACTACCAATTACAGATATTAAAAGAACAGCAAATAAGTATTATGAAAAACTTTATGTCTACAAATTAGATAATTTAGGTAATTTAATAATTTCTGAAAATACAATCTAATCAAAATTCACAAAAGAACTAGACAATCTGAATAGGCCTATGACTATACAAAAAATTCAATTGATAATTATTAAACTTCTAAAGGTTAGTACCTTTCAAGACTAGTCTCACTAGTGCATTCTACTAAACATTTAAGAAATAAATGACACAAATACTTTACAATCTCTTCCAGAAAGAGAAGCAGAGGAAATACTTCACAACTATTCTGGGAGGCAAGCCCTATGCTAGTGCCAAAACCTGACAAAGACCTAACAAAAAAGGGAAAATTACAAATCAATATCACTCATAAACAACGATCAAAAAAACTCCCAAAATATTAGCAAACTGAATCCAACAATACATGTGTAAGAATTATACATATTATATATGATAACCACATGGAATTTATTCCAGGTATGCAAGAAGGGCCCACACTCAAAAATCAACTAATATAACCAATCCTAAAAATAAGCTAAAGAAAAACTATGTAATTTGTGAATAGATCCAGAAAAGGCATTTGACAAAATCCAACACCATTCCTGATAAAAATCTCAGACTAGAAGGGAGCAACTAGATGAAGAACATCTGTAAATAAGCTACAGCTGACACCATTCTTAATAGTGAAAAACGACATGGTTTCCTCCCTAACACTGGTAACAAAGCAAGAAATCTCCCCATCACCTCTCTTATTCTATACCATTGTAGAAGTTCTAGCTAATGAAGTAAGGACAGGGAAGACCAATAAAACTGTGTTTGGAGATTTTGTAATTGTTTATATAGAAAATCTCAAAGAATCAAAGAAACAAAAATCTTCCAGGAACTAATAAGCTATTAGTTTCTAGATTGTAGTACAAAACTAACATACAAAGTCAACTGCTGTCCTGTGTACCAGCAATAACAGTTAAAATTTTTAATCAGAAACAGCACTGTGTATGTTAGTACAAAAAGAAACACCTAGATACAAATCTTACAAATATGTATAAGATCTGTTATGTCTACAAAATTCTTATGAAAGAAATCAAGAGATGTACATGAACAGTTCATGTTCATCAATAGGAAAATTCAATCCTGTTAACATGTCATTTTTCCACAAATGGATCTAAAAATTCAAGAGAACCATAATCAAAATCTTATTCTTTGGGGGATATCAACAAACTGAAGGGTATGAAAAAGGAAAAGACCTACAATAGTCAACACAATGATGAACAATAAGAACAACATCAGAGGGCTGAAAATACCTGTCCTGAAGACTCACTCTTAAGCTACAGTAATCAAGGCAGTGTGGTATGATCAACAGAAAGACAAAAGACAAAACAGACTGGTGAAGGCTGAGTGTGGTGGCTCACACCGGTAATCCTAGCACTCTGGGAGGCCAAGGCAGGTGGATTGCTTGAGCTCAGGAGTCCAGATGAGCCTCAGCAACTGAGCAAGACCCTGTCTCTACTAAAAATGAAAAACTGAGGCAAGAGGATCTCTTGAGCCCAAGAGTTTAAGGTTCCTGTGAGCTAGGATGCCACAGCAGTCTACCAAAAAATAAAAATGACAAGAAAAAAATAGACTGATAGAACAGAAAAGAAAGCCTAGCAGTAGACCCATACAAAAATAGTCAGCAGATCTTTGACAAAGAAGCAAAGACAATCTAATGGTGAAAAACTAAACATCCAAAAAAAAGAAAAAATATCAAATCTAGGCATCAACATTGCACCTTACACAGAAATCAACTCAAAATGGATCACAGATCTAAATGTCAAATGCTAAGCTATAAAACTTATAAAGAGGACATAAAAAAAACTGAGGTGACTCTGGGGTTGTAATGACTATGATCGATCCACAAAGAAAAAAATGACAAATTAGATTTTATTAAAATTAAAAATTTCCTTTCTGATAAAAAAATGAAAAGACAAGCCACAGACTGAGAGAAAATGTAAGAAAAACACATGATAAAGGAAAGTGACTCCAAAATAAAGAAACTTTTAAAAACTCAACAATAATAAACAGCCTAATTAAAAAATAGACAAGATATATGGATGGCAAATAGTCATATGTAAAGATGGTTAACATTATATGCATTAGGAACTTGCAAATTAAAACAATGATGTACAACAAACTTATTAGAATGGCTAAAATCCAAAACAGTGGTAATAGCAAATGCTGGTGAGGATATGTAGCAAGAGGAACAGGGAGCCAGTCTGTAAAGATTATACAATGTATGATTTCAACTATCTAACATTCCTGGAAAAGGCAAACTTTAGAGAATGTAAAAAAAATCAGTGGATACCAGAGTTCCAGAAGGGGAGGAGGGGACCAAAAAAGTACAGCACAGGTTATTTTTAGGGCAGTTAAACTATTCTGTACAACACCATAATGGCAGATATATGACATTATGCTCTGTCAAAGCAAACCCCAACAACCTGTACAATACTATACACAGAGACAAATCTAACGTAAATTATGGGCTTAAGTTAATAACAATGTATCAGTATTGGTTCAACAACTGTAACAAATTTACCACACTACTGTAAATTGTTAATAACTGGGGAAGGGGAGAGGAGAAAAAAAGATAGGAGTACATGGGAATCCTCTGTACTTTCTGCACTGTTTTCTTATAAATCTAACACTGCTATGACAAAATAGTCTACTGATTTAAAAAAAAAAAAAATCCAAACCAGCTCCCTTGAGCTGACAGTCCTTCAAACACAAGTATAAACCAAAAATCAAGAATAGGCAGACAACTGATGAAAACTAGCAGAGAGGAGTAAATGAAAATATAGTGTAAGTAATTCTGCCAGAAAAACAATTTTTTCGATGAGAATTAAAAAAATTAGTGTACAAATTCTAGCATTCTATAAAAAATTAAGAATCACACATAACAGCAAAAAATGTGACCCATAATGGAAACAACTGACACAGAGGTAGAAACAGTAGACATACCTGAATTCCATATATTTCAAAAGCCAGAGCACAGACTGAACCTGCTGTAGAGATGTGGAGTATATATTTTTAGAAAATCCCAAATCAAACGTCTATAAATAAAAACTACTATATCTGAAATGAAAAACAAACCCAATGGATGGATTTAATGGTAGCTTAGACCCTGTAGATAAAATATCTTTAATTTAAAGACACAGAGACAGCTCTTATCCAAAAAAAAAAGAAAAAGACAGAAAAAAAAAAAAAAAAGACTTGTGCAGCAGTGAGGTGAGGGACAACTTGAAGCAATATAACACACGTGGCACACAAGTCCAGGAGGAAGGAGAGTACATACATGAATAAATAATGTCTGAAGAATTTCCAAACTTGATGTAAACCTTTTATAAACTCAGGAACTGAGAAGTGTTAAAAAAAAACTCCAGCACCAAAAACAGTAAGACAACCACACAAAGGCACGTAATCATGAGATCCCTTAAACCCAGTAATGAAGAGAAAAATTTAACAAGCACTCAGAGAAAAAAAAAACAAAAAATGCTATGTACAGATTTAAAAAAAAAAAAAAATACAACAACAGCAGATTTCCTGTCAGAAACAATACAAACCAGAAGATACTGAAGCAACATCTTTAAAAAATAGAAAGAAAAAACTGTCAACTTAACTTGAATATATCTCTCAAGAACTGGCAAAATGCAGTCTTTCAGAACTACAGAAGTCAAAAATCAAAAGTAAAGGAATGTAAAAAGATAACACTATCAATCAAAACAAAGGTGCAGGGCGGCGCCTGTGGGTCAGAGGCATAGAGTGCCGACCCCATATGCTGGAGGTGGTGGGTTCAAACCCAATCCCGGCTAAAAAAAAAAAGAAAGGTGCAGTAGCTGTATCAGTACCAAGCGAAGCTGATTTCAGAGCAAGGTATATCAGAGACAAGGGAGGTCATTTCACAAAGACAACAGTCAATTCATCAAGAGGACTTAACAACTGAAAATGTTGGTACACCTAATGCAGAGGTTCAAAACACATATGAAGCAAAAACTAATAGAACTACAAAGAGAAACAGACTGATTCTTAATTACAGTTAGAGAAATAATACTCCTCTATCAATAACTGATAAGAGCAAGCAAACGGTAAATCAGTAAGAACAAAGAAAACTTGAAGACTGACCAACCTGACACCACAGTAGCTGCAGAACGCCCTGCCCTACAGTGATACACACTCTTCCAGAGCGCACATGCAGCATCAATTCCCACCATGTCTGGGTTATAAGACACTGCTCAATGAAAGGACTCATTATGTCCAGCAACAATAGAATGAAGTCAGAAATCAGTAATGAAAAGATACCTGGAAAATCCCTAAATGTTTAGAAACCAAATTTCATACTTTAAAAAAAAACCCATTTAAATAAATGAAAATGAAACACACCATATCCACTATGTGGGATGCCAACAGAGTAGTACTTCAGAGAAAATGTATTACCACTAAATATCTATATTAGAAAAAGAAAAAAGGTCTCAAATCAATTATACCACATATCAGTAGTTACAAACTTAAGAAACAACGGAAGAAAAGCAAATTAAAAGCAAAGCAAGCAGAAGGAAATAAAGAGCAGAGCAAAAATCAATACAATTTTAAAAAAACAGCAATCAATGAAACCAAAAGCTGGTTCTTTCAACCAATCAATAAAATTGATAAATCTTGGGCCAGAATGATCAGGAGGGGGAAATGTGACATCTTGAATTTAATTTAAAATGGTACAGGAAAAAGAAAAGTAAGTAGAGATATGTGGCAAACAAGACTGGTTATGAGATGAAACCCACTGAAGCGGGGTGACAGCAGGTGTGTGGAGTCCCATATGCTATTCTACTTTATGCTATGTTTAAAAGTGTAGTAAAAAATGTCTTTTTAAAAAAGGATGAGGTCAACCTGTATGGTCCTCGTATAAACTGCCCAGAATATGATCTCTTTCAGATAAGAGGCAGAAACGCATACACGTATGTGTACATATATATATAGAAAAGGATAGGAAAGAATTAAATCATTAACAAGAGCTTTCTATGGAGCCTGGTTGTATTGGGCAGAGGGGAGTAAAGAATTATTTCAACTTGTAACTCTGTTCGGTATACTATGTGTGTTTTAAACAATGAATTCACAGTCATCTGTCACTTAACAAGAAGGATATATTCCAAGAAATGCACCATTAAGAGATACAGTCATTGTGTAAACATCATAGAATGTATTTACACAAACCTAAATGGTATGAATAATCTACTTCAAACATAGACTTCTTGCTCTTAACCAATTCTATACAGCATGTTATTGTATTGAATATTGTAGGCAACTATAATATTGGTAAGTATATGTATATCTAGGGCTATCTAAACACAGAAAAAAATATAGCAAAAATATGGTACAAAAGATCAAAAATGGAACACTTGCAACAGGTACTTAATATGAGTGGAGCATGCAAGCCCAGAAGTGACTCTGGGTGCATTGGTGAATGAACAGTGAGGGAATGGGAAGGCCGAGGACATAACTGTACACTTTTACACAACTGACAGCACAGTAGGTTTGTTTACATCAGGCTGGCATCACCACAAACACGTCATGTACCGGACTACACTGTTATGACGACTACAACATCACTAGGTGATAAGAGATTTTTCTTATCCCGGCTTCATTATCATCTTCAGGGACCACGGCTATATACGTGATCTGTCATTGACCGAAACATCTTTACATGGCACATGACTGTAATTGGGCTATTATTTTTGTACTTTTTTAAAAAGGTTAAAGAAATGGCTAGAACATATAATTATAAAACTACAGAAGGAAATAAAACAAATAAAGTTGGGCAATGTAGCAAGACCATCTCTACAAACAGTAAGAAAAATCAGCCAGATATGGTGGCACGTGCCTGTATTCAGAGGCACATATTGGGAGCCTAAGGCAGGAGGATCCCTCAACCTCAGGAGTTTCAGGTTACAATGAGCTATCACTGTGTCAATGAATTCCAGCCTAGGTGACATAGGAAGACCTGGCCTCTTAAAAAAAAGAAAAAAAAAAAGATTTAAATAAAAAATACTTGCTTTCTAATAAAGAAGCCTCAATATGTTAATCATTCCTAAATTAATCTACAAATCTAATCTTATTCTAAATCAAAGCAAGTATTTTTCTGGTGAAGGGTTGGGATAAAGGGTAAAGCTTTATGGCCAGGTATGGCTCAGTGCCTGTGGCTCAAGGTGCTACATACATCTGAATTGGCGAGTTCAAATCCAGCCTGGGCCCACCAAACAACAA
>NW_003852432.1:5108347-5115685 GCF_000181295.1 Otolemur garnettii | reverse complement strand
AAATATTAAGTATAAGCACAGAAAATACTGAAAAGGAGTAATGATTAACTTATCAAATCAAATTGCATCGCAACTATAAAACTACACTAACTAAAATTCTATACTGGCCAAGAAAAAGACAAAGGCAAAAATAAATCTAAGTACTTTGGTAATTTAGTAAGTTACAAACACAGCATTTCATATAAGTGGGAGACATAAATTGTTCCATAAGTGGTGTTGGGACAACTAGTCATAGAC
The DNA here is from genome assembly GCF_000181295.1 of Otolemur garnettii. Classification (NCBI taxonomy): domain Eukaryota; kingdom Metazoa; phylum Chordata; class Mammalia; order Primates; family Galagidae; genus Otolemur; species Otolemur garnettii. The sequence continues at coordinate 5,115,448 of NW_003852432.1, read as the reverse complement.
AACTATACAGCTGGATTACTTCTATACTCATTTTCCAATTCACTTCCAGAAAAATTAAAGATTATATGTTCAAAATAGAATAATAAAAGTACTGGGAAAATATTCGCAAATATTTTTACAGTTCTGAGGTAGGAAACTTTAAATAAAAACAGATACACTTACAGAAAGAATACCAAATTTAACAACACAAAAATTAAAAGCCTATATAGTGACCAAAAATATGAAAATGACTTTTTTCCAAAATGTAAATGACATATTGCCAAAAAACCCTGTAATATATAATTATCTTTAACATATAAAGAGTTCCTTCAAGCCACTAAGAAAAAGACAACCCAAAAGAAAAATGTTCTAAAAAAAATACGCAATTCACAGAAGAAATATAAACAGCCAAGAGACACGAAAAGTGTTCAACTGTACTAAAAACTACAAATCAAACAAAGAGATGTTTTCCCCAGTGAGACTGTCAAAAACAAAAAATGATTTTGTACTACCTAATGTTGATGAGAATCTAGTCTGGTAAAAACTGTCAATAAGCGGTATCTATCAATATTTTTAATGTCATGCTTTCCGATTTTAATTGTTAAAGCTTATTCTATAGGAATACTTGGGAAGGTTGCATAGAAATATATACATTTGAGTTTTCATTATAGCATTGTTTCTACAGGTGAAAATTTGGAAGGCCAACATATCTACTGTTAATGTGCTCAATTGTATTCCCCAAAGTCCTAACCCCTTATCTGTGAAAGGTGAACTTATTTGATAAAAGGGTCTCTGCAGGTAAAAGTAAGTGTTTAGGACTGACCCTAATCTGACTGGTGTCTAAAAAGACAAAGAGACAGACAAGACAGTGTGAGGACATATGTGGAGACTAAACCTCAAATTCCTGGGATCAGGCAATCCGCTTGTCTTAGCCTCCCCTGTAGCTGGGACTATAAGTACATGCCACCATGCCTGGCCGGATTTTTTCTTTTTATGCAGAGATGGGGGTCCCACTATGTTGCTTAGGCTGGTCTCACACTCTTGGCCTCAAGCAAGAACCTGGGAGTTTGAGACTGCATTAAACTATGATGACACCACTGCGCTTTAGCCCCAGCAATAGAATGGGACCCTATAGTGGGTCTCAAATAAAAAAAAAAAAAAATCAGTTCCTTTACTAATATGAAAATTCCGTAGATGTTTTTAGGTATCCGCTGATACTTTTAGGGCAACAAAAAGAATTCACCATACTCAAGAGAGCATTTCACTTAAATTTTTTTTTGTTTTGGACCCATGGCATAATAAACATGATTTCTATGTAGTTTTAACTTCTTCAAATCTGGAAGTTTAAAATACAACTTGAAAAACATTTCCTTGTCCTGAAGTTACTGTGTATATGCCTTGTGATACTGTCAATCCACTCATCATTTTTAACACATCTAGATGTCCTTCACATTTCTCTTTGCTTCAATCTAGCTGGTCTTTAAGAGTGTTCCTTTCCCAGAGGCAGACTTCTATAGTAAATCTGCAGGTCGAGCAAAAAGTAAATGGAAGCTGGGTACTGTGGCACTCGTCTGTAGTCCTAGCTACTTAGGAGACTGAGGTAAGGGGGTCACTTGAGACCAGGAGTTCAAGTCTTCAGATCATGCCTGTAAATAGCCACTTCACTCCAGCCTGGGCAACATAATGAGACCCTCTAATTTAAAAAAATAATAATAAAAAGTTTTAAAAATCACTATGGCAGAGGAACGAAGAAGCCAAGGACATTGAGAATGTCTTAGTTCATTTTGTGGTGCTATTAACAGAGTACCTGACACTGTGTAATTTGTAAAGAACAGAGATTTATTTCTTACAGCTCTGGAGGTTGAGAAATTCAGGGTCGAGAGCCCCCACATCTGGCAAGGACCTTGCTGCTCTGACATCCCATGGAGGACGGGCAAAAGAACAGATGACGAGAAGAGAGTCAAACTCATTCTTTTATCAAGAACTCACTCCCCTCAAAACTAACCCTTCTCCTGCAGTAATGGCATTAATCCAAGGATCCTCAAACTTTTTAAACAGGGGGCCAGTTCACTGTCCCTCAGGCTGTTGGAGGGCCAGACTGTGGACGGCTGCTAAGCAGGACAGGCAACGGTGGCAAAAACACCCAGCGGGTGGGATAAATGTCCTAGGCGGGTGGTATGTGGCCTGTGGGCCGTAGTTTGAGCACCCCTGCATTAATCCATTCATGAAGATAGGACTCTCATGACTTAACCACCTCTGAAGGCCCTACCTCTCAACACAGTTACACTACGGATTAAGTTTCCAAACACATGAACTCCTGACAGAGGGACACATTCAAATTACAGCAAAAAACAAACAGGAAGTTATAGTAATAGAAATACAATGTTACTGCATCTCCTTCATTTGATTCTATTTTCTAAAGGGGACTTTTCTACATTTATAATTCTACATTGAATTACTTCAACTTTTTCAAAAGGGTCACAATTCCTCTACAAAGAGTTAACTCCAAAGAAAAGGGAGTTTTCTGCCTTACTGCCTCTACTTTTCCCTAGAAACTTTTTGAAAGTCAAATCTGACTTCGTGGTTCCCCATGAACTTGTGCCATAATTCCTTAAGTGTATTTTTGTCTACTACCTATGAAATGAATTTCACTCTCTTATATAGCTATTATAGTGGTGCAGCCTTCTAGTACTTCTAAGAATACTGACAGAGATGCAATAAAAAAAAGTTTTATTTTTTGTTATACTGCATTTATGAATACAGTTTAACATGTCAATCATTTTCCAATTACTAAACAATACTAAATATAGCAAGTCCTCTAATAACATCATCTTATTCAACATCCTTTCCTTGTAACACTGGTGAGAGGCAAAAATAAAGAAAAAAAAAAAATTCCCAGCCAGGGCCACTGTCTGTGTGGAGTTCACATGTTCTCCCAGGTTTGCACAGGTTTTCTCTGGGTATTTGGGCTTCTTCTCACATCCCAAAGATGTGCCCACTTAGGTTCACTGGTGTGTCTACATTATCTTCGAAGTTAGGGCACCCAGGAATGGAAAGGTGTCCACGATTGGTTCTCATCTTGCAACCTGACCTACTGGGATAGGCTCAGGCCACCCATGACCCTAAACTGGAATAACTGAGCAAATAACGACCTTGTTTTTATTTATCTTCTTAATGTATGAGGTCAAACAATAAAGTTCATGAACTCATCCTAGAAAAAGTGCTACACACCTCACTGCTAAATATCACTACAGTCACCTTCAAGGTGAAGTCCTTCCCTTAGGAAGGTGTGCACCAAAACCAGTGCCTACTCCACCTTTCAAAGCACTTTTTCGAGGATCAATTTGGAAAACAAGTTGTCAGACCCCATAAACAACCTCCTCTATGAAAAACAATCACCAATCCAGTCTCATTAACATCTAGGCATATTTACAGCTAATGAGATAATGTTTCTACATACATTTTCTGCTGGTGGTTATAATGCCTGTTTTTAGCAAAATTCCCTTCCTGGCCCTCTATAAATGGGACTAAGTTCTGCTGGAGACTTTATAATTGTCCATGAGTTCTCACCCGGTACTGCCTTGATTCAGGCCCTCATCATATTTCATTTGCAGTACTGTGAACACCTATCTGATCTTCTTTGTCTCCACTCTCACAATCCTCAACTTACCTTCTATATTGCCTCTATTTTTCCCTGGAAACTTTCTAAAAGTCAAATCTGACTTTGTGGTTCCCCAATAACTCATGCCATAACTTCTTAAGTGTACTTCCCTCTAATATTTATGAAATGCACATTGTTATTTTAAGGGATCAAAACACTGCTGTAGAAAAAGAGTTTGTTTTAACTTAACTCCCAAACTATTGACCAAAGATTTTCAATGTTCTGGAGAATTAACCTCTCAAAAACAGTGGAATTCAGCAAAGGTTCTCAAACTGGGATATGTGAGAATCTTCTGTCAAGCTTGCTAAAAACAGAAATGTTCAAGCTCCACCTGAGACCCCAGTGAATTTCAGGATTATCTAGGAAATGCACCTGCCCATAAACATTTCTAATAATTTCTACAATGACTCCAATTCTATATTTAAATGTGAGAATCCAAGCAGAAACTCCCCTTCTTGTTCCATAACAAAACTGTTAGCAGGTTTCCTAACTTTTCAAGCTGTTTCATACCTCTCATCAACCTGGGAAATACCTATTAATCTTAATTATTCAGGTTATCACCCATTCTAAAAAGGTTTTCCTTATCCTCTCTCCCACTATCTTCTCCTTTAATCTCCTAAGTCTTTATAAAAATAGTTTCCACATATCTACACACAGTCCTTCTAATCCACACAACCACCCTATGAGATAGTATCTCGGTTTTACAGATGAGAAAACCAAATGTAGGAAAGGTTACGAAACTTGTCCAAAGTGACTCCGAGTTTGAACTCACGTTTGCTGTTTAATGAATATACGGCCAAGGCATCTTCCCTGGTGACGTGCAGCCTCTTACACATCACTCTTGAATACTGACTTATTATTTTACATGTTTGCTTCCCTTTTCAGACCTAGTAAGCTCCCTGAGGGCAAGTATCAAGTCTTCCCTGATCTTGTCCTCATTTAGTCACTCAATAAATGCTTGTTGGATGAAAGAAGAAATAAAACATTCCAGAGCTGGGACTATAACCACTTCAGTTTGTTTCTTGAATTCTCAGAGCTCCAAATAAGACTTCTTATCTCACACATTTGGTATGAAATATAAATCTAATTACTGGATTTATTATGAGACAACTTATATCAGTATTGTTTTAAACTACAAAAAACTGTATAATTAGCAAAAGGGGAAAAATTTATCCCCCAAATTAAAATATCTGTCTTCTTTTACTCTCTAATAACTGGAGACTTCAAGTTTGAAGGCTAATCTCCAAAACAATTTTATCCCACAAGAGCAGGCAACTGTAACAGTGTGTTTTAAAATGACAGAAATTCAAAAAGTGAAGCTTATTAATACTGTACAAGATAAAGATATTGAGCACTGAATGACAGCCTACTCAACAATCTGCGCATGCATAATGCTATCTTTATCACAGTACTCTTTTATATCTATTATACTTTGAGACCAGCTATTGGTAACCACAGAACAATAAGCAATTAGTATAAATGTAACACCCTCCCTACTTAAGTGAATGCGTCGGGTTATGTAAAACACCTCTATTTCCTTAGCAAATGTAATAAACCTGCAAAACTGAAATTATTTTTTTTCATTTCAAGTAACTGAACATTCAAACCGCTGGAAATTTTCCTTAATTGAAAATACACAAAAATCAGTACTGCTTTAAGAATCATCCATTTTAATTACTTCAGTTTTTGGTGGAAAGAACATGACTTTAACACTACTTTTAGAATAAATCAGTAACGAGGGCAAAAGCTCTTCTAAAACACGATGTAGTAGAAAGCATAATCAGGTCAGGAATCAGGTTAGGCATCAGGAATCTTGGTTTTCTAGTCCTGGTTACATGACTAAATTGCTGTGTGACTTGGTGCTTCCTGGCTCAGTTTTCACATTTTTTTTAACAAAGTTTGTGTAGGAGGAGAGGGGGGACTTCATTATCTCTCAAGTTGTTACTCTAAACTTCATTATCTTTCAAGTTGTTACTCTAAACTCCGACTCTGAGCCACCCCTTTCGTTTCATTCTTCTAATCAGTAAACTCAATGTTCTTTAAATTCTTAAATATGAAACACATCTGAAATTTAAAAGAAAAATTCAATCTCCCAACCCGATGGCACAGGAGACAAAGGGTAGACACCTATAAAGTTAACAATTAATCCAGTAACTTTCCAGAAATTGTCTAACTTCTTAAAACAGCTGGTGTAATCTGGTCTGGTTTATTTAATGTAACGAAGAAAAGTTCTAAGAAGATAATGTTCTGCTGAGATTTCCATAGGTGTATCCTGAGTTCCAGTGGCACAAATTCTGCAGGTGTTAGCAAGCCAAGAGGGAAGAATGGGACCAGCCGGCATTTCAACAAACCACAGTCAACCCAGTCGCCCACAGCGAGATCCCAACCAGGCCTACACCACGGAGAAAACCTCCCCACCCCCAGAAGCGCTAGCAGCCAATGTAATGAATGCTTCCGTCAACAACACACATTCCCCTTCCCACAGCAGAACTCCTTGCTCCCAACCAGCCATCTGGGGCTGGAATCCGCCACAGAGCCCTAACTTAAGAACCATTCTCGGCCCCCAAAACCAAGAACTACCAGAGACTGAGGTTTCCCCTTGCGCATGGCTGCGGGGAGAGCAGCACCCCCTCCCACCTAGGAAAAAAAAATCAGTGAGAAGAAGAGTAGAAACCAGGCCTAGGCGAGATTGCTGGAGAAATAAACCCTGTTTCTCTGCAACCGTTCTTGCCCTTTCTCTGATCTGAAGAGTGCCCAGAGACCTGCCCTCAACTTCGTTTCCTCCTGGTAGCCTTAAGGGAAATCAAAAGTCACCTACAGTCCACTTCATTACTCGATCTATCCGCTCGTCAAACCGGGCATTGTTAAGGAAGGTACCCCCAGATTAAACAGTAAGAGGTGTAACTAGAGCCAGAACAGGGGCCCAGCTGCTGAGATGAAGCAGCTCCTGCAGGAAGAAAATCCCCTTGTGGCCTGAAAGTAAAGTTTTAAACAGCAGCAAGGACGCGGCCGGGTGCCTGGCCAAGCCGGGTCCCAGGGCAGGCCTGCAGAGGTGACACTCCCTTGTTCCCCAGCGGCTCGGGGAGGCGGCCCCGGCGCGCACCCGGGGAGCAGGGTTAGAGGCGCCGAAGTCGGGCCGGTGCCGGCCGAAGGCCTGGCCGGCTGCGGGACTCTCCCCGCGCCACTCCCGCCTCCTTCCCCACTCCCAGTTCCCGGCCTCTGAGCTCGGGCCCGGGAGGTAACGTCGGGGGTGGCGACGCGCGTCTTGGCCACTGACCACACATTTCTTGCCGAGGAAGGTGAAGAGGGACTCGTTTTCCTGCGGGGTGAGCAGCAGGGACCCCACGTTGGTGACCCTCCGCTGCGGCGGCGGCTGCTGCTGGCCGGAGCTCATGGTTCCACCGGCGGGGTTGGGAGTCCAGGGCCGTCTGCTCCGGCGAGTGGGCGAGAGCTCGTTCCCC
>NW_003852432.1:5105400-5108185 GCF_000181295.1 Otolemur garnettii | reverse complement strand
CGGCTAGGTTCGTGCCGGATGGTCCTTGTCCTCGCGCTCCGGCGACTGCGCTAAACTCCCAACTCCTCCTACAACCCTCCCGCAGCGGCGGCGGCGGCGGCCGCAAAATCCAACATGGCAGCGGGGGCGGACGAGACCACAGGACGGAGGCCGCGGGGGAGCGCGCCGGAAACGCGCGCCGGCACCGGAGGACCCGCCACCCCGCGCTGCCCGGCCCCGCCCCTCCGGCCGAGGCGCTGGCGGCGCGGGTGGAGTGGCCGCGCGGTCTGCGGTCCCGGCCTCGGCCTCCGGCTCCTGGCCTGGCCGGGTGGGTACCCGGGCCCAGCAGCGCTGTTTGAAGAGAGGATGTGAGTTCGGATTCGCCCGCGCCGCCGAGCAGCCGGTCCCCCTTCTGCAGGCGGGCACCTTCCCTGAGCGCCCGTGAGGACCCGGGTGGGCCGCGGAAGCCGCGCTCTCCAGTCCCTTGTCCAAAAGGCCCGGAATGCGGAGGCCGAGATTCTGGGAGAAGAGTGGCGCTTTCCGTGTTCCTCGCTGAGTTCGATGGTAGCCGCAGGTGCCTGAGATTTCTTTAACTTTGTCCAGACTGCAGCAGTGGAAGTGGAGGAATGAACAGGCCTCTCCCAGGATTGTGAAAGAGATCTACTTGATGGATGTTACAAAAAAACAAACTCGCTTGACTTCTCCCACCCACCTGGAGTGTCACTTGGGACGAATGTATTTGTCACATTTAAATTCAGATTCTTTTAAGGGTCTTGAACACATTTGTTGTCTTTTTTGTCTCCTGAATTGGAAAACCTCTTCCTCTTCCCCACCCCCATCTTTTTCTCTCCCTCAAACCCTAAAGTTCATGTTTCTTTTATAGCCAAAATAAATGTGGCTATTTGGGGATATCACAAAGAAGAAAATCTATCTGGTTTAGTACTTAGAAGTAAATGTCATTTTTTTTCTAAATTTAAATGCCTCAAAACATTGAACGTTATCTATGATAACGCCCTCTGTTCTGTAAGCAACTGTTGTAAAATAAAATTTTGCATTATGAACGAGGTAATACAGATCGTAACGAATTTTATAAAATAGGCATCAGAACTTTCATATTAAACGTATTAGCATTTATTGTGTAAAGTTTGTCATATTCTATAAATGCTTTATTTCAACAAGCAAAGTTTTATGTTAAATTTAATCAAAATGTCTATAACAAACTTTGGGAAAACTTCGATTTTAACATCTCTGATAGCTCCCAATAGAAATCTCTGATGTATTAAACAAATTAATAAATTATTGTCAGTGAACTTAGAGAACATTATAAAAAAATTTAAAGTTCCCCCTAATGAAATTGGCTGAGAAGGAATAAATCGACAAAGGAAAATGAGAATATATATCCTTGGCAGTTCCCATATAAAATATGGAGATTTCAAAATTAAGCTTGATTAATAACATTAGGGGTAAATAAATTTTTTTAAAGCTGGCCAGTGAGGTGGCTCATGCCTGTAATCCTAGCACTCTGAAAGTCTGAGGCAGGAGGATCACTTGACCTACGGAGTTTCAGACCAGCCTGAGCAAGATGAAGACCCTGTCTCTACTAAGAATAGAAAAAAAATTGGCCAAGCATTGTGGCCAGTCCCTGTAGTCTCAGCTATTACCTAAGCTGAGGCAGGAGGATCATTTGAACCCAGGAATTTGAGGTTGCTGTGAGTTAGGCTGAGGGCATGGCACACTAGCCTGGGCAACAGAGTAAGACTCTGTCTTAAAAAAAAGCAACAGGACTAGTTATATAATAATTAGGTTTTGAAAGGCAGTAGCACAAACATAAACCTGGAGTTGCCTTTTAGTTACAGAACTAACAAACTTAGAATCTAAATCTATTTTTTATCAAAATGTAACTCCTATAAGTTGAAAGGACAATGACAGCAAAAAGCAGTACAAATTCTTGAGAAATGATAAAAATTAGAGTCCTATGAACAAGTACAGTACAGGATTCAAATAGGCCCCAGTTGTAGTTCCTGTTAGGATTCTTACAACATACGGACTTTAGACAAGTTGCTTCTGTGAGTCTGGTTCCTCACCCATTAAATGAAAATAATATACTTCATAAGGGTGTAGTATAAATAGAGATCATTGCACCTGCTTCAAAGTTGTGGAAATACAAAGTTGCAGCTAGATAGGACGAATACACTATAGTGTTTAATGTGTGTAAGTGTATAAGACTGTATTAATTACAGTCTTCCTACAGTGGCCTAGGACGTTTCAAATAACTAGAAGGATAGTGAGCGCTCCCAACAGAAAGATAGTAAAAATTTGAGATGATAGATACACTAATTACCCTCATCTGATCTCTATACATTGTATGTATCATCATTATGTGCCCCATAAATATGTGCAATTATTAGGTGCCCATTAAAAAACTTTTTTAAGTAAAAAATGAAATACGAAAAAAAAAGAGCATATGTAAAGTACCTGAAATACAGTGGTTACTGAAGTATTAGTTGTTTATCATGGAAAGTTTTTCTGTATGGTCTGTTCTGCTTTCCTCGAACTAAAGGATCAAGACTTGAACTGAGAAATGTATTTTTACCTTTGTTTAATATAAGCCTGATTCTTCAAAAACTGTCCTTCAAATTTACAACTCTACATTATTCCCCAAATTTATAGTGACGAACTTGAGGCATGATCCTTTTGTTAGCAGAATTTCTGATTAGCCTATGTGTTACGTTTCGTAGGCTATATAGATATCCCAGTATGCCAAAATAACAACTTTTTTTTTTTTTTTTTTTTTTGAGACAGAGCC
>NW_003852432.1:5093744-5105123 GCF_000181295.1 Otolemur garnettii | reverse complement strand
GGAGATGCAATCCTATTAGCTTCTAATTAATAAAAATTGAAAGAGCAATTTTATGCTAGAAATACCAGCTTTTAGAACTTGTAGACCACTGAGCTATCTTGAAAACAGGAGAGAGAAGTGGGAGAGGACTCTGGGGGAAAAAAAGCAGCTCTGAGGTGAAGGTTAATGGACAGTAAGTTAAGCCTAGAACTATCTATTGTATGCTGAGGAACTATTTAGTTCTAACCATTTCATGGTCTCTTATTAGTCTAGTTCTGCTTTCTTTAGACTTGAAGATGGAAAACTGTAACCATCATAGCTTTTTTTCTCAAGTCCAAACCATGTCTTTAATTTTTCCTCAAAATTTTGAATATAGTACAGTTTGTCCACAATACTGTAATTTAAGTTTTTATTTTCAACCCTTTCATTATTATTTTTATTTATCTCTTGCCTTTTCCAATTACTTGATGATGACTTAAAATGTGGAAAATATAAACATGAACATTTCACTGGAAATGTGACCTCCTTACTCATTGGAGCACGTGAGTGAGCAGTGTTGGGAGATTCCCCCATGCCGTGCAAAAGGACTTCTGTTTTTCCCCCTGCTCATCCTGAGACCAAGCAGTACTAGCTGTATTTGTTTCAAACATTTAGCAAGTCCTTGCTTTTATTCTTGATGGCATATCCTGTATTTGGCAGAACACAAGACCATCTTTCTCTCTGTTTCCTTTGGCAAGTTATTTTCTTATCTCAAATGTTTTTACCCCGTTTGAGAGATTGGATTTGATCCAGGAAACACGCCTTCTATCTCCTTTCAACTGAATGTCTTGAAGTTTGTGAGCTAGATTATGAAAATTGTAGGGATTTCATCTTCATATACATGTAAAATGTATATGGTATATTAAAGGCATACGAATATAACTAAGAAAAAGGTGATTCTTGGGTTTAATTTCTTCCATTTGACTTCCCTGGCTTTAAGTAGGATATATTCTAGTACTTCCATTTTCTTCTTTCCTTCTCTGTTATGATCCTTGGAGGTAAAGCCTTCACTTTAACAAACAACATCAGGGTAACTTATTTATGGAAATGAGGGCATAGGAGGTATTTTCAGATGCATTCTCAGGGTTGTCGTTATATATACTTTGCACATGTCTCTTGTTTGGTTCTTTGCTACCCACTCTTCTTCTTTAGAAACACCATTGTTTATGTCCTGTTGCAAGTCCTCTGAAGCACTGTCTCTCGCTACTGTTAATCATTTAAAAGGTGGTGACACCCTTCAGGGAGGGGGATGTAGAGGTGCTGCACACAGGGTCTGGGGCATTCAGCAGCCACCTTAACCATCACTGCGGCTGCTGAGGGGCTGCTTGACCCTGGAAGAGCTGAATTACAGAGACAGAGCCACAGCAAATCTGGATATGGCAAGGGCAGTGAATGCCACTACTCATGCACCCTTTGGTGTTACGTGTTTATAAATATTCATGTTGTAAAACATCTGTGCACATTTTTATGGAAATGTTGCTTATCGCAGTGCTTCACAGAATTTGTCCTAGTACATGTTCTCCCAAGTTAAATGTTAAATGTTTTATTTTTCACCAACTAAAATGTTGAAGAGTAACTAACAAAATGTTTTTTTCCTTCTCCTTTTAAAATTCATTTTAAGCATAAGCCTCTTTGGGTCTTACATTTTTAGGAATAGACAGTTCACTTACAACCTATTCTAATTTATTACTGATATTAGTGGAAAATTGGCTTCTTATTCCTGCTACTGAATTACTGGTGATCATTATTACCACTATATATGGCCTTGTCGCCAGATACTTGATACATAACCTTTATTCAAGAAATGATTTGAAGAGCTAAGTATGTTCCCAGGATTCTGCTTACTGGTTTCCTGGCTGCTGCTCTTCAACTTTAATGAATATTCAGTGGCTCTTAGTTTAATTATTCCAAAGGAGAGAAGAACAACCTTGGTCGCTTTATTGTAATGTACTCAAGGCCCATCTCAACTATAGATGAGTAGGCAGCTTGGATACCCGGGATAATGTAAAGAGGTCAGGTGCTCTACTATCTTATATTGGGGTCAAGGATAAGATATTTTCTACCATTTATCTTTTTTAAAATTGATTCTTATTTTTTATAAAAGTGATCAACACACATCATTTTAAAAATCAAGTAATATTGTAGAACATAAAACAGAAGCTCTGTTCTCCCCTCACTATCCCCCTTTGCTCACCTCAAACTCTTTGAACTATTTTTTCTAGTATTTTCATATATATTTTCTTAATAGTATGAAAGCTGTTATTTATTGGTTGATCTGTTTAAAACATTACCTATTAACTTCCTATCATAAATAGTGAGAATTTCTCTCAAGCCACCACTTCTCCATCTCTTCTCCCCAATGTAATTATAGCACAATTTGTATTTAAATCATTATCAGAAAAATAACATGTGTTACTCTCTGGAGAGTTAGGGGTTACACTATGATTATATGCCTGTATTGATTTAACTTTGTTGCAATTGTTTTTGCCCTCATTAATTTCCTTAAATGTTCTTTAAATTTGTTTCATTTCCTCTATACTTTTAACTATAAAATCCCTCCTCATCTTATTTACCACATAATCAAATGTATAAGTAATCGATTAGATGCACTAATTTAATTTTCTTAATCAGATACCTCACTCCTAAAGCGCTCTGTCACCTCATATTAATCTGGATTGTTGCTGGAAAAGCTATTGTCTGGAAAATTCTTTAGTTGCCATACTGAGTTTTCTTTCACTTCCTTTCTGTGTTGAACCCTCTGTTTCTTGTATCCAAAGTTATCTATCTTGTTTTACCCCCATCTTTCAGTAGTGTACATCCTTTAGTAGCTGTACACTTCCAAGAAAAAGTACCTAGAAGGTAAGGTTTTGAGACTTTGCCTATCTAAGTTTTATTCTAATTTCACTCTTGGCTGATAGTTTAACAGGGTATCGAATTTCAGGTTGAATATCAGTTTTCCTCAGAATTTGAAGGTGTTATTTCACTGATTTTTAATTTTCAACACTGCTGTTGAGTCTGATGTTATTCTGATTCTGATCCTTTGTATGCGACTTTTTATTATCTCTGACAGTTTTTAGAGTGTTCTCTTTGATCTTGGGATTTTGAAACTCCATGCTGCACCATAGCGGGATATTTTTAGATTCACTGCGCTGGGTATTCTAAAGGCCCTTTCAAACCTAAAACTCATGTCCTTTAATTCTGGAAATTTTTCTTGGGTTTTTTCCTTATCATTTTCACACCTCAATTTTTACCTTTTCTCTTTCTGGAATTCCTGTTGTTCAAATGCCAGACTTCCTGATTCATCCTCTGCCCAGCTAGAAATTACACTCCAATTTCACTGTGGAACTCTTCGATTAAGCTTCTGACTGCTGTCATCTCTAGGCACAGACACCATAAATGCACCACTGAAGCTGGGGATTAAAAACTAGAATTTTTCCTCAGCTTCTGAAAGCTGGATGTTACAGCTGTTACCCTAGCGGAAATGGATTCCCTGAGCCACCTGATTCCTCATTTTATGTGCTCTTAAATCATAGTTGCCCATGGGAAAGGCCACACACCTGTGCCGTAGCTGCAAGGAAGCCTGAGATTTCAGGTTCAACCCTAGGGATCTGCAGATTCATAAGATCAGAAATTCCCTGAACACAGAAAAGGTGTTCAAAAGGTACTCGGCAGTGAGTTAATTCCATTAGAGATAGTTGAAATTTCATCACATTCAGTGACTAGAGAGGGTCCTTTTTAAAGACAAAGCAATGAAATAAAATTGTAAACATCATGCTTTCCAATTTTGTTTTTTGTGTACTGAATTACATGTTTATTACATGCATAGTAATACTGTAAAATGGTATCTCTGTCCTCATAGAAAGTCATTAAGAAGAAGTAGCAAAGTCTTCCCCCTGACATCAACCAGGTTATTTATCCTTGGAAAGTTAGTAATGGTTGAATGGATTGATACTCTGAGTTCATAAACTTTAATATAATTTGTCTATAAGTAGCTATTTAACTAATTCATTAAGGAAAATTAAAGTAAGTTATTTGAATATTATTTAGTATATCATAATATATTGTCAAAGTCAGTGATACGTAGTCTTTCCATTTGCAAATTATAATTACTTTTTAAATGTCTCTCTCCTTCATTAGTCTGAAGGTTGTCTGAAAGCTATCCTGTCCTATTCTTCTTTACATCTTCTTATTCCAAACACTCAGCCTATACATTATTCAATGTATATGTGTAGGTCAAATGTCCATTTTTCACTGGAAGAAAAATATCTCAATTTTTTTGTAAGGTAGAAAGATCATTACATAGGCTCTGAAATGAAATCAAGATAAACTCTTCTAAGAATGTGGTGTTCTGAAAGCACCTGGAGAGAAAATTTCTGCACAGAAATCTGCACACAACCTAATAGGAGCAGAGGCAAGAATTACCTCCTCCTGAGATGGCCCAGCAACATAATTAAAGCCCAGAAGATAGAGTGACTTTTTTCTTCCTTTTCAGCAAGCTTAGGTATCCAGCGCCCAGATGGGGAGGAGAAATCTGTGGTATATTGTTAGGGATTACTGATAATAGTAGTTGATTATGGTGTGATTGCCAGAATAGGACTTGGGGTTAGAAAGCCTTTCTAGAAGCATCTGGAAGCAAGTTCAGGTCTTAGAAGTACTAGAAACTGAAGCAAAAACAAGAATCAGGGCACATAGTCAATAGACTGGCATCCCTAGGGACTAAAGGAGCTACCCCAGCCGTTCTGACAGTGTGGTTTCCCCAGCTGGCAGCATTAGCATCACCTGAGAACTTATTAGAAATGAAGATTCTCAGGCCCTACCTAGATCAACTAAATCAGAAACTCTGAGGATAGATTCATCAACCTGTGGGGCTTTTTTGTTTGTATGTTTTGGTTTCTTTCTTTTTTTTTTTTTTTTTTTTTTTGCAGTTTTGGCTGTTAACCCGCGTTTTAACAAGCCCTGCTGGTGAGTCTGATGGACCGACCAGATGCAGGAGATTAAATTATCTTCTCTGATGTAGGAGATTAAACTTACCACCGTCAAGAACCACCTTCCTGCCTCTCCTCAAGCACCTAAAGCAGAGGAGTTAAAAGTTAGTGTAATTACACTAACTATGCCTGAATCACATTCCTTTTGCGGGAGGGAACTTGCAATGTTCCCTCATTGCAAAAATACTGGGATGTATTTTTATCAGTTTAAGAGACAGGGTAGTTTGTACGTGGAATGTCTTCATTGTTCACATCTGGCAGAATAGCCACTGGCAAGCTGAATTAGCTGTTCTAATCTTCTGATAGTAACTAGTCACATGATCTTGGTAAAGTCCCTCAACCTTTGTACAGTGCTAATTACTCATTTGTGAAGTGAAAGGAATGAATTAATGATTGCCAAGGTGTTTTTTCAGCTCAAAATTTAAAACTCATATCTTCTGGTTTTAAAACATATCCAGTATTTTAGAAAGCAAAGGGTAAAAAAAAAAGGGCATAATATCAACAATTTGATATCTTTTTCATTACTACAAGTACCTTTTTGGTGGTATGAGAATGAGTATATTATATTCACTATAAGCCTGACTCTGTTGGATGAGAAGGTGGTAAAAATTATAATCTCCTGAACATAAAATATCCTATTTTTAATAGAGACCTCAGTGCAGGAAGGGAGGATAATTGGTGACTGTGGTTTCATGGAATTATTGATCATTTATATTCAAAATTAGATTACCTAATAATTAACAGTTGTTAAGTCAGTCATAATTTTCAGTTCCCCATGGCTAAATATTATTAGTTTTTGTCGTTGTTGTTGTTCATTTCTTTTTTTTTTTTTTTTGCAGTTTTTGGCCAGGGCTGGGTTTGAAGCCGCCACTTCTGGCTTATGTGGACAGTGCCCTATTCCTTTGAGCCACAGGCACCGCCCCTGTTCATTTCAGTTTTTAATAGATGAGACAAAATATTGAACACTCAAATAATTTATCCAGAGTCGATAGTAACATTAGAATATGTTCATTATTCATCACGTAGGAGACATTCAGCTCAATATTTTTATTTAGAATCAGTGCTTGAGAGCTGGCAGAAACCTCAGTAATTATGTAGTTCAAACTCCTCATTCATCTCTACCTAAAAACGGACAAGGCAAAAAATAAAAATAAAAAAGAATGTGTGGATTTATTTGGTTTGTTATATAGCACCAGCTATCGATTAAGTGTGTCTAAAAATTCAATGAAAGACAATATAATGAGAATAATGCAAACATTTGTAGTCAGACAGACTTGAATTAAAGACCATCTCTGCAGATGTCAAATTACCTAGCTTCACTGTACCTCAGTTTTCTTATCTGTACACTGGAGATAATTCCTATTTAATTGCATTATTGTAGGAAGTAAGTTGATATAATGTGTGAAACAGCACCTGCTACAAAGTCTGGCACTTAATGGTTGCTCAGCAACCTCCAAGTTCTCCTACATAAAAGATTATCAAGTAGGTCAAACTACTCCACCATATATGTGTGTGTGTATATATATATATATGTACTTTACACATATAAATGTGCATAACCTGAACACTCTATAAAAAAATTGAACAATTTTTAAAACATTTCCCTGCCATTTGCTCAGTTTTCGGAGCCACCCTCCGAATGTGGCTACCTCATCAGTAATTATAAATTTATCTATTCTTTTAAGATTGGATACCTAAATCATAATACTAAATTAACCAAGTATAGCTCACAGTTTAAATTATTACTGTTCTTCTCTACAATCTGGTTTTCACTAGAGTTTGAAAAAAAATCATAATTAGGACTTGTATTGGATCAAGTTCCCTAGAAGCAGAGTCTGAGAGAGAAGTTCAAGCACACATGATTTATTGAGGGAATGTTCCTTGGGAAACCCTTGGAATGAGGAAAGCTGGGCAAGGAAAGGAAAATTGCCACGTAAGTGACAGGGTCTCAGGTGAAGTCTGGCCGTAGCCTGAGCCACAAGCGATGAAGCTCTGGAGCATCAGTCACTCCACAGAAATGTCACCTTCACCGGAAGGAGCAGGCTTTTGTATGTCGTTGACATACACTTGGCCTTTGACAGTAGGGGCGGGAGAGGACAGTTTGGGTGCTGGCTCCTGTTAGCTAAAGGCAATGCCAAGTCTCTGAAGAAAGCACCAACTGTGAGCCATGGCCAGGAAACCTGCCATGCAGCTAGAGACAGGGGTGCGGTCTGATCACGTGAACCAGGAAGGAATTCAATGGGGTAGTTTCTTTAACTTAAAGATTTCTAAATCCACGATTTTTTCCTTTGAACTCTGAGCAAGCAAATGACTGAAATCTAGTTTATACTCTGCAAGACAAGTCACCGGCCCTGGCACCCAGAAGAGACACCTTCTAGTTCCTCTAAGAGTTTTGATTAGACTAGAGATAACGCTGAAGCATAAGGGCAAGTGAAGGGTCTCGGGAACTCCTGCTCAGCCGCATGAGGAAGGTAATTCCTACAAATCTTTAGGGAGAAATAATAATTGAATACAAATGTCTTTTTATCACAGTCCAGTGATTATTTTTCTCGGCCTGAAATCACTTACTTAATCTTGTTTTCACTTGATTTGGGGGGTAAGTATACAATAATCATTTCCTAGCCCCTAAAGTTTTAGCAGCTTCTGTCCAGCCTAGGTTTGGATTCTTAACCTTGAGTTGTAACTCCGTGGTTAGTGCCTGAGACTTGAGACAAATGGGCATCAAAAGAGATTGCTTCAATCGGGGTCAAACCAGGAAATCAGAAAGCACTTTATGTATGTAAAGCAGAATAAATTTGTTCCAGGAAATTGTTTATAGGCAATAGGAATGCTAAAAAACCAAGTAGGGGACAGTGAACAAACCCAGAGATTGGCAACAGTAGAAAGTCATTGCAAACTTTCAGAAGGTGGGACCAGAGATTCTTAGCAGAAGCCAGAAGCATAGTTGGTCTATCCAGCAGCACCTGGGACCAGGGAGGAGCGAGTCCAGTAGGAGAGGAGAGAAGAGCTTTTCAGTCTTCCAGTTTCCTGCCAGTGGCTCTGACTGGCTGCACCCAGCTGGAACTCAGTGGACTTGGAAGCTGGGAAATGCACCATTTAGGGGTCAAGCCCCTACAGTACAGAACAGAAAAGTACGAGAAATTGGTTTCATAGCAGTCAAGGACAGGTATGATATTATTATTATTTGCTAAAACAATCTTCAAAGGTTATATTTTGCCTTCTAAGGCCTTGGTGCCTATCTCTTTCAGAGACAGTAGCACATTTATCATACTTCCAATTCATTTCCTCATGACTACTTTTCCCATTCAGAGTTCCTGTTCATGACTAGCCTTCAAATCATTTGTTGATAAGAGAGCCTACATGTCACCTTTGGCCTCTTTGTAACAGCCACCTACTCTTCCATGCAAACCCATGTCCATGCTCCCCAGCAGTGGCAGCCACGTTTATGTCTGGTGGCCTTGCCCTGTAGCCGTAGAAGATTAGAACAAGGGTGAATATCTAACCACAGCCGGGCCAGTTGAATTGTCTCCTGAGGGAATCTGTGCACTCTACATGTTAGTACATGCTAATTGCAGGAACTAATGGTATGTAAGCTCAAGGAACGTGGACTGGACATTTTCTGAGTATATGAAAGAAGAGAAAGCAATTTGAAGACAGGACAGCAAAATGAAGCAGACTTGCAGACGAAGCAGGGACGGGAGGTTATGTGCTCCCCAGAGAAGAGATAGTAGGAGTAGCTTGTGTCCCTGGTCACTTTCCAGCTACTCCTTCAGGTCTTCTGTAGCCTAGTTTCACTACTGTTCCGGGCTTCTGCAAAATATTCCATTATCCTATGCATCTAATTTTCTTCTTTTTTGGCTTTTTTTTGAGACAGAGCCTCAAGCTGTCCCCCTGGGTAGAGTGCCGTGGCACCACAGCTCACAGCAACCTCTAACTCCTGGGCTCAAGTGAGTCTCCCGCCTCCGCCTCCCAAGTAGCTGGGACCACAGGCGCCCGCCACAACGCCTGGCTATTTTTTGGCTGCAGCTGTCATTGTTGTTTGGTGGCCGGGGCTGGATTTGAACCCGCCAGGTGTATGTGGCTGGCACCTTAGCCACTTGAGCCACAGGCACCGAGCCTCTTTTTTGGCTTTTATCAAGGGTTTTCTATTACCTGCAACTAAAAGATACTTGATAAAGATAACGTTTTCACGAATTTGAACAAGCAGTTTAAAAATTAAATTGCTTGCTCACTTTCTCACATTTCCATTTTTCCTCCTTCAAAATAGTTAGGATGACACAGAAAAATGGAACATTGGCCCTTATTCTAATCTTGATCCTCTTCAACCTGACGATACTGTATTTATCATATGTCCCGTTAGAGTGGGACTGCGAACTGATGAAAGAGGAAAGCTCTGATAGGAAAGCTACACTGAGCGCAGAACTGACTGGGCACGTTGACTCAGTTCCCACATAATGGGGGCATATACATGCATGCATATTATAATCTCCACACAGAGGAGGATGTGTCACCCGTCCCAATTTCCTGTTTTAAGGCAAGTCCACACAACACTCCCCTCTTCGTCAAGCTCTCCAAGCAACCTTGGATTTATTGTGTCAGAAGGGACACTTGACAGCCTACTGCACTTCAGCCTGAGCCCACGGAAAAGCCCTCTATTGTTCTCACTTCCATGCCATGGGAGCAGTTTCGTGATCATTGGATAAATGAATTGAACAGAGGGACTCAATTATGCCTATTGCCATGACCATCCAAAGAGGCCCACCAACCCTCATTCTTGCTAGAAAGGTGTGGAAACTAGCATCAGATCACAGAGAATTACATTATTTATTGCCTTTAGTTAATAGGATCCAGAATCTCCTGGTGTTCTAGAAAGCTTCGGGGCAGGGATCAGCAAATTATGGAAATGGCTCAATCTGCCTTGTTGTTTGTTTTTGTAAACGAAGTAAATGCTTTTTTGAGACACAGCCATACTCATTCATTTAGTATCGTCTGTGATGGCTTTCAGGTTATGACAGCAGAGTTGAATAGTTGCAATAGAAAACTTTGACTTGTAAAACCTCAATATTTATCATCTGGCCTTGACAGAAAGTTTGCCAACACTTGCTTTTGGGTAATTGTATAGTTTTTGCCATCAAATAATAAACATATGAGGAATTCACAAATGGTAAGATTGCATTGGATAAATTAGTAAGAATGATAAACTCTATAAATTCCTGCTTTTGTACACAGGCTGATACTCAAGAACATCCTATGATAAATTCTGGGGGGAAAAAAATGTATCTCAGGCTCAGATAGCCAAAAGTGAAACTCGTGACTTGATCCAGGGTTGCTAAATGAGTAATTTATTAATTAAAATATCTTGTATATTTTACAATGAGACAAAATATGACCATGAAACTAATTTATTGCAAAGAAATACACTGTTTATCTTGTTGTAAATTTCTTGGAAGAATTGTTGAATTTAGGATGTTACTATTTTTTTTTACAATAGAGACAATTATTCAAGTGTGCTGATCTTTCCGGTGACAACAAATAGCTGTTGAGAGATACTTTTGAAAAAGAAAAAAGAGGCACACATTTCTTAAGTCCCTTCAAGGTTTTTAGCCACCAATGAGAAAGTAATTACTTTTCAAAAGTAACTTACATTGTCTAAGGCATATTTTAAAAATAGTCCTTCGGAATTCTGTCCACCATTGTGTGATTTTTAAAGCTCAAAATGACACAAGTATCTCACTGGCAAAAAGTTATATTTCTAAATTTTAAAAGTTTGAAACTATCTCCTAACCTGTTAAAAATTCTCCAAATAAAGAGTTTGGGTGTGTTTTCGATTTGACAGAAGTATGAAAGCAAAATACTTAACTTTCAAGAAAATTATTACCAAAATTTTAATAAATTCCTTACAGGTGGATGTAATCAAAAAACAAGCATCACACTTGAGTAAGCAAAACTACTGGTGTGTTTCTGCCTTTTTGCATCTTTGGTAAAGTGTGCTTTCCAGCTGGTTCTACTAAAATAAAGGACAGTATCAACATCAGCTCACCTTACAATGGGGCTTTTGGACCACATGTCAAAAAGCATTAAGCCTCGTTTTCAAAAATTATGAAGCATATTCAATCACTCTGTATGTACTAAAAAATATTTTCTTAATATTTTAAGAAAAGGAAAAAGTTGTTTTGTTTCACTATTAAATATCTTTTGGTATCACTGATGTTCTGTATGGTTCTTCTGTTTTCTGTAGTTCTGATAATTAATTATGATGCCAAAATGCCTTGTGTCAAGTTGAGGAAGTTCTCTACTATCCTTGGCTCCCTCAGAGTTTCTCATCATAAATGAGTGATAATGGCTCGGCGCCTGTGGCTCAAGTGGCTAAGGCGCC
>NW_003852432.1:5092638-5093623 GCF_000181295.1 Otolemur garnettii | reverse complement strand
GAGGCAGGAGACTCGCTTGAGCCCAGGAGTTGGAGGTTGCTGTGAGCTATGATGCCATGGCACTCTACCCAGGGTGACAGCTTGAGGCTCTGTCTCAAATAAATAAATAAATAAATGAGTGATAAATTTTGTCAACTGCTCTTTCTGTATCTATAGATAAACTCATATATATATGTGTATATATATATATTTTAGTCTGTTGATAACATGCATTACACTGACAGAATTTTAAATGTTGAAATTGCCTTGCACTCCTAGGATAAACCCCACTTGATCGTGATATATTATCCTATTGCTATTTGTTAATATTCTGTTAGGGATTTGGGGGCCTATGTCATATTGATCTAAGAGGATAAATCTCTTCTACAAGCTCTACCAGTTGAAGAACTTCTCTGATTTTGATTTTATAGATTTCCAAGTAATTCTAGTTCCTCTGAGCCCAGCTTCCACATACATTGTGGTTTTATGTTGAATTCCCTTAGAGTGAAACAGCGTTCTGGGTCAAGTCCCCAATGCTAAGATCTGCCTTTGGAATCAGTACTTTCCCATAGTACCTAAAGCTGTATATACAAGTTCCTGTTTAGTTCTCATGGTGACTTGATTTCCATCCCACTGTAGTTCACACTCTCCAGATGGAATTCAGCAATTCTTTGCCAGTCCGGGAATTCTTCAAGTGGAATGAAGGGGACGGAAGCACCCACAGCTCTACCCTCTGTGCTCACTGAGGACGCCACTCTGCCCTCCGTGCCCACTGAGGACGCCACTCTGCCCTCCATGCCCACTGAGGACGCCACTCTGCCCTCTGTGCCCACTGAGGACGGCACTCTGCCCTCCCCGGTCCCACTGAGGACACCACTCTGCCCTCCGTGCCCACTGAGGACACCACTCTGCCCTCCGTGCCCACTGAGGACGCCACTCTGCCCTCCGTGCCCACTGAGGACGCCACTCTGCCCTCCGTGCCCACTGAGGACGCCACTCTGCCCTC
>NW_003852432.1:5069997-5091401 GCF_000181295.1 Otolemur garnettii | reverse complement strand
CCCTCCGTGCCCACTGAGGACGCCACTCTGCCCTCCGTGCCCACTGAGGACGCCACTCTGCCCTCCGTGCCCACTGAGGACGCCACTCTGCCCTCTGTGCCCACTGAGGATGGCACTCTGCCCTTCCCCGGCCTCTGTGCTCACTGAGGACGCCACTCTGCCCTTCCTGCAGCCTTTTGCTTTGCTGCACTCTGCATTTCTGTCTCCCTGCTCCATTAGTGATTCACCTTCTTTCTCATATTTTGCGTTGTTTTTTTCTTCCAGTGGGTCTTTCTGATCAATGTATATATAAGTATGTTCAAGCCAATCTCAAATTAAACTAAAAAGTGCCTTCCTTAAAACAATCTACTTCAATAAGTGACCTACTTTGACTATTCTGTGACTGGTCTGTATCTTTCCTTGTCACAGCCAACCTTCTAAAAAGATAGACTTACCGTCTCTGTTTCTCCTTTCTCTTCCACTCAGGAAGCAATATGATCTTGTTTTCACCCCCAATATTTCAGACTAAAGTAACCAATGACTTAGTAACTACTAAACTCCTGAAGGCCCCGGGAGCTTTAGTTACGTGACATACTGACAGAATTTGACATGTCCTCCTGGTTCTCAGGCTGTCTACCATTGACCAAGATGGTGTCCATCTCTCGTACTTAAGTGATTACTCACCACTTTCTCTCTGGCTCTGCATCTTAAATGTTCTATCTAGAGTTCTATCCAGAGTTCTATCATTTTTGCCTCTTTTCTTTGGCCTTGAATTTAGTAGGGGTCCCAATAAAATTTAGTGAACAGATTAATTCTAGTATGTTAATCCAATTTATCAGGTTAACATAAAGCAGCATTACAGGCATTCCCTGAGTTATAAACATCTAACTGACATATGGATCGCACTACAAACAGAAGCTATTACAGATGAATGTACCTGTTCCAACCTATATACAAATTCAACTTAAGAACAAACCTACGAACCTGTCTCATTGGTAACCCAGGACTGCCTGTACTGAGCACCTATTGCACGCCAAGCTCCTTGTTGAATGCTTCAGATACATTCTCATTTAATTCCTTTATGGCTAATGGGAGGTAGTATTAGTAGCCCATTTCAGACTTAGACAAATTGCACACGGTCAGTGAGAGAGCCAATTCAAATATGGATCTTCTGACAGCATAGTTATGCCCTTAACAGTGACATTATTGATACATGTGGCTTTTATTGCCATCTTTGTGGTTCCAAAATAGCTCTCATAATCCCTCCTCTGAGGCCTAAAACTGTATAAGCTGTAAAACTGATAAGCTCCTCATAATTACCATGTATAAATTTGACATGATCTTCGTTCCGCATTCTTCCTTTTCCAGCAATCTTTCCCTTACTGAATAAGACCACCATGTCCTCTTTTCCAATTAGAAAATCTCCAAGTGACCTGTTCTCCTATCCCTCATGCTGTTCCTGTCCTCTATTCTGTGGTCACCACATCCTGTCAGTCGTACCTCCTGTTAACTCTCTACCACCACTTCTTTTTCATCTTTCCTGCCTGTGCCCCAAGTCAGCATCCCTGACCACCTTACTAGTGTCCCTATTTTCCATCTCACTGCCCTGCCCCCAACTCATCTTGCACAGGGTTGTTGGTATGCAAGAGAGAATCCGATCATGTCCTCACTAAGAATTCTTCAGAGGCTCATCATTGCTTGCAGGTTAAAATTTACGTTCCTTACCATAATGGGTAAACTCTCATAACATCTGTCCCTTCCAGGCCTCTCAGCCTCCCTCTCTGCTAACCCCTCCCCCTGCCCCTAACCCTTCACCTTTACATTCTATCCCTCCTGGTAGCTGCCTGAACAGGCCACATTTTCTTACACCTTATTCCCTCTGTTTGGAATGTCCCCTCTCCTGTTTTCCTAAGTTTGTCTGTCAGGTGAACTTTCCTTCAATAATTATATCAAGTATTTACCACTTTCGTGAACTCTTCTTTGAATTTCCCAGGTCAGTCACCCTTTGTTCCTCTGTGCCCTGATCGCAGTTCACATGCAATTTCATCATAGCTTAAACGAATTAAATTTATCTGTAGTTACGTGTTTCCTCATCTGACTCTAAGGAGACAGATCCTATATTTTTAAAAGTGTATTTCCCCCATGTGTATTTTTTCATTAATATGATCCTCCACTGCCTAGCATGGATTGAGAATAGTCAATAGATTGGTTGACTAATGATTAAAAGCATTTCACAGAAGGGAAGAGAGAGAAGAAGGAAAGGAGCACAAAGGCAAGATTGTTCCGAGTGCTAAGAAACTACTCCAGGTTTCTTATGTCTAGCTCCTTTTCTGCTAAATAATCCTGGATCTCCTAATGCTAAATATTTGAATCGTGGTTGAGATTTCTCTTCTCACCTACTTGGATATAAATGCCAAAGTCATCCTCTGAAGCCAGGTAAGTTCCTTCAAAGTCTCCTACCTTCATTGGAAGATCTTTTTTGCCAGCTGCCAGCTCCCTCTCCAATCTCATTTCATTTTCACAGACACTCTTGATACACAGCAATCTCATGTGCAAAGAAAACAAAATGACAATGACTCATCGTGATAGAAAGATAATTCAATAATAATGCCAGATTACGCAGGAATAACGTTATGTTTATATAGTCTGACTAAAGATATTTCTATTGTAAAACATGCAACATCAAACACTTAGAAGCTAATTTTTTTTGTTTTAGTTTTTATTTTATTTTATTTTTTATAATTAATTTTTTAAATTAAATCATAACTTTGTACATTTGATGCACTTATGGGGTTCAGGGTACTGCTTCAATATACAATGTAAAATGTTTACATTGAACCAAGTAACACATCCATCACAATTATACTCATTTCTTAATAGTTTTGAAATGTGCCATTGCATCATGCACTTTAGGTGAGATCCCCCGAATACTCTCCCTCCTTCCATATCCCCTCTCCCCACCCCTCTCTCTCCTCTTCCCTTCTACTGTATGGACTATAGAAGCTACTTACTTTAAACATGCTATTCATCAAAAACTTGCCAATTTTAAATAGATTTCTGACAGTTTTTGCATTTTAATTCCTTTGGATTAATAAAACTATAAGTGATAAATGAAGACAGTGAATTATTCTGAAGGTAAAGAAAGATGATAACTGAGAGATGATTTGTCTCTATTTAGAACAATCTTCTTGTTTTCTAAGCAGATTGGGGTAGAGCTAAGGGAAAGGGGTCATGTTAGTATAGATAAAAATAGCATACAATTAATTAACTGTGTATTAGGGAATTTTGGAAGGCAAAGGTTTAAAATGTACTCATAAATTAGGTAGGGAAAGCACTACTCTTGATAGTCTTAGATGTCTGTCAGGTCTATGGAAATGTGGTAAGAAAAGGGCTTAGGGTCTGCTACTCTAATAATTTGTCCATGATTCCTTTCTTAGTTTTCATAAATTTTTCAGAAGTAATATCTGCTAATGAAATAGCTTGTCTTTTCAAAATTATATCTAAAAATAGCAAACAATATACTCTTCCTGCTTCCTTAGAAATGTCCCAAGGACATCTATTTTCTGAATATGTTTATCCTCTGCGTATGTACTATCACTCTCTCTTGTTAGATTAGATTTCATTTATCATCTTACTCTTCCTTAAGCTATTTTAATTTCTTTTCCAAAATACGCTTTACAAGGCCAACTCGTGTTCTCTTTCTCATTTGCCCCTTACCGTTGTTCCATTATAATACTTGTTTTTTCTTCAACAACTAGATTCTTGATTTCCCACTCTTCCACCTCTATTCCTGTAATCTGTAATTGAAAATACTTGAAAAGGCTATATTTGGACTGTTAACAATTTATATTCTGTTCTGAGTTACTTATGGTGGTATCTTACCCATTATGAAAGGTTCTTAATTATAGTTGCTACAGAAATCTTTGAATTATAAAGAGTCTTTTTCTTTTTGACTTCAATATTAGTTGTCTTTTGTTCTCTAGATTTTCAAAGCATGTGAATCTGTTAGTAATGTATAATCTCTAAGTGTTCTAAAACTATTGCAGCCAGTATAAATCCCACTTGCTATTCAGCTACTTTCAAAACCCAGTAAGACATGTGGGATTTATGAAAGTTTTCAATGGAAATGCACTTCATTGAAACCCCTAGGTAGCCTAAGCTTATTTTTTTTTAAATTATAATTCAGTCCCTGGAAGGTTGCTAAGTTGTACCATATTAACTCAAGTCTCTCATGGAACCAGATGCTCTAAGTTCTATTTTAAAACTCTTGACTGTAATAGAAGATTGTGATAAGAAAAAAACATTAGGAATTAGCTTTATATTGAATATTTTCTTTGATTATAAATTTCTTTTGGAGTTTAGCTGCAGAGAATGAAAAGACTTTCCAGAAACACTAGCATAAATTTTCTTCTCTGATGATAATTATGAAATACTGTATTTCTCCCCCATTTCCTGCCCCAACCCTGGCTGCTAGGAAACTCAGACAAAATTTCAGTATTTCCAAAATTTGGGGACACTTGCATAACATCTTCATGATGTTTGCCATATCCTCATGCTTTCAGAATTACATTTTAATTTTAATAAAATTATTTTGTTTACCAAAATTTATAATTTAATTGATATTATTTACCAAGTATCTGTTAAAATAACACTTGGGTTTGATGAATTAGCTATATATTTGATTCACGTTAAAATAATAATAAACTATTAAAATAAAAAATTATTTGTGTACTGTGTAAAATAATTTTATGGACTGTCATTGGCACACATACCCTACACTGGAAAATACAGTAGAACCTCTATAAATTGACCACCTACGGGACTGTAACAAACTGGTCAAGATATGGAGGTGGTCAGCCTAAGGAACTAGGCCTACAGTGCTGACATGTACATGTGGTACATGTCCGGTCTATGAAACTTAGATCAACTTGAGATGGTCAATGTAGGGATGTGGTCAACTATGGAGTTTCTACTGTGCTAAGCTATGTTGACCTTTAGGATTCGCTCATTTTTGTCCTCCTGTGTTTGATTTTTAATTTTATTGTATATGCCTTGTTACTTTGCAAGATCTTTTCAAAAAGGGACTTTTGACTGCAGATGGCAGAAATTTCTGTGTAAGTATGTTATGTTTAAAAAAAATTGAATTGTGTCCATTCTTATAACTAAAAGTCCAAGACGTACCTCTTTAGGCTTAGCTGGATCCAGGGCTTGGTGTCTTCAGTAGGTCTCAGCCTTTCAATCCTCATCTTTCAGCTTTCTCCTAGGTGGGCACAATTCTTGGGCAGGCTCTCTCCATATGCCACTTCCTGCAGTTCCAGGAAATCCATAACAAACCACCAACTAGCTGAGCAATAAGTTCAGGAAAAAAATGAAAGAAAGAAAGGAAGAAAGAAAGAGAGCAAAAGAGAGCGAGCCAGAGAAAGACAGAGAGAGAGAGAGAGAAGAAAATAAAACAAAACAAACAAACAAACCTCTTTTTTCCACAAGTAGAACAAAAGTCTTAGTCAGCTCTCATTGCCCTAACCAAACCAACCACTGCTGCTGCCTTAACGTCTGATTGATAAAGCTTGGCTCCTGTACTTGGGGGAGATGGGTCAGTTCAATGCACACCGAGTATACTAACAGCGGAGTAGGTAGATTTCTAAAGGAAATGAGAAAGAGTGGTAGGGAAAATGAGTGCTAAAAACATCAAGAACATCAGGTGTATATCACAAAGTAGGGTCGCCAGAGTTAGGGAGGAAAAGCAGGACATCAAGATACACATGAATTTCAAATAAACACTAAATAATTTTTAGTGTAAGTTGTCCTGTGCAATATTTGGGACTGTTTATGCTCAAAAAAATTATTGTTATTTATCTGAGCATCCTGAATTTCATCTGGCAGCCCTACCACAAAGGAGTGTAAGTAAGTTCAATTAAAAAAGAACCAGACTGGGTGGCGCCTGTGGCTCAGTGAGTAGGGCGCCAGCCCCATATACCAAGGGTGGTGGGTTCAAACCCAGCCCTGGCCAAACTGCAACAAGAAAATAGCCAGGTGTCATGGTGGGCACCTGTAGTCCCAGCTACTTAGGAGGCTGAGGCAAGAGAATCACATAAGCCCAAGAGTTGGAGGTTGCTGTGAGCTGGGACGCCACGGCATTCTACCAAGGGTGATAAAAGTGAGATTCTGTCTAGAAAAAAAAAAGAACCAGACATACAAGATTAAAGTTAACTTTAAAGGAATAATAAAATACATAATTTCATATTAGGCAGCCACATAATAGATCCAGAATTATAGGTGCTGTGTAATTATATCACTACAGCAAAAATAAGTGGCATTTATGATCAAACTTCCATTATCAAAAAAAACCCTAAACAATTTGATTTCAATAATTTAAGTAACCTGTTGTTAGTTTATTTTCATAGAGTTGGTTGATATAAGTATCTGTATTTTCTACTTTCTGGTTTGTCTCTTTGGCAAAGACCCATTTTATTAAGATATTTCCCCTTATTTAGCACTCCTGAATATGTGACACTGTGGGGCATTTCAGTTACACTTAGCAATGGCTGCTACAATATTTCTTTAATTCATCCTGAGACCAAGAGTCTCGGGAAGTTTTTTACATGTGCCGTCTGATAGACTATGTAGGGCAGGCAGATTCATTGGCGTGTGCTGTACCCCTGCACCCCCCTTATAGTAGCACTTCAGTTGCCATTTCAGGAACTACATCTTCTCCTGTTGTAAATCGTCTTGGCAGGATGGTCAGTCTAGGCATCCTATCTTTGAACAGGTGGGCATTGATTGAAGTCAGGTCAAAAATTCCTTCCTGAAACTTTAGTTTCAAGAAGAGTCAGTTTGGGACCAAACATGAAACTCATTCTGGTGGCTGGTGGAGGAGATTGTCCATTATTTCCACTTTTTGATGAACGCAGGGAAATGAGGTTGCCACCTATTCTGCTCTGTGTAAGATGTGCATGAGCCTCCCCTTCCTTCTACTAATTTCCTTTTTGTGTTCTAGTGTCTGTTTATCTGTTGATACCTATGAGCCTTTCTAAGCGGATATCGTATTATTTTGAAATTTTAAACCATATGTCTCATATCAGCTCATAAATCCAACATGAGAATCTACCAATACTGAAATAGAATTTCTATGAAACACACGTGTAGATATGGTGAAAGAAACAGAAATAATGACTTTATTATCTATATCTGTTTAGTCTTTTTTTTCTAAGAGGAATTACACATTCAAGCAAAAGGGCCTACCTTAATTAACTTATTTTATTTCATCAAGTATCTACCATGATCAAGATAAAGTGTGAGGTTTTTAAGAGGATAAAGGTTTGAATTTCCAAGGTTTGAACCCAAAGATTAGGTTCCTAGGGAAGCCATCTCTGAGGTGAGTTTAGTGTAGATGTGTACAGGAGAGTCCACTGGAATCTATTCCCTTGGGAGAGAGGGGAAGGAAGAAAGAGCAAGCGAAGGAAAAGCTGATTGTGGAGCAGACCAGGCACCAGTCTGCCCATCCCAAGAAAACTTCCGGAGTTAGGAGGCGCTTCAGAACATTTTCAAGATGACGTCAGCTAGTCATTGGGTGTGAGCTGCCAAGACAAGAGCATGACTTTGACGGAGGTGGCTCTCTGAAATTAGAGCAATTGATCCCAAAGACCCTGGCAGCTGAAGGCGTCTACCAACAGCCTTCTCAGCATCTGGGCTAACAGATCCTGGAAGGAGGATCTGGCTGATGCATTACAGTGGCTTCTATAAGCAGCCACCTAGTACAGGAGATTATGTATGCAAACACCTTTCTCTCCGTAGTTTACATTTCAAGTCTTGGAGACTTATGTAACTTTACCTCCAAAGTTAAGAGTGCTTGTACTTATCTCTGTCTTCAACTACAAGGAAGGATTTGGTGTATGTGTTATAATGGGGCCCAGAAAGGAAGGGATTGTTGACCTGACTTGAATCAATGCCCACCTGTTTGAAGACAGGATGCCTAGATTGACAATCCTACCAAGATGATTTATGGCAGGAGAAGATGTAGTTCCTGAAATGGCAACTGAAGTGCTATTATGGGGGGGGTGTGTGTGTGTGTGCAGTCCTTCTGTAAATAATTACATATGGCAATTGACTACAAATCCGCAAGGGAAAGAGATTTAAAAAAAAAATACTGAGACACTGACCTCTTACTAACATGAGGTAAAATATGTTATGCAGACTTTTGGATTTCACAGACCAGAAACATTTCCCTAAAAACAGATGACGTTATTTTTACCAAGTAAGATTCATTTTTAGCTTAATTATTAAAGAAAATGGGTATTTTAATACTAAAAGTAAGAATAGACATAATCTCAGAATAAAGGACAATTGTTTAAACTGAATACAAAAATTTACTACATTGTTCTTATTTATCTCATTTCATCACAGGCAGGAAAAAGGTTGTCACTGATAGCTTGTGGACTGGTGTTTAGAAATCATTGCCTTAAGTTGGATTATTAAAATAAAACTACCAAGGAAGTTTCAGGGAAAACTTTGAGTGAACAGTGTGAGCAAAGGCTCAGGAATTGGGAAGAGCAGGTGTAATTACCTAAGAAAGTGCTGTAATCCTACTCATGAGGGACATTTGTCATGGAGAGACACGTTGAGAAATTAAACTAGTATACCCTGGGTTCAGACTTTTCTGCCGACAGTGGAGAAGTAACAGAATTTTTTGAGCAAAGTATTTACATGATCAGGGTTGTGTTTTAAGAAAAGTAATTTATTAGTAAATTGATTTCATTTATTACATGCACTTCAAGTGGATTATGTGCCAGAGATTTTGTGCCTCATTATGAAGCTACCGTTCTGGTCTGTGAAAGGCAAAAGGAAGATCTGGATTAGGGGTGTGATGTTCAGAATATGAAGGAGAAGATGGATGTGGCAACTGGAGTAGGAATAGAATCACTAGAACTTGGCAATTTATGCGGGGGGAGGGTTTAAGGAGAAGGAAGAAAAAAAGATAGTGGTAGTTCCATTAATAGAAGAAGACAGTGAGGAAGAGAGATCTTAGAAAGAAAATTAAAAGGCCAGTTGCCGGCATCATGAATTTAAATGTTCTGCCTTGGGCAGAACAGACAGAAGATCTATTTTTAAAAATGCTTTTTCTTGGCTCAGCACCTGTAGCACTGTGGTTATGGCGGCAGCCACACACACTGAGGCTGGCGGGTTAGAACTCAGCCCCGGCCAGCTGAACAACAATGACAACTGCAACAAAAATAGCCAGGTGTTGTGGCAGGCACCTGTAGTCCCAGCTACTTTGGAGACTGAGGCAAGAGAATTGCTTAAGCCCAAGAGTTTGAAATTGCTGTGAGCTGTGACACCACAGCACTCTACCAAGGGCAACATAGTGAGACTCTGTCTCAAAAAAAAAAAAAAAAAAGCTTTTTCTTTCTTGCTGTAGTATCACAGATAGTGCAGCTTCAACTGACAACTAAATAAAAGCAGCCCTTGCTTTGTAGCACCATGTTAGGTGGATCTTATGCCTACTGGAGTTGTTTCCACACTCTTCACAAATCTTAGGAGCATGGTACCATGCCAAACGAGGTCTGCCTGTACCCAGATTTCACTCTGTACATACCAGTGTTGTTGTACCTTAGCACTATTGATACTTTGGACTGTGTAGGTTTTTTTGTTTGTTTGTTTTGAGGGACTGTCCTGTGCATTGCAAGATGTTTGGCAACATCTCTGGCCTCTACCCACTAGATGCTAGCAGCCCTGCCTAATATGAGAAAAAATTAAATGCTCCTAGACATTGTGAAATGCCTCCCTGGGGTGGGGGGCAAAATCTCCCCAGTTCAGAACCATGGTAATATATGTCCAAGTAGATACAGATGGACAAGTATAAACGGACATGAATAGTGAGAAAGGAGGCATTTTATTGATCTTGTTTGTACCTCATGGTGAACTGTCCCGTTGATGATATCATGGTCCCGCCATGACCAACATCTCTCTCCTCATTACATCTGAATAAAGACTATCCCTCCTATAAGTCCACTGGTGAAAAGTATTGAATGTATTGCTTGTACTTCTGTGTATTTAAGTCATGGATTCATAGTTACTTTCCTCTAAAAAGGAAAGAAATCATCCTTCCTATCAGGGAAATCTGTCAGTTGCTGCTCTCCTGCGTGATTTTATAGCTATTACTTCTGTTTGAACTTGTATTTGGTTTCAGTTACCCAGCTTGTCATTCTCTTCTGTTCATCAGTGGTGGAACTATGCTATATCACATCACCTCCCTGAGAGTATGTTGGTAGCAATTTAGAAAGTTTTGGTTGTTATAATACTCTGTTATGGGTAGTTTAGCCGTGGTACCCATTACTTAGTTCGATGGTTAGTTTTGTGTGGCAACTTGACAGACCAAAGGGTGCCCAGGTGAAACATTATTTCTGAGGATGTCTGTGAGGATGTTCCTGGGTGAAATTAGCATTTTAGTGGACTCAGTGCAGGAGATTGTCCTTCCCAATGTGGGTGGGCATCATCCGATCTGTTGCTTGAATAAAACAGAAGGCAAAGGAAGGAGAAATTTGCCACTTTTGCTTCGTTTCTGTCTACTGGACCTGGGATGTCTCAACTAATCTTTTGCAGTGCCCAGACTGGCATAGGCACCACTGGTACCCCTAGTTCTCAGGCCTTAGAACTCACACTCAATTACAACATTGGCTTTCCCGGGTGTCCAGTTGACAAAGGGAAGATCATGGGACTTCTGCACCACCACAGTTGTAACCAATTCCTCATAAGTCTCCTTTTTAAAATACATCTTATAAAAAGCTAGAGACCCAGGAAAGCTAATGGAATTCAGGCCAAGTCTGAAGGCCCAATATGTATCCCTATCTCTTACTGGCTCTTTTTCTCTGGAGAATCTGGACAGTATGCTTGGATTTGTAGAGAAGTTACTGAGACTGGAAGCAGAGTGTTGGGTGGATAGAATCCAGCCATGGTTCATGCGTTAGCGGGCAAGGGAGCTCCAGATTTTAAAAGTGGGGCCTCTCAGTGCAAGGAAGGAACTTAACCCTGGGTCCCTGAGACATGTGGTACTCTGATATCCAGATGCAGTTGTCACCTGAGAGACTGGTGCACAAATAACAGGATTTCTAACCATTGGAGTCAATGTTTTGGTTACAAAATTTCAAACCCAAAGACTAAAGTCCTTCTTGTTGTTTGTATTTTTTAAGTCCCTCCTCTTAGTGGTGGGCATGAGTGACTAGACAAAAAAGTGAAACTGAAAGTAAGAATTAGGGATGAAGCAGCCATCCATTTATTTGATCTGTGCGGTGGAGAAATTGTGACCTGTCGAATAGTCAATAACACCAGTGGAAAATGAGGGCTCTTTGGTAGAGAATTATAGAAAACTGTCTTAAAGCCAAACTCTGCCTGATGAAAGCTGCATGGGTACTGTCTTCCTCAAGTTAGAAGGAAATGGGGTGGGGTGGACAGATGAAAGAGCACAGAGGGCTGCCTGCCACGTGAGGGACAGTGAAGCTGATAGCCGACATTAGGGTAAAAAGCCCAATTTGATGGCAGGCCAGACCACACCCATGAAAAAGCACTGATAGTACCGACTATTCAGGACACACAGACGTCACCTAAGAATCACTGACTGTCTTGATTTGGGCTTTTCTTTTTTAATTTCCGGATCATTGGAAGCTGTATTCTATGATAAAATAGGACTGTGATGGTTTAAATCTATTCTTGCCCATGGAAGCTAGGAGCAGTCTTTAGTTTATCTCCTGATTCTTGCTCAGACTTTTTCTTTGCTTCTTCAGATTTTATAGTCAATTAAGAAGGTTTTGCTGTTAATGCAACAAATAGAACTTGCGAGTTTCTGTTTGTGCACTTAGGAAACAAAAGAAACTGGGGTCTGTCAGATTTGGACCTAGTCCTACATTTCTAAATAAATGAAATATTTACTGTTACAGTTATTTAATACTTACATGTTTAAGAATAATTAGTTTGCTTTGTTATTCTATTTTTCTTTCTACAGAAGGTTGAGATAAGTATAAATAGATCATTATCTGAAATTACATTATCGGTTTTACAATTTCATATTAATTTATACTAGCTCAATTTGGACTAGTTCAAAAAAGAATAACTTCAGTGAACTTACATATTTTCGAGATAAACATTATCACATAGCATGTTTTTACTTAATGTACATTTCCTACCTGACATTAGCTTTCTAACGATTCTGATTTATATTAGGGTGTGTGAGTACCTATATTGTGTACATTTGCTTTTTGACAATTGACTCATTGTTTGAGTCAAAACTTTACTGTTTGCTTCACTTCAATCCCTTAAGCTCATAATTCAGAAATCAAAGGAATCTCCACCTAGGTGGGAATTTTTAATTGTACAGACTGAGCTTTCTTCTTCAGCAATGGTCATTTTTGTTGTTGGTTTTAACCTCTTTCTGCAAGTTCCCTGATTTTAAATTAATGATTTGATTAAGTCAAGCAGTCAATAAATGCATGTTCATCCATCCATCAAACATTTGTTTCACATTCTGTCTTGCGTGGCCACCTGCGAGGCAGAGGGGAATCTGGGTGAGTGAGAAATTGTCTTCCATGCTAATTCTTGCCCTCTGTGTGTTGCTCCTTGAGTGTGGTAAGCTTCCCTGCCTTGGCCTTCAGTTGGCCACCAAATCCTGTCAATTCTGTCTTTTCTTGGCATTAAATCCATCCCTTGCTGTTCTTACTAGTCCATTGCTGTTACCATTATCCTAGATCAGATGCCTTTTATTTTATTACTGGGATAGCTGCAACAGCTAATTAATGAATCTCTCTTCTTCCTCTGATTCATACTCCATGCTGTGGCCATAGGATCTTCCTGAAATACAAATCAGACTTTGTCATTAGCTACTCAGAAACTCTTCCGTATTCTCCATTCCTCTCCTGATGAAGTCTTGCTTGGTAGCATTCTTCAAGGCTTGTTGTGATCTGACTCACATGTATCTCACCTGGTTCATCTCGTGGCATTTTCATCACTGAAATTCTTTAGTCCCCTGAGCATGTGTTCTCTTACCTCTGGGTCTTCTGAGTGCCTTCCTTTCCTTCCTTTCTGACACTTCACCTCAACATTCTTTAATCTCCCTCCCTCCTTTTAGGACCCCTTTCCTGGCTAATTCCAACTCCTACTTAATAGCTAAGTTTACATCTTCCTATTTCCAGGAAGCTTTCTCTGGGTTAGATATCTCATCTCTGAGCACCTTTACCAAAGACATTATTGAAATTGCTTTCCTCACAAGCAATATGAATGTAGAGGATGCCAAGAGACAGACGACCCTGAGCAAGATGATTTGCAGCTGGGGGGTGGACCCTCAGGCAATTCGTCCACAGGTGCTCCTTGCAGAGAAAGCCTGAGCCCATGGCAATCCTTAGGCACGTAGTCATTGTCTAATACTCCCCTCACCTTTCTTGTACTGTCTCAATAAAAGGCTACTGCGGCGGTTGCTCAGGGCTACCCTGCAATCAAGGTTAGCCCGCCTCCTGCAAGCTTGTACTTCTAATCTGTGTCACACCTGCTTCTTTCCTGCAGTGATTGAGACCAGGGCCATAGGAGCTGTGACATTTGTGTACCTGGCAGGATCCAGCAGGACACAACAGGACACCAGGGACGTGGACCAAAGGGCAAAGTGACACTCGGAAGTAAGTGAGGCCTTTGGTAGACAGTGGGAAGAAGTCCAAAGGGAAACTCCACTCAGGGCAAGTGGGACCTTTGGCTGATCTAGAATCTAGGGAATGTCTCTTGGAATATGTGAGGTCTTTGATAAATAAGAAAAGACATTTAGAGAAAACAATGGGTAACTTCCTGTTTGGGGAGTTGTGAGAATTAGAAACTGAGGAAGAAGGCGAAGTTCAAGCAGAATTTGAAAGTGAGGAGAATAGTGAGGTTCAGTGGGAAGCTGGACCTAAGGAGACCTGGGAATCAAGAGCATATGTATAGACACAAATTAGCAAGGAATTACCCCTGCGGCCACTATGGCTGCTCAGATCAAACAATTGGAAGACCGGGTAAATAGTCTCGCCATCAGAAATGCCAACTTAGAGCACCCAATACTGCCCTCAGTGCCTCCCTATGTAAATGAACTGCCTGTGACTTCTGTTAAGGGCGTAAAACTGGTGACCTTAAGTGGGAAGACACTTCGGGGCTTTTTCTGATTATGGTCACTGATATTCCTCCTGATCCGCAAAACCCTCAAGGGGGCCAACATTTTGATCACCATATGATCACCTTTGCGGTTCTGAAAGATTTGAAACAGGTCACAGCACAGTATGGTATGCAATCCCTGTTATCTAGAGGTCTGTTACAGGGGCTTACACAAGAGTAGTAGCTCATTCCTTATGACTGGGACATGATAGCCAGAACTGTTCTTGAGTCTGAACAGTATTTACAGTTCAAAACCTGGTGGAAGGAGGAGGCTGACCTGATGAGTTGCCAAAACCAACAGAGAAGAGCTCCTATAACATCAGAACAGCTCACTGGGTCTGGTCAGTGGCTGGGGATTTCTAATCAACTTCAGTACAATGGTATAGCCATAGTCCAGACAAGGCTGTGTTGTCAGAGGGCCTGGGAAAAGGTTAGGCTCCTGGAGATATCCCTAAATTGGTTAAAACTGATAATATACCTTCTTATTCTACTCACAAAGTAAATACCTTCCTATCTTTTTGGAATATTCAATTATCTCATGGTATTCTTTACAATTCTCAAGGACAAGCCATTGTTGAGCAACAACATAAAACATTTAAAGATATGTTAGATAAACAGAGAGGGGGAGAGGATATCCTCCTCTTGAATAATCGTCCTAAATCTATGCTCATTAGAGCTCTTGTCACTCTCAATTTTCTGAATCTCAGCAATGAGAGAAAGACAGCTGCAGAACACCGTTGGACAGCTCTCATTCATTCACCATCCTCTCCAATACGACAACCTATTTTTCATAGAAAACCTGACATGACAAAGTGGAAGCCTGGTTATGTGCCGCACTGGGGTCGAGGCTTTGCCCATATTATTACAGAACATCAAGAAAAGCAGTGGCTACCAGGACACTGGATTAAGCCTTGACATGAGCAGGCCACCTCGTCAGCGCCTTAACAAATTTGTTTTCACTAACTTTTCTTTTATTCATAGGACCCTGATTTTTGGAACCTAGGTAGTTTCATAATAGAGAAGCCCTGGATCAATCTCCTCTGTGGGAACTCTCACTGCCTTTCCCATATCACTGTCCATAATCAGCAGGAAGCAGTTAAGCGTGGTCAGCGTCCTGTTTCCCTAAGAGGCAGTTAGAGCTTCTATGCAGAGTGGGAAGATTGATACAGGATTTCAGTATTTGGGGCGGAATAATCAGCCCCAGGTAAGCTTAGTGTGCATCTTCTAAACCTTTGAAGGTTATGACAACAAAGACCTCTAACAGCAGGCTTCGTGGTAATGGTTATACTGGTATTGGCCAAGGTAAGAGAATTTCCCTTGTTGAATTTATATCTGTTTCAGTTGGGCACCTGATGTTTACTTAAAGTTATACTGCTCTTTGGAAAGGGTCTGAGTTCAGTACAGCCCTATCCCCACCTAACATAACTTTGGGTGGTGGTTAATACTTCCCATGGAAGCGTCATGGGCCTATGAGTCAGCCCATAGCACGTAGTTGGGTGGTGATTAGTGCAAAGGGGACATGTTTTCCCCTATGCCTAGTTTGGCTAAAATAATTTCCCTCATACCCAGATTAGTTCCGTTGGTGTAATTCTGTTATACTCATATGCCCTTGTGTTTCTTTTACTTAGCAGGAAGGAAAGCTCCTCAGTGAGGAGAATGGCTGAAATAACCAACACGATTTTCTCCCTTGCCTATCCAGAAACGCCTTTAATACCCTGGGGGTGGTGGTGGGGGGAATGTAGAGGACGCTAAGAGCCAGATGACCTCTGAGCAAGATGATTTGCAGATAGGGGGTGGACCCTCAGGCAATTCGTCTGCAGGTGCTCCTTGCGGAGAAAGCCGGAGCCCATGGTGATTCTTAGGCACGTAGTCATTGTCTAATACTCCCCTCACCTGTCTTGTACTGTCTCAATAAAAGGCTACTGCGGAGGTTGCCCGGGGCTACCCTGCAATCAAGGTTAGCCCGCCTCCTGCAAGCCTGTGCTTCTAAGCTGAGTCCTGCCTGCTTCCTTCCTGCTGCCATCAAGACCAGGGCCTTAGAGGCTGCGATGAGTGAGAGCAGGGAAAAATGTCTTTTTTATTTTGTATACCTAGAGGTTGGCTCAGAGCTTGTTTTACTGCAGATGCTAAATAAGCACTTAGAAGAATGAATGATTAAATGGGAAAACAACTCACCAAATAATTTAAGAAAATAGTGATGTATTTTAAAATGCAGTGAGAATCTCTGTTTCATAGTTCTTGCTAGAACTATAAAAAGAAAATAACCAGTGACCTTGTTGGTCCTCAGTCATATCTGGAAAAAGACAAAAAATATAGCAAGGTCATTCTGTTTCCTGCCATGTACAAAATGCTGAGTGTAGGCCATTTGTGACAGAAATTTAGATTTAGCCTTCTTGATTCTAATCTCTGGGTTTTGTTTTCTTTTCCTTTTTTTTCTGGTTAAATGACACACCAAAAGACTCCCCCTCCCTGCTCACCGTCTTGTTTTGATCGCTTTCCAGATGAATCTTGAAAATAGCAAACTTTCCTAGGCAACTGGCATAATGGAAAGCCCTTTAACCCAGAAGTTGGAAGACTCACAGCTGGATGGAAAGATAGAGGAAACTACATGTCCCTCAAGTTCACAGGCTCACACTGGCCAGGCCACTTTACTCATCTGAAAAATCAGAGGAATTGAATTAAAAGAGATTGTCACAGGCACACCCAACACTTAACCATTCTCTAATCCATTTTAAATAGAATTAATTTATTCATTTTTCAATTTATATAAAAGTTTCAAAAGTTTACTACATAAAGTGAGATGTATTCCTATTAATATGTCTCTGAGTTCAAGTTCTCTTAACTTGCCTGCAAATCTTACCATGGCAGAGATCCCAGCTTCAAACTGTACAGGACCGACTGCTGGTACTCAGGCTCGACAAGGAATCTTTTGGAAACTGTTAGGACAAGCCTAAGAAGAGCCTGATTTCCATGGGTTAACTGGCATAAGGACTTTTCTTCTGGACCACAGGAAATCTGAGGAAATTTTATGCATGGGAGCCGGGGAGGTAGAAGTTAATGCAATGTCTCTTTCCTGATCTTGTTTTAAATTTGGAGCCACCAGAGAGAGCTGCTTTGGGTGAAAGCTGAAGGTACATTGGAGCAGTGCACTTGACGGCATTGGCACAGTGAGTCGTGAGAGGATGTGGCACCCTTTCTGATCCTTAAGCTGCAGGTGTGGGATGCACTGGGAACATAGCTTTTGACAGCAACGATGCATCCCTTCAAGTGACCTCTCAGCCAAAGTTGGTGAAAGGACTGGCTGTGACCGCATTCAAGCTATCCCTGGAAACTCTGAAAAAATCATTACAGTGAAGGGAATTTTGCAACAGAGCGTTGTCCTATGAAATACAGAGGAGAATAAGAAGCTAACCAAATTGGAGTAATTGCTATTAACAAAAACTCATATGCATCCTCAGGATGATGAGAGCATTCCTGAGCCATACACTATCATTGTGTCATTTTTATGGCAGAAAGTCTCCCACCGTGATTTAGACTTGTTCTGGGCAGAACAGTAGTCACTGGCTACAGGTGTCTGCTGAACACTTGAGATGTGGCTGGTCCAAACAGATATGCTGTAAGTGACCAGTCACCAGATTTCTGACACTAAGTGTAAATAAGAATGTTCAAATGTTAATCATTTTTTATATTGATTACATGTTGAAATGAATATTTTAAATGTATTAAGTTAAATGAAACATTACTGAAATTAACTTCTGGTTTCTTTTTACTTTTTTTAATGTGACCACTAGGAAATTAAAACTATACATATGGCTTACATTATACTTCTATTGGACCGAGTTCACTGATGCGTAACATTTAAATGTTACTAACTTATATGCCACTTATTTTACCTTTTAAGTCACACATGAACAAGTTTTTGGCTTGATATAATTACAAACTCCTTGAGGATAGGTTCTGTGTTTCTGTTGTTCATTTTCCAGGTGCTTAATGCATTGTTAGCACTTGATTTCACTACACTCTTGGTGATCTGAGTTAATTTTAAAAAGTTATTTGTTTCTATAAAACTGTGAGCCGCTTTGGATTGTGCCCTAGATAAGTGCATTTTGATTACAAACAGAACTTTGTATCGGTATTAAAGAAAGCATTCAGTTTAGAAAATGTGCTAATGAATAACAGAATTATTCTAATTCCATCCTGAGCTCATTTTTCCACCTCCTTGTTTTATATTTCAAAAATGGGAAATTTCAGAAAAACATCCAGGAAAATTATTTCATTAATGTTCTTGTTTCCATACATTTTTTGTTAATTTACAATTGGGAGAAATATTAGCTGAAATTCTAAAATTCTAAATCATTATTTTTATTTTTGATTACTTAGTTTGAAACAGTTTTTCCCACCGAAGTCTTGTAAAAACAAGAAACTCCTAAGTACTTGTCAGGCAGGTTTACCAGTTGTGTGTGTGTGGGGGAGGGCACCACATTTGCTTTCCCTCTCTCCATCTATCACTTCTCTGTATTAATTTTTTCATGAGCCATTTGAGAGACAGTTGCAGACATATTTTACTCCAAAATACATCAGCATTTCCTAAGAATAAGGATTTCTCTAATAAAATCATAATAGAGTGATCAAATTCATAACATTTAACTCATTCAATGCAATTATGTATTATACAATACAGATTGAAATTTTGCCAACTGACCCCAATCCAGTTCAGGGTCATGATCATAAATTCCACTTAACTGCCATGTCTTTCTAAGTTTCTTTTTATTAAGCTTTTTTATTTCTTTTGTCTTTCAGGACAATGATTTTTTTAAGAATCTGGGTCACTTGCTTCTTTTTTGAGACAGAGTATTACTCTGTTGCCCAGACTAGAGTGCTGTGACACCATAGCTCATAGCAACCTCAAACTCTTAGGCTCAAGTGATCCTCTTGACTATAGGCACCTGTCCCAATTCCTGGCTAGTTTTCCTATTTTTAGTAGAGATGGGTCTCAACCTGGCTAGGACTCCTGAGCTCAGGCAATGCACCTGCCTTGGCCTCCCAGAGTGCTAGGATTATAGGCATGAGCCACTGTGCCCAGCCTGGGCCAATTGTTTTGTGCGATGTCTTTTGATGTGAGTTTCTCAGGGATGAGATGCAGATTATGAATCTTCTGGCAGAAGCACAAGGCAAATGCTGCTGTGATCTCAAGCATCACGTCAGGAGCACATGAAGTCAGTTTGCCATTTTCGTGATGTGAACTGATTAAGATAGTGTTCACAGGTTTTTCTACTGTTAAACTAAATGACAATCTAAATACCTGTTCGAATTTCAAACTTGAATTGAATATTTTTAGCCTACATCAATGATTCGTATCTGAATTAATTATACTTACTCATATTCTTTAACTAAAACAACATACTGCAATGGATTAAATGCAGAAATAGATATGAATAACCAAATGAGTTATATTAAGCAGGCATTAAAGAAATTTGCAAAACTTTAAAACAATGCCACTCTTTATACTAGTTCATTTTTGTTTGGGAAATAGAGTTATTTACATGCAAATAGATTATCCATGTTAATATGCAGCAAGCTATATAAACTTTTTATTTTAAAATGATTTTCTTTCTTTTTTCTGGGGTTTTTTTTTTTTTTTTTTTTGGTGTGGAGTCTTGCCCAGGTTGGCTTCGAAATCCTGGCCTCATGCTATCCTTCCTCCTTGCCACTCCCCACCCTAGGATTACAGACATGAGACACTACATCCAGCCTATT
The DNA here is from genome assembly GCF_000181295.1 of Otolemur garnettii. Classification (NCBI taxonomy): domain Eukaryota; kingdom Metazoa; phylum Chordata; class Mammalia; order Primates; family Galagidae; genus Otolemur; species Otolemur garnettii. The sequence goes on along the minus strand of NW_003852432.1, from coordinate 5,071,508 downwards.
GTGAAATGAATTTAATAAACATCTAATAAAATTTCTCAGCATTAATTTTTAACATGGTAAACATCAATAGATATAACCCACATAAACCCAAGCCCTATGAGGTCCTCAATAAGTTTGAGAGCACAAAGGGGTCTTTATAAGAAAAAGTTTAAAGACTGTTGTCCAAGACCAGATTGAATGCTGATACCAGTGTTACAACCTTTAAATTTCTTGAGAAAGTAACAATGACGGTGAGAGAGAGTTAAAGTAGAGTCTCAGATTAAATCTATCCTTCGGACAAAACTATGTTCAGCATAGGCCTGAGATTTTACTTATCTTTTGGGGATATACAATGTAATGTTGAGAGGTAAAATGCTGTCTGAAATTTAAAATAATACAGTGGAGAGAACAGTGGTGTTGGTGAGGGTATTGAAGAAATGAAACATGCTGTCAGTTGTTGAAGCTACATGATTGGTTCATAGGGATTCATTATAAAATTTTCTCAATTTTGAGTGTGCTTGAACATTTTCAAGCCGAAATCTTTTTAATGGTTCCATCTGTAGATAAACTCTTTCAATGGTGTATATTTATAAGAGAATCAAGCTTCACTGCCTGAAATGTCATAATTATTTAAAAATTGCATTCATTATAGCTCATTGGATTTACATAATATCTTTCTTCCAAAGAGTTCAAACTGACTCACCTTAGCAGATTTTTAAAACACGAATACTGATTATCTATTTCTTTGGCCATTTTAAATATCTTAGGGAAGTTTGCAATGTAAAAACAAATCCATCAAATATATGTCAAAAACAATGACAAATAAAATTATTGCATTTTTTTGGATTAGCTGTAATAACATGGGTTGCCTGAATGCAAATTATGTCATTTAAGTGTAGGCCCTAAGATCAGATAGACTTGAGCTTGATTCCTAGCTCTGCTCCTTTATAACAATATCAACAATAATAGAAATACCAACAAAGTCAACATTTATTGAGCTTGATATGTGACAGGTTTTCTGTTAAATCCTTACATAGTAGCTGACATTATGTTGTAAAAACCCAGTTTTCATTTAATTTTTTCAATAACACTGTGAGTTACTTTTACTCAATAAATAAGCTGTACAAATCATACTGGCTAAGTATTTCATCAGGAATTCAAAACTGGGGTACAAGGTCACTAACTTTTCTCTTACCCACTGAACTACATTGCCCTATCTTACCAGCCAACTGCCTTGGGGTAGTTATTTCTTCTATCTTCAGCTTTAGTATGCTATTTTATAAAATAGGGATTAAAAATAGCTACCTCATAAGCCAAGGGTTACATCAGATAATATATGTGGCATTTAAGAATATACTACAGGTTGACGCTCACAGCTCAGTTGTAGGATGTTGGCCACATACACCCAGGCTGGCGGGTTCAAACCTGGCCTGGGCAAGCTAAACAACAATGACAACTGCAACAAAAATATAGCTGGGTGTTGTGGTGGGTGCCTATAGTCCCAGCTATTTGGGAGGCTGAAACAAGAGAAT
>NW_003852432.1:5068122-5069429 GCF_000181295.1 Otolemur garnettii | reverse complement strand
TCCTGCATCCAAAAGGTGTGCCACACACCCTTACATTGTGCCCTTAAGTGGGAGCACACCCTTTCCCCCTTTCTATCCCTTCTCCCCAACTTGAATTAAGTTTTTCTCCTATTCTGGGTATGTGTTAGACCTTCTATTGGCTTCATAAGAAAATTGAGTACATTGGAAACTTGGTTTTCCATTCTTATGATTCAACTCCATCTAGGTTAATACAAAAGATGCAAAGTTACCATCTTTTCTTAGGCTGAATAGTACTCCATAGTATACATATACCACAGCTTGCTAATCCATTTTTGAGTTAATGGACATTTAGGTTTTTTCCATATCTTGGTGATTGTAAATTGAGCTGTGATAAACAATCTCTAGTGCAAATGTCTTTATGATAAAATGATTTTTTTCGTCTGGGTAGATGCCTTGTAGTGGGATTGTGGAGTCGAAGGGAGGTCGTCATTGTGTTCTTATGGTCACTGATTGGAACTTGAGTTACTTCCGAAAGTGAAGGAAGTATGATTCCTTTATGAAGCTTTCCCCCCTTGCATCAAAGCCTGATGTACTGCTGCCTTTTCCTGCTCTAAATCATTTACGATGTGGTCAATGCCCATAATATAAAAGTAAGAAGAGATTATTGACCTACACAATCTAAGTATTTGGGGTGGAGTGACCTTCAGGCCAGAAGCCAGCATTCTTCAATCATCTTCCTAACTGCTAAGTGTATGGCGTAGTGTTCTTCCCTAATGACATAATCTTACCCTTCAAATTACACAGTTTCAGGAAAATAGGTATAAAAATAGTAAGGATCTTTGAGCTAGAAAAATAAAATATATCACTGTGTTTAATGAGCTGTGGTCTTCATGTTGGTATGTTCAACACAAATACAAATGTTAGGTATGTATTAACATAAAACAGGGTTATTCCTTGACTGTATTAATTTAGTTTTCTTTTCGAAGTGAATTCCAAAGAAAACAATTCCAGAAGAGTAGACTGACCACACATCCTGGTTTGCCTGGCACAGTTCAGTTGTTCCTGTTGGTCTAGCATAATGATTAGCTCTCACTTTCACCTTCCAGGGTCCTGTTTGGGGACACGGTAATCCTTCATATGATTCTAATTGATGAAAGGATTTGGTGGTCAAATAAGTTTGAGAAATGAGTCATACTCCTTGCTCTCAGAATTTTACACCACATACTGGCCTCTGAGAAGTCATACAATAAAACATTTTTCTGGCTCAGCGCCTGTGGCTCAAGCGGCTAAGGCGCCAGCCACATACACCTAAGGTGGCAGGTTTGAATCTAGCCCCGACCCGCCAA
>NW_003852432.1:5066796-5067488 GCF_000181295.1 Otolemur garnettii | reverse complement strand
TTCTCATGATGTGCATTAACATCCCACAGAAAACCATGTAAGGATAGTTTCCTCATGTTAAGAATTTTTCAAGGCCAGGTTCTTGACTAACAGGTTTCTACCATAGGAGGAGTTATTTTTTGAGTCATTATGTAAATAAATATATAATCTTTATACATGATAACCTCTTTAGCTTTTTCTAGAGCAAAGCAGTGACATAAGCAGATACCTGCTTACATCTGATTCAATTCAATTAATTTCAAAAAATATTCATCCCATGCCTCCTATACATCAAGCTCTGGATGACTATCAGTGCAAAGATGAATCAGACACGGTCCCTTATCCTCAAGTTGCACATAGCTGTGTGACTCAGTTGGCTCCTCTTTGCAGGGACATTTTTTCTTCCTAAGTTTTGCTGATTATTTTTCATAATTGCATTTTTACTTCTTGTCTCATTACCAGCATTCTATAAATGTCAGTGGAAACACAGGATTGTATTAAGTGGCAGAACAAGGTGTAAACACGTTATTAAAGCATACAGAAGGGACCACTCACTGGGGAGATGCTTTGGAGCAAAACTTTGGATAAAATTAAAAGGCTGACGGACACAGGAAGGGTACAAAGTGTTTCTAGGCCCAGAAAGTTGTTTGTACAAAGAAGCAATGACAGGAATGTCTATGAACTGCTGGGAATACATTGGGTTGATGGGGGGG
>NW_003852432.1:5066196-5066716 GCF_000181295.1 Otolemur garnettii | reverse complement strand
CCTTCAGTATTGGACAACCAAATAACTCTTTAAGAAGAGAAACTTACATAGGTGTGTTAAACTTCTACCAAGGAAGTAAAGTATGCTGAATCATCATCAAGTACATGAGCTTTGGGTCACTCCCTTTCAATAAAATAATTGTCATAAACTTTGCTTATCATCTAATCTAACTATTGTAGCCAGAACTTCCTCCAGAGAGTACCTGGCCGGTGTGTGTGTGTATCCTTGCAATAGCAACAGAGCACATTTGTAAAAAGGAGTTGAATTCTGTGGTTTAAATTTCCTTTGCTTTAGTTTTCCATCTGTTTAATAAATGATCTTCCTGGTATTTTAAAAGTATATTTGCTCTTGATTTTTAAAATAAGATGTCCAACAAATGAGTTCAAACTATGTCTAACCTACATATTAGTCAAAAAATTTGCACAGACTACATAACAGCAAAATCATAATTGGTTTTTAAAACTCTTTGAATGTTGGTAATCAAGAACTTTACTTTTTTTTTTTTTTTTGCAGTTTTTGG
>NW_003852432.1:5008574-5065209 GCF_000181295.1 Otolemur garnettii | reverse complement strand
GGGGGATGATACCTAAACTGCAATGATTGTATATGCCAAGTATTTCTTTAAAACAATAATGTGTTCTACTCTTCCATTTCCTCCCCCCTCCCAACACATCTTTACTTCCTTCTCTTTTGCTTCTTGAAGTTCCTTGAACTCAGAGCTGGATTAAGGCGTGGGACATAGGGGCAACTTGACTGTATGGCTACCCCTAAAAGTGCTACCCAGTCCTGGGTGACATTGTAAATATATTCAGGCTTTGATCTGCTAGACTAGGCAAAATGTAAATTTTCAATCCTATTCCTGCCAACAGAGGCAAGACCTTGTGTAGAAATAAAAGTACAAGACAATCAGGCCAAGCACCATAGTCCAAGCCTGTGATCCTAGTTAGGAGGCTAAGGCAGGAGGATACCTTAAGCTCAGGAGTTGAGGTTGCGGTAAGCTGGTGTGCCACTGCATTTTAACCCAGCCAACAGATTGAGACCCTGTCTCAAAAAAAAAGAAAAAAAAAAGCCAACCACAACAAAGTTCTCCTTGCTAGAGTCGCCCTACCTTTTCTGAGCTTTCTTGCACACACAGTTACAAATAGCCCAAATCTCCCAAGGTTCAAAATGGAGGCCATAATACTTCCTAATGGAAATAAAATTCAGCTTTTTATTTAAAAGCTTAGTCTCTGAATATGTTTCCATCTAAGTGGTCACATTCATTCAAAACATCGACTATGCTTTAACCACTAGAAGTCAATGAGTAAATCAATTTGTTTCTGGGTAACACTTTTTATTAATATCATTTTTCATACCCTCTACATAAGTGCTCAACAAGCAGTCTTGGGTCAGAGAGGCCAAACTGTTTGCTTGCCAGCAATGTGCAGGTCTCCTCGCACTCTTTATGACTTTTCCATATATTTCACCTCCACACATGCTGCCCTTACTTTACTTTGTTCACTATTCATCTCTTGAGTCAAATAAAAAATCAGTTCCTCTATGATCCCTTTCTTTCCCTCTTATTTTCCCACAGAGAATTATGATACTTCTTTGATTCTACAATATTATCTTCTTTTTACAGATCAAAGGAAAAGAAACAGAATATTAAAAGTAAGCATTGATTTTAAGACAAGTTCCAATGGAGAAACACAACGTGATCAAACAGGTTTTAAAACGCGGCACATGTGGCAGTTTGTCTAGCACACAGTGTGTTCTCTATTTTGGTATTTATCACACTATATATCTATATTTATTTTAACTGTAAGGGATATGATTTTTGTCCATAAGACTTGCATGAAACAAAAGCCACATTACTTTATGTTGAAAAATCAAAATATATTTCATTTTCAATTCCCTTATCAACATGCCTAACAGCAGTTACTAGAAAGCCTTCCTTAGCATTGCTCAAGATCCCCAGGCATTATGTAGCTTATCCTACATCATCATGGAGGAGAGGATTCTTGACTTGAGTTCATTCCAGTTGCCCAGTTTTCAGGCCCAGTGCTCAAGCCCGTCTGGCCTACTTGCAGGGAAGCTGCTCTGCTGCTTTGTCCACGTCCAGCTCAGCCCTAGGGCCCTTTTCTAAGGCTAGCAAGGCCATAGCAATATCAAGTTGCCAGCCATCTACATGCATTTCTTATGAGACATCCTGCCACTGATTGGGATTCCCAGTGGGAATAAGACCCAAGTCCATCCCCACTCGAGGGAATCATTTCTAGTGCCCAGTCACTCCCCTCTTCAATTTAAAACAATAACTTCTATCACTTTTCTTCTGAGATGAATAAGTATAATCTTCCTCAATATGCCTGAATCTCCAATAGTTTAACTTCGGTTCCATTTGTGTTTATTGAGTGGGGGAGGGATAACTACAATATAAAGAGAGGGCAAACTTCACTTTTTCAGGTGCAAGACAGGAAAAGGGAGAGAATTTATTTTACCACAATGAGTCAATAGCAGAAAAAAACAAAAATAGCATTAAGCAACAATCAAGACTTACCAGTTGGTTAGGTGTGTGTGTCCACTCCCTCCCAATACACACTGGCCTTCTTGAGAATAGGAAATACATTTGTGAAATGCATACATATATTCATGATCTATGTGTATTTGACTTAATAAAAGGGAAAAAAAAAAAGAAAATAGGAGCTTGGCTTCTTCAGGGATGGGTCCTGAGCATCCAACATGGTATATGGCATCAGCCAGTAAATAAGGGCTCAATGAGCTGAATGCACTGTGGGTTACTATTCTTGTCTTCTAGGGTAATTCCGGTCTCAGGGCCTTTTAGATGTACTAAAATAGGAAACTCAGGAACAGTCTCTGTTCTCTAACCATAACCTTTTGATTAATTTTCCCCCAGATGCATAAGGAATATTGCTTGTTAAATATGCTGAACTGGAATTATAAAATTCCAGGCTGGGGTCTGAAACAGATCCCAACTCTGCTCTTCACCCCTGAGAAGTCATTCTATGTCTTTGTGCTGCTCTGTCTAGTCACATATTGTGAAGTTACTAAAGTGTTCCGAATTTAGGTGAAAAGTACACACTGTTCATTGAGGGCACATCAATATTTTTGAAAGTAAAATATTTGATGGGTACACACGTCCTTGTACTTTGCTTTTGTTATATATTTAGCAATTAGTTTGAATCACTGACAAATGTCAAGAACATTTCATGTGAGAACAAGGAAGAAACTTGGTTACTGTGCAGGCACCAGTGAACACTTTAAAGCCTGGGCTATTTTACTACCTCTGTTCATGCAATTCCTTCATTGAGAATGCATTTTTAAGCCAATTTTCAAGCTTGTTCTTTAGAAAGCTAAAGCCTCATGCTACTGCTTTTCATCCTTTTACTACCTGATAAGTGTTCCCAACCAGACCATCACCATACATAAAAGATGACAGTCAATCTGATATAAATTACTCGCAGGATTTACAGCACAAATTAAAGAGAAGAGCTTAAACTCCAGAGACTGAATGGCCTGTGAAGATTTATTTGTCTAGCATTTATTTATCAAGACATCTTCAATAAGAAGCTACAGTGGGATCTGATAAAAAACTGTGATTTATCAGTAAATGCTACCCTTGTGAAGATTATTTCCAGAGGTGGAAACAATACAAACACACAAATGCCTATAATTCAGTACATGGAGTGATGGATAGCAAAAAAAGAATAGAGTTCAGAAGTGGTAGTGACTGCTTTCAGGTAGAGTACGTGAGCATTTCAGCTTGGAAGGCTCATTGACTTGTGCCTTAGCCAATGGGTTATATAGTCCATTTGGATAAAGGATGAGTGGGTAGGAAGTTATATTCCAATGCGAGAAATACGTTGAGCAATGACACACACAGACCCCAACAGGCCACCAGCTGCCCCAAACAACAGTGAGTAGTCTGGTGTCATCACATTTCTTACTTTGGCATATGATGTCCACATTTCATTGAAATAATGAAAGTCATTATTGTGAAACATATGCTCTATTATTGGCTACTTCATAAATATTTAAAAAATTGACCAACAGAAAATATATGGAAAGTAAAATAATGCTTTCCAAAGCCCTTTTAATTGTTTTCCACATTTTTCTTTTCAAAGTAAGCTGTTAGTTCAGCTATTTTGTTAGTGTTCTCCAGAGAAATAGAACCGATGCACCATAGGATTCATGTATGTATAAATATACATATATACACCATGTACACACACACATATGCAATGTGCATTGTATGTATGTAATATATGTGTGTGTCTGGATATATACATCCTATTGGTCGGAGAGAGAAAGATGGAGAGCAAGTGAGACAGAGAGAGAGAGATTTTAATGATTTGGGATGGCACAATTATGGGGGCTGGCAAGCCTGAAATGTGGAGGGCTGGTGAGTAGGCTGAAAATTCTGGCAGGAGTTTATTTCACTGTCTTGAGTCTGACACATTCTGGGGGCAGAATTCCTTCTTCCAGGGGGAACTTCCATCTTTTCTCTTGAGGCCTTCAGGTCCCTGGATACAGCCTACCCACAGTCCCCTATTCTAGTCGACACATGAAATCGACCATCACAGCTGTCATGATTCATGAAGACATGACACTAATGAAAAAGGGGCAACCGTACAGTCTTTCGTTTGTTTATATAGCTCATTTAAAACATTTTTTGCACATAAAATGTTAAAAATCCTGGGAGGAAAGAAGGGAACACGAACAGGTGCCAACTGACAAATCTGAGGCACAGAAAAATTTGAACTATTGAAGTTTAACAACCTAAAAATGGCACAGACATGATGTCAGAGTTAGAACTGATTCTCCTGACTGATGCTCTGGCGATCTCTCTGTTGTACCATCTACTAAGTCCAGCCCAAATTCTAATGGAATTTGTTATCTGTAACCTCCTCTTGGAATTCAGTACAAGGTACCTGTATTGATACTTGTTCTATCCATACAATTAAATTCTAAGACATGCTTGTTTATGAACAACCCTATATATCACTGAATATCAATAACTTTTTTTAAAAGAATGAATTCTGCTATACATACTCTTTAGGCTGACTAACAACTTGTTTGCGTAGTTTGTGGTGGCAGACTCCCTGAATTAGTTTTAAGACATGCAGAGGAGTCGTATTGCAGTACTTTTCCCAAAGTTGGAAAGTCTGAGAGGCCTCTGCCTTTCCAACTTTGGGAAAGGCTTGCTGGGGAGGCACCTGTGGCTCAAAGAAGTAGGGTGCTGGCCCCATATACTGGAGGTGGTGGGTTCAAATCCGGCCCTGGCCAAAAACTGCAAAAAAACCAGAGAAAGGCTTGGTGGGGTGTGGTGGCTCACACATGTAATCCTAGCACTCAGAGGCCATGGTACGAGGGTTCCTTGTACTCAGGAATTTGAGACCAGCCTGAATAAGAATGAGACCCTGTCCCTACTAAAAATAGAAAAATTATCTGGGCCTTGTGGCAAATGCTTATAGTCACAGCTACTCAGGAGGCTGAGGCAGGGGAATCAATTAAACTGAGGAGTTTGGAGTTTGAGGTTCCTGTGAGCTAGGCTGAGGCCATGATACTCCTGCCTGGAGCAACAGAGTGAAAAGTTTTCTTAAAAAACAAAAACCAAAAAACAAACAAAAAACCCATGTGAATGTGGGCAGTTTTCTGAATATGAAGGCTTAATGCCTTTATCTGTAAATAGAGAATGATAATACAGTAGAACTTTAATAATGTGGTGTGTGAATAGAAAATGAGTTCCTCTCTCCGTAGAGGTTGAATAGCTCTTTGACACTCAATGCAATAAATGTTACATTTCTTTATTTTCTAAATAAAGTCATCTCCAAATCACAACTTATCAGGGTCAACAATAAGTCCAATACCAGTTATTATTTGTGGTTATCTTCATTGGAGCTTATGACATCCCTGAGTCTTATATATTCCTAGGAAAATGGGGAAGGCCTGGTTCCTGGTCTGCAGAAATGGCCAGTTCCCACTTGGCTCCATTTGGTGGCTTTATACAAGACCACTTGCACAAGACCTTCATAAGTCTGGGTGGCAGCTCAGTCCTCCAAATATGCAACAGTAGTTGAGCGCGGTTCGTTCGCCGTACACTGGACACAGCCTCCCTAGGTGGGCTGACAAGATACCCCTTCACAATGTTTCTCTCTGCTGACTGCATAGTCACAGATATCTTGCCCACAGTGATCAGATGCAACATTAGGGGGCAATTGTCATTTGTAGTCAAACATCTGTTCCCACATAAGGACTTGTCACCTCCAGAGTGTGGCATCCAAGCGCTTGAAGAAACCCAGAGTCCTCCCCAGGTTTCCACTGCTGGAAACAACTCCAGGGTTGGGCAACTTTCCCAAAGTCTCATTTTCATTTTCTTTGGGCCAGTCAAGTTTAATTCTTTCATTGGCTCTGACGTGAGGGGTAAGGGAAATAATGGATCTCAAGGGCAGGGAGCCCTGACATTACTCTTTCGCACAGCAGTTTTCTGCTGCTGTGATCCTCTGCTCCCTCTGACATTGGGTGAAATGAAAACACAACAGAGAAGAAAAGCAGTCAGGACACTGACAAATTTCCCAGTAAATAACACTTTTGCACAGGCATGGTATGTAGTAATTGCTCAATTTCTGTTGCTTTTTATAACTATTATTTGCAACATGGTAGATAATTGGTTATGTTCCACTGAATTTTCCATTTCTTGAAAAGCTTTAAAGTGCAGGGAGAAAGAGCCTTGCTTTTGGAGTCAGGCAGCTCTAGCTTTGACTCTTGACTCTGCCCCTTACTGTGTCTGAACTCTTAGGTAAATTACCCTACCCAGCCTCAGTTTTTCACCTATAAAATTAATGGTGAGAGTTAGATGCATATAACACAGATAGCCTTAGGCTTTATTTGCCAGGACACCTAGATATCATAATTAATCCCCAATCTAAAGGACTGAGCCCCCATCTGCTTGACTGGCCCCAAATCCAGTCTTTTGATAGAAGGCCCTGCAGTTAGCTTGCTCTGTCTGGGAGGTCCTGTGGGTGAGGTTTGCCCACAGTCCCTTTGTTCTCATGTCCCATCTCACCCCTAGACTGCGGTCTCTTGCTTTGCTTCCTCTCTCCAGTAGGAAAACCCTTTTAAAGGCTCATGATCACAGATATTTCTCACAGAAGCATAGTTGGGCCCCTAGGAACATCCGCTCTTCCATACTAGCTTTCTCCTTTCACAGCACTTTGGTACTTGGGGGAACGGAGTGACATCAGGGAAGCCCCAGGCCTGCTCTACTATCTCAGATTAGCTCTGATGTCCCTTCAGGCTAGCCTCCTTCAGGGGATCCCTGTTGGGATTGTGGGTTCCTGAACATAACAGCTGCAACAAGTCTGAGTTCTCTTTCCCAGATATCCTAGGATCATGCCCAACAAGCTGTGGGTCTGGGCATCTGTTCTGCTGTTTGAGAAAGTTTGATGATGGTCAAGAAACTCCTGGAACATTCTGTAACAGAAAGCTGGGCTATCCAAGACATACCGAGGACCTCATGCTGGGTTCCACACTTGACCTGGTCTAAAACATTCCTTAAAGCAACTAGTACCTGCAACACAGTAAACTCCTAGTAACTATAACTCCCAGTAAAAATAAACTCCTTTCATCTTTTTTGCTTAAGAACAATTTGATGCATTTTCTAGGCAGTTGACTTTAAACTTGCTTTGTCTTTATACCAGGCTAACTGATTTTACAGTGATAGACTTACCTGGGCCATGTTGTTACATAGGAGCTTCTCAGGGTGTGGGAGTGTACAGTCAACCTGGCCCACATGCTGCAAGCATGACTGGGATAATGGGCAATGCTGTAAGTGGGATGTTTAATAGTTACTCAGAGGAGTCACCGGACTGCATCACTGTGGGCTCCATACCACTTGGACCCAACATGCTAGAATCTTACCAAAATGGAGTGGAATAAAACTGGTTCCTTGAGTGCTGTGTGACAGACACATAGGATAGAATGCTAGGGTGAAAAGGATATGGCCAAGCACATACAAACCCTGCCCAGGGCTTACAGGAAAGTAGGAAGCCAACTGTTTGCAAACTATATTGCTGGGAAAGAAATATATAAAAGTTCATATTTAAGTGAACTCTGAACTTTTGCCAACGCAAAGAATAAGGACAATTTATAAAGCATAAAAGGCATGGAAGCCACCAAGTAGCCATTCAAACACAGAAGAGGGTGGGGTTAGATTTTATGGGAAACAAAACCATTCGTGGAACTAGGATGGTACAGGAGGAGTCACGCAAATCTGGCCGAACCTGAGACTCTTCCTTCAGTCACTCGGGCTGAAGAATACTTTTTTTTTTTTTTTTTTTTAAAGAGACAGAGTCCCATTTTATCTCCTTTGGTAGAGTTCCGTAGCGTCACACAGCTCACAGCAACCTCCAACTCCTGGGCTTAGGCGATTCTCTTGCCTCGGCTGGGACTACAGGCACCTGCCACAGCGCCCAGCTATTATTTATTTATTTTTTTGGTTGTTGCAGTTTGGCCTGGCTGGGGTCGAGCCCGCCACCCTTGGTATATGGGGCCGACACCTATTCACTGAGCCACAGGCGCCGCCCACTGGCGGAAGGATTCTAACAAAAGGCCAAGAAAGAAAGTCTGTAAATATATATACATATATTTATTATTTATTTTTTTTAAAGGAACACTTAAATGGTGGGGTTTTTTTTGTTTTGTTTTTTAATTTTTTAATTTTTATTTAAATCTTTTTCGGCTTTCTTGAAGTACAATTGACAAATAAAAATATGAATTTCAGGTGTACAACCTGATGCTTTGATATATGCATATATTTTAAATGATTATCACTATAAAGTCAATGAATACATAGTTACCTTTTCCTTTTATAATGAGAGCATTTAAGATCTAGTCTCTTAGCAAATTTCAAGTATACGATGCCGTATTGTTAGCTACAGTCACCACGCTGTGCATCAGAACTGTGTGACTTTTTATCCTATAACTGAAAGTTTATACCCTCTGACAAACATCTCCCTATTTTCCCCACCCCCAAGCCCTGGCAGACACCCTTCAATGCTCTGCTTCTATAAATTTGACATTTTTACATTGCACTGGTAAGTGGGATCATATTTGTCTTTCTCTGTCTGATTTATTTCACATACCACAGTGCCCTAAAGCTTCAGCCATGTTGTCACAAATGAAGGATATCCTTTGTTTTTTCGGCTGAATAATATTTTATCACACTCTCTCTCTCTCTCTCTCTCACACACACACACACACACACATACACTTATTTCTTTGAAGACTCTCCATACTGTTTTTTTTTTTTTTGAGACAGAGCCTCAAGCTGTTCCCTGGGTAGAATGCCATGGCATCACAACTCACAGCAACCTCCAACTCCTGGACTAAAGCGAGTCTCCTGCCTCTTCCTCCCAAGTAGCTGGGGCCACAGGTGCTCGCCCCAATGCCTGGCTATTTTTTTTGGTTGCAGCCATTATTGTTGTTTGGCTGGCCTGGGCTGGATTTGAACCTGCCACCTTAGGTGTATGTGCCTGGTGCCTTAGCCACTTGAGCCACAGGCACCGAGACTCCATACTGTTTTATATATAAAGGAGGTGCCAAAAAATGTATGGGGTCTCACAATTAAGTTCATGAACTCATTCTAGGAAAAAGTGCTACATACCTCGTTGCTGAATCTCATTACAGTCACCTTTGAAGTACTTCTCTCAGAAAGCTACACACTGACACTAGCACCTAGTGTTTGCAATTTTGCAACTCTTCAAAGCAATTTTGGAACTCTTTTTCTAGAATGACAATCAGACCTGTCATTATATGGCAACAAAGACATGCAACAACAATGAATGAATACCATTCAGCAAGACACCAGCACGCATTGACACAGACACAGCTGTGAGACACTGATAGGCCAAGGTTATAAAATCTTACCAAGTTGTTTGTACAGTACTGCCAATATAAGAATACAGTGGCAGTTAATAAGGATACTATGATAATGAGAGAATGACTTTGATTATAGGATATATGCCCGTAAGTGTTATAAAGGGGTATTATGTCTGCAATTTACTCTCAAGTTATTCTGAAAACAACAACATGTATGCATGTATGCGTATATAATACACACACAAATGTCATAAACATTTGGCAAATCTGGGTAAAGGATATATAAGAATTCTTTGCATGGTATTTGCAACGTTCCTATAAGTATTACATTATTTCAAAATAAAAACTTTTAATAAACACAAATGATTAATAAAAATTGTAGGACTCTCAGCTTTCTGCCATAGGCATGGCAATCTCAAGAACCTGGCTCTCTTTTCAGAGCCATTACTACTTCTATAGAGGTTGGACAATTAAGTTTGTGAATTCATCCTGGAAAAGGTGGTACATACCTCATTGCTGAATATCACTTGAAAGTACCCACCTTGGGAAGCTATGTACTCACACAAGCACTTAGTTCACCCTTCAAAGAATTTTTTTCTAAGGATAAGTTTGTGAACTTTATTGTCAGATCTTATCTGATGACATCTCTGATGGTCGTTCCAGAAAGAGTTCCAAAATTGCTTTGAAGGGTGGAGTAGGCACTGGCATTGGTGCTTAGCTTCCCAAGGGGAGTGCTTCAAAGGTGACCTCAGTGATATTCGGCAGTGAGGTATGTAACACTTTTTTTAGAATGAATTTGCAAACTTAATTGTCCAACCATATGTACACATTTTCTTTTTTTGTGAAGACTAATACATACTGCTGATCAGTTATGGTTCTCCTTGAAAGAGGCAGTTGTTTGTACTTTGAAATGTTATTGGGGTCTGAGCATCCTACAATTTTGACTATGCATATTTGTTCACAATTTCTACATCACTGATTGGCTTCCCTTTGTTCCTGAGTATATAAACTACTTTATAAGTTGCTTATGCCTCTTGGAAAGAACTGTCTTTCCTTTTGCTTTATATCTTTTAATTTCTGCAGTATCAGTATACACATTTTCTTTATCCATTCAAGAACTGATGGGCACTTAGGTTGATTCCACATCTTTGCAATGGTGAGCTGTGCAACAATAAACATTTGAACACAGTTATCTTTTTGCTGAAGTTCTTCTTTTCCTTGGTGTGGCTCTCCAGTAGTTGGACTGCTAGATTAAACAGTAATCTACATTTAATGAGGACTCTCCATACTGTTTTCTATAGTGGTTGTGCTAACTCGCAGTCCCACCAACAGTGAATAAGTGTTTCTCTGCATCCACATTAGCGTCCACTGATTTTTTTTTTGTTTGTTTCTTGGTTTGTTTTTTGTTTTCTTACTTTATAATAATGGCCATTATGACAGGGGTAAGGTGGTCTCATTGTGATTTTGATTTATATTTCCCTGATGACTGGTGATGTCGAATATTTTTTCATATATTTCTTGGCCATTTGTCTATCTTCTCTTGAAAAAATTATTTCCATGTTTTCCCCATTGTTTAATAGGATTGATTTGTTTGCATTCTTCGTAGATTCTGGATATTAGCCCTTTATTAGATGAATAATTTGTGAACACATTTTTCCCATTCTGTGCACATTCCATTGTGTATTTACTTTTTTTTTTTTTTAATTTGAGACACAGTCTCACTTTTTCACCCTGGGTAGAGTGCTGTGGTATCATAGCTCACAGCAACCTCATACTCTTGGGTTCAAACAATTCTCTTGCCTAAGCCACCCAAGTATCTGGGACTATAGGTGCCAGTCATGATGCCTGGCTATTTTTTTTTTTTTAAAAGAGATGGGATCTTGCTCTTGCTCGAGTTGGTCTTGAACTCATGAGCTCAAGTAATCCACCTGCCTTGGCCTCTCAGTGTCTATTTACTCTTGCTTATTACCTCTGCTCTGTAGAAGCTTTTTAAATCTAATTAAGTCTTATTTATTTATTTTGTTATTGTTTCATTCTCCTTAGGCGTCTTAATCACAAATTCTTTAGCTAGGCTGGTGTCTAGAAGAGTCATTCCTACTTTTCCTTCTAGAATTTGTATGATTCATGTCTTATACTTTAGTTTTATTTCCATCTTGAATTAATTTTTGTGTGTGGTAGGAAATAGGGGTCCTTTTTTCTCTTCTGTCTGTGGCTGTTCAGTTTTCCCAGCATCATTTATTAAATAGAGTTTCCTTTCCACAGTGTGTGTTGTTGTCTGCTTTGTTGAAGACTAGCTGGTTATAGTTAGATGATTTTATTTCTGAACTCTCTATTCTGTTGCATTGGTCAGAATGGTCTACATTAGTGTCGTGCTGTTTTGGTTACCATGGCCTTGTAGTATAATTTGAAGTCAAGTGATGTGATGCATTCTAATTTTTTTTTTTTCTTAAGATTGTTTTGGCTATTTTGGGCCTTTTTAAAGTTCCAAATGAAGTTTAGAATTATTGTTTCTAGATCTCTGAAATATGACATTGGTATATTCTTGGAAATTGCCTTCAATCTATAAATCACTTTGAACAGTATGGATATTTTAATGATATTGATTCTACCAGTTCACAGCATGGGATGTTTTTCTACTTGTTTGTGTCAACTATAATTTCTTTCATCTTTTTTTTTTTTAGTTCTCCTTGTAGAAACTCTTATTTTCTTCAGTATTTTATTTTCTTTGTAGCTATTGTAAATGGTTTTCAGTTCTTGATTTGACTCTCAGGGTAAGGATTATTAATACATAGAAATGCTACTAATTTGTGTACATTGATTTTGTAACCCAAAACTTTGCTGAATTTATCAATTCTGGGAGGATTATGGTGTAGTCTTCAGGGTTTCTAGATACAAGATCATATCATTAGCAAACAAGGATAGTTTGATCTCCTCTTTCCATATTTGGATGCCCTTTATTTCTTTGTCTTGCCTGATTGCTCTGGCTAGGATTTTGAGTCCTATTTTGAGTAGAAGTGGTGACAGAGGGCACCCTTGTCTTGTTCCAGTTCTTAGGAAGAATGTTTTCAACTCTTCCCCATTTAGTATAATGTTGGCTATATGTTTGTCATATGTGGTTTTTATGATTTTGAGGTATGTTTATTCTATGCTTAGTATGTAGAGGATTTTTATTATAAAGTGGGCTGGATTTTGTCAGATACTTTTTCTGCATCTATTGAGATGATAATACAGTCTTTGTTTTTATTTCTGTTTATGTAGTGAATCATGTTTATTGATTTGCATTTGTTGAACCATCTTCGTATTCCTCAGACAAAACACATTTGATGATGGTAAATTATCTTTTTGATATGCTGTCAAATTTGGTTTGCTAGTATTTTATTGAGGATTTTTGCATCTATGTTCATAAGGGGTATTGGTCTGTAGTTTTCTTTTTTTGTTGTGTCATTTCCTACTTTTTTAAAATCAAGGTAATACTGGCTTTATAGAGCAAGTTAGGGGTAATTCCCTCCTTCTTGATGTTATAGATTAATTTCTGTAGGCTAGGTACCAGTTCTCCTTTGTAGGTCTGGTAGAATTCAGTTGTGAATACCTCTAGTGTGGGGCTTTTTATTGTCATTTTAAGATTTTTTTAAATTACAGTTTCAATATCACTGCTCAATATTGGTCTATTCAGGATTTCTGAATAAGGCTTGGGATTATGTGTTTCCAGGAATATATCTATTTCCTGTACATTTTCTAGTTTGTAGTTGTAGAAGTTTTCATATTCATGGTTTATATTTTGTATTTCTGTGATGTCAGTTGTAAAGTGTTCTTTTAATATTTTATTGAGCTTATTTGAGTCCTTCCTCTTCTATTTCTGGTTAACCTAGCTAATGGTCCATCAATTTTGTTTAGAAAACAAATTTTGTTGAAAGAACCAAGATCCTTTGTATTTTATTGTTGTTGTTTGTTTTGGTTTCTAATCTGTTTAGTTCTGCTTTGAGTTTGTTATTTCTTGTCTTCTGCTGGCTTTGGGTTTGGTTTGATAGGAGAATGATTATGTTTATTTACTTTTGGCTTCTATTTGCATGGAATATATTTTCCATCCTTCTACCTTAACTTTGTTCAAGTTCTTGTGAGTTATATACTTGTGTTTCTTGGAGACACATACTTGGCTTATGTTTTTAATACACTCACCCAATCTGTGTTTTTTTAAGTGCAGAATTAACATTGTTCATATCTACTGTCAGTACTGATTTTTGGGATACTGTTCTGTTCATCATGTTAGATGATACCTTGCTATTTTGTTTTCCTTCATGTGCTAGTGTTTATAAGAGCTATGAGCTTTAGCTTTTGGATATTTTTATACTGGTGGGTATCTATTATGCTCTTCCATGTATAATGCACTTTTGAGAATTTCCTATAGGGCAGTCCTAACAGTGACAAATTACCTTAGTGTTTGCTTGTCTGAAGAAGTCATATATGTGTGATACTTAATTTTTCAGGATACAAAATTCTTGACTGGCAGTTGTTCTGTTTAAGAAAACTGAAACTAGAACCCCAATGCCTTCTGGCTTATAAAGTCTCTGCTGAGAAGTCTACTGTTAGTCTGATGGGTTTTATTTTACTACCCTTTTGTTGTGTGTGAGAGAGAGTATCACTATGTCACCCTTGGTAGAGTGCTGTGGCATCACAGCTCACAGCAACCTCAAACTCTTGGGCTTAAGTGAGTCTCTTGCTAATGCCTCCCAAGTATCTGAGACTATAGGCACCCACCAAAATGCCTGGCTATTTTGTTGTTGTTGTAGTTGTCATTGTTGCTTTAGCTGGCCCAGGCCAGGATTGAACCCACCAGTCTCGGTGTATGTGGCTGGTGCTGTAACTGCTGTGCTATGGGCACTGAGCCTATTTTACTACTTTCATCTTGCAGGTTGTAGAATTTTCTCCTTCATTTTAATTTTGGCCATGTTGATGATTATGTGTCTTAGAGATGTTCTATTTGCTAAAAATCATCCCAGTTTCTCATGAACATCTTGTACCTGGATATCTGAATCTCTGGTAAAGGTTTCCTCCATAATTTCTTCAAATTGGTTCAAGTTAGTTTTCCATGTTTTTTGTTTTCTTCTTCTTCTTCCTCGGGGATGCCTATAATTTGTACATTTGCTTTTTCCACACAGTCCTCTATTTTTCTGAGTGGTTGTTCATTCTTCTTCTTTTTTCTGCATCTTTGACTTTACTGGTTTGTTCAAGGGCTGAGATTCTTTTTTCTATTTGGTATAGACTGCTGTTGCAGATTTCTGTTGTATTTTGAAGTTCCCTAAATGACTCATTTCTTTAAATTTTGTTATATTCTCCTTTCTTATGTTGTCTAGCTCTTTAGCAATTTTTTACATTGATGTCCAAAAAATTTTCTGGGTATTTTTTTGTGCTGGATTTCAACTTTTTTTTTTTTTTTTGAGACAGAGCCTCAAGCTATCCCCCTGGATAGAGTGCTGTGGCATCACAGCTCACAGCAACCTCCAACTCCTAGGCTCAAGCAAGTCTCCTGCCTCAGCCCCCCAAGTAGCTGGGATCACAGGTGCCCACCACAATGCCCGGCTATTCTTTGGTTGCAGCCATCATTGTTGTTTGGCGGGCCTGAGCTGGATTCGTTCCTGCCACCTTAGGTGTATGTGGCTGGTGCCTTAGCCGCTTGAGCCACAGGTGCTGAGCCTGGATTTCAACTTTTTATTCAATCCCATTCATCTTATTTGCCATCTGTATTCTGTATTCTATTTCTGATATTTCAACAGTTTCCTTTTGATTGGGATTTACTGATGTAGATCTATTGTGATCCTTTGAGGATGCTAAACCAGGTTGTTTTTCATTGTTCCAGAGCTCTTTTGCTGGTTTCTTCTCATCTGCAACCTATTCTTTCAGCTCAATGCAGATGGGTTTGTGAATCACCTGTCCTCTTTTGCTGGAAACTCTCTTACTTAGAAGATGGAGAGGTGCTTTTGTGACCTACTCCAGAATATTAACTTAGCAGGAGAGGATCAGATACACTGGGAACCTGCTTTCTCTGCTCCCTCCATGGCCTGGTTGAGGTGATGAAGAGGCAGCTGCAAAAATGGTGAGCCCTGTGTAGACCTGGTGCGCTGGACCTGAGAGCTCAGAATGGCATCACCTGCAGCAACCTGCAAAGCTGCCAAGTCTTTGCGGTGCCTACTCTCTGGTGCAATGTCACTGCGAAGAGTCCAAGCAGCTCTGTGATCAGTCCAGACGTCTGTGGTGGTGGTGGTGACCCCTCACAGGTCAGGCCAGAATGTCCATTGGGAAAATGTGGAGTCCCAGGGTTCTCTCCTCCTGTCCTTCTCCATGTGTGGCTGTCTCCCCAGGTACTTTCTGATCTTACTGAGTGAATTATTCTGTCACCTTCTTCATCACTCTGATGGTCTCCTGTCACTTCTTTGATAAATCACTGTGCTCTCCTCAAGAATGCCCATCCATAGGTGAACATCTATCTGCAACTTTTAATCTCTCCTTAACAGCAGTGTACATGAGCTGCTTTTAGTCTAACATCTTGCCCAGAATCTTTTATGTGGTGTTCCTGTGTATATTACAAGCCTTTTAAATAGTAACTTATTTAATCCTCAAGACAAATATATGAGATATTTTTGGCTCCATCTATAAAAAAAAGAAACTTAGGCATAACTTGTCCAAGACTAGAGAGCAAGTAAAAACAGAACCAACATTAAAGGTTAAGTAGTCTGTGTAAACATCAAGTTACCACATGACCTAATAATTTCATTCCTTAGTATATATGCCAAAGATAGATGAAAACAGAAGTTAACACAAAATTTCTATGCTAATTTCACAGCAGCATTATTTATAAAACAGCCAAAAGGTGGAAATGACCCCCAGATCCAGATGAATAGATAAGCAAAGTGTAGTATATACACAATGGAATATTTTTCATCCATGAAAAACAATGAAGTTGTCATATATGCTACTATATGAATGAACCTTGACTATATGTCAAATGAAGGAAGCTGTCTCAAGAGACCACATATTGTGTGATTCCATTCATAGAAAATGTCAAAAACAGGCAAATTTATAGAGACAAGAAGGATGTTAGAATTAGTCCTTGTTTAGTATTGGGGAAATGAGACATGGGGAGATGATAGCTAAGGGAGTAACAGGATCTCATAAGAATCAGGTAGTCTGGTCCAAGATTCTGGGTTCTCAGCCCCTGGATGGGTCATCTTTCTTGATCACAGAAGCCTCCTGATTGGAACTTCTTGCTGTGTATACTCATACGCAGCAAAGTCAGGTAACAAGATCCTTAAAGTAACATGAAACCTGGACACACTATAATAAATGGGTAGGGAACAGGTGATAAGAGGTCTCAGCGTCTATGATTATTCTTGTGTCTTTCCTTTTCTATAGAAAAGGTATTCCATTCTCTCATTGTTATTGAATGTCACAGAGAAAGCTAGGATAAGGTGTCAGGGTAAGATTCCAAGACAGGTCCATCACATTGCTGCTCTGTTGAACTAAGTTAATCTTGCAAAAATGGTCAAATAAAACTCCAAACTTAATTTTTCATGGAAATAAAGTTCTAAGAAAAATGTCAGGTAAGTAAATGGGGCCTGAGTACTTGACAACTAAAAAGTAAAAACCATTTAGTTTTCTTGCCTTTGTAAAGAAAAAAAAAAAGAAAAATCTCACCATTATTTCTAAAACTAGCCAACAAATAGGTGTGAAGAAAGGTCTACTGCTGACCTTTTACTAATCAGTACAGAGTGAATTGGAGGCCTATACTAAGAGGGTTGGCCTTGCCTAAGTGAACTTTTTTATTTTTATTTTTATTTTTATTTTTTACAGTTTTTGGCCAGGGCTGGGTTTGAACCCGCCACCTCTGGCTTATGAGGCCAGCGCCCTACTCTTTTGAGCCACAGGCGCTGCCCGCCTAAGTAAACTTTTTAAAATCACTGTGGCACTTGTCTCTTGGATGAGCATAGTCTCAGGTTGTAAATAAACCTGTCACCATTAGCAGAGCCTGCTTTACCTCACTTGGGTGTCATGTGAATAGCTGTCAATCAGAAATGGTAATTTGAAAAGTCATACACCTTCTATGGAACCCTGTTTTCTGAGAAGAGAATTTAGTTCTTTGGGTCTCAATTCCAAAGTCTAAAACAACATTTTTTTTTTTTTTTTGTAGACACAGAGTCTCACTTTGTCACCCTCGGAAGAGTGCTATGGCATCACACAGCTCACAGCAACCTCCAGCTCCTGGGCTTAAGTGATTCTTTTGCCTCAGCCTCCTGAGTAGCGGGGGCTACAGGCACCAGTCACCATGCCCGGCTATTTTTTTGTTGCACTTAGGCCAGGGTCAGGTTTGAACTCACCACACTTGGTATATGGGGCCGGCACCCTACTCACTGAGCCACAGGCACCGCCCTAAAACAACTTTTATCTGGAAACCTAATTACACCTATGGCAACAATAATAATTGAAAAAGGTGCCCACAATTGAACATGTCTCTTTAAGTAATTCTCCTGGTTTGCCTTTCATATTCATCCACCAGATGGTGCTACTTCCTAACATATTCTTAACACATTGCCTTAACTTCACGAGGAAATAGTTATAGTAAGTTTCAAATATCTTATGTTAGTAATCAAATTTCCAAAATCTTATTACTCAAGACTCTGTCATGCCATAGGAATTTTACAATTGGAAACCTGTCAATGGTAGTTGGAAAACTTGTTGCACACATTGAGATATTTACCCTTTAACTCACTCCTGCATTTAAACCAGAGGCAGGGCCAGGAAATGACAGATCTGCTGTGGCTGTGGGAACCGTGCAATCACCAGAGCTGCCACCCTTCTGCTTGTTTGGTGCCTTCTTAACAAGAGAAAGAGTAGACTTGCTCCTTCATTCCATAAACATGGACTTCATTTAAAAAAAGAAAAGAAAAGCTTGTCTACAATGCTTAAAAGTCTAATTTGCCTTTAATAAATATAAAGATCTTGCAATATTCTTTTTAAACCACAAAATGTAAGTTCATCTCTAAAAGAAAATAGCAATATTTATCATGAAACTAAAGCAAGCCTGGAAAAGAAAGAGCTGAAATAGGAGGGGGCAGGTGGCTGAGTGTGTGAATCATGTTCTTGGGCTGTGACAGAGACAGATCCAAGGTTTCATTTGCCTCCTGCCCCCTTATAGCTCTTGGCCCCATGCAATTTGGGTCCTTAGGGTAAGTTCTGATCAGTAGGATACTAGTGGTCCTAAGTGTGTCATTTCCAGGCTGAAAAAGTGAAAAGCCAGGCACATTTCTCAACTTTCTCTTTTCTCCTAACAGCGTGATACCTGAGGAAGCTGCCTGTGCAGGATGGGCAGCGACAGAGGTGGCAGTTTCATTCGCCTAGGGGCTCTAATGACTGTGTGAAGCAGAAAGAGCTTTCAACTTATGTGGTAGATGTAAATGTGAACAAGAAACAAGATTTCTCTATCCCACTCTATGCCCTTGGTAGAGTGCCGTGGCATCCTAGCTCACAGAAACTTCCAACTCTTGTCTTAAAAAAAAAAAATTACAAATTTGTTTATTGAAGATGACTGATAGGGTGGGTGTGGTCTAATGCCTGTAATCCTGATGTGTTAGAAATCCAAGGCGGAGGATCCCTTGAGGCCAGAAATTCAAGATTAGCCTGGGAAATACGGTGAAATCTATTGTCTACAGAAAGAAAAAAAAAAAAGGAAACTAATAAGTCTACAATTAAATTTTAAAATGTAAAAATATATCCTTCTTTTTTTTTGCTTTTTGAGGCAGAGTCTCATTCTGTTACCTAGGCTAACGTGGTATCAGCCTAGGTCAAAGCAACCTCAGACTCCTGGGTTCAAGTGATCCCCTTGCTTCAGCGTAGCTGGGACTATAGGCATCTGCTACGACACCCAGATATTTTTCTATTTTTAGTAGAGATGGGATCTCACTCTTGCTCAGGATGATCTCAAATTCCTGTCAAGCAATCTTCCCACCTTGGCTTCCCAGAGTGCTAGAATTATAGGCATGAGCCATTGTATCTGGCTGTTGCTTTCAGGCCAGGGTCGCAGAGATAAGATCAGCAGTCAGAATGTACAGAGGAGTGGAAGACTACAGCTCGCTCAGGCATGTAGCCCCTAACTTATTTCTTGCAAGCTTATATACTTTTAACAACACTAAGTTCTGCATGTACACTTGATAGTAATAATAAGCCAGCTGGCAGCCAATAGTCTATACGATAAGAGTACAAAGAAACCATACAAAGAATAAAAACTTATTCAGCCGTCCATCTGTAAAAAACAGGTGCAACCTTTAACTGCAATGCACAGTAACTTATCCTGTTTCTCTGCTCTCAAGGTCCCTTCCAGGACATTCCAGAGGCAGCCAGACTCTGCGTCCTGCATGATGAGCTTTCTAATCAGTTTAGAGGGTCTTAAAGGCACATCCCTTCATGTGGACTCTGAGAAGGTTTCTTCAAACTTAAGTTAATGGCACTCAAAGTTAAATTGAGGTTACACGTCTCTCTTTTTTTTAAAGTTATGCATGATAACAGAAAACATGGCTGCTTAGTGGTCACTCACTTGGTGGGCTTGATGGACTCATCTGCAAACTAAATATAAAACCAAACAAATAATGAACAATATAACAAGCAATCCTGCAGAGGTTCCAAACAAAACATTCAATTTAGGTAAAGGATTTAGCTTTTCTATTTCATTCTTTTAATATAGTATCTTCATCAACATGTTCAAGCTGTGCTGAAACGTGGCATATACCTGTTGTTGCAAATTAAGGATATCTTGGTTAAATTATGGTCTAATAAATATTTTTTCACTTTATCCCAAGGAAATACAGTTGCATTATAAGGAACAGGAGTAATAGAAAATGAAGTCATATTCCAATCACACTGAAACTTAATTTGTTTTTGTAGGCTAGACAATTGATCTCTTAACATCTGGCCAAAATATCTATTCTTAGTTCTAAGCTATTTAACTCATTCATTAAAAAAGAAGGTCACTAGGGAGAGCAGAGAGAGGAAGGAGGGAGGAGTGGAGAAGGGAATAGCGGAGAGAGGGAAGGAGGGAGGGAGGTGGGGTCTCAGTGTGTGCCACAACTTTTGGAGGCAAGACACGATTGTAAGAGGGACTTTACCTAACAAATGCAATCAGTGAAACCTGGTTTCTTATACCCTCAATGAATCCCAAACAACAAATTAAAAAAAAAAAAAAGAAGGTCAATAAGTCCATGTATCACATCTATTTGTAGTCACCAATTTTATTTCATGTTTGCTTTTTAAATATTTTTTTAATATCCTATTCTTTATGTTGTAGGCTAGGTAAAAAGTATTCTGAAACTTCTGTTTTAAATATTATACATCTCTTGAACCTACATAAGGCAATTGTTACCTATGTAGGGTGCTCTTTATTGTCTAAATTGGGATGGTTTTGAGGATGAAATATTACAGTTTTGAGGATTAATTTATACTGTATAAAAAGATAATTTTTGCTTCATAATTCTATTTTAAATGTCCATTTGGACTTCCAGAAAATTACATTTAAACATTTCCCTTTCCTCAGCACAGCCTCCTCTTCTGTCCATCTTTTAATAATCTTCAGATAGAATGTTTATTTTTTAGAGGAGAGCTTTCTTTTCCTTTTTACATATCTAAGATGTCTTCTCTGTTCTTGAGAATCCTCTATTCAATTTTTAATATTCAATCCTCTATTCAATTTTTAATAAATATGATTAAATTTAAATTAAACTCATGCCTTTTGACACACATTAACTGTGCTTGTATTTGATAATAAATGCACTTTATTTTGTATATTCTTTTTTTTTTTTTTTTTGAAGCAGAGTCTCATTTTGTCACCCTCAGTAGAGTACTGTAGTGTCACAGCTCACAGCACCCTTCGACTCCTTTGGGCTTAAGTGATTCTCTTGCCTCAGCCTCCCAAGTAGCTGGGACTATAGGCACCCACCACAATGCCTGGATATTTTTTGTTGCAGTTGCCACTGCTGTTTTAGCTGGCTGGGGCCAGGTTTGAACCTGCCACCCTTGGTATGTGGGGCCAGCGCCCTACCTGCTGAGCCACAGGCACTGCCCCTATTTTGTATTTTTTTTTGTGTGTGAGACAGTGCCTCAAGCTGTCACCCTGGGTAGAGTGCTATGGCATCACAGCTCACAGTGACCTCCAACTCCTGGGCTCAAATGAGTCTTCTGCCTCCACCTCCCAAGTAGTTGGGACTATAGTCACCTGCCACAACTCCTGGCTATTTTTTGGTTGCAGCCATCATTGTTTGGCGGGCCTGGGCTAGATTCGAACCCGCCAGCTCAGGTGTATGTGGCTGGCACCTTAGCCGGTTGAGCCACAGGCGCTGAGCCTACTTTGTATATTCTTGAGCTATGTTTAGCATGAATATAAATTTCAATATCTAACCCAAATTATAGATCCCAAGTTGGAAAATTTTTGTTTTCATTCTTTCTTCCTTTAAAGACCTCCCTACAAAAGGGTATACCTCAAGTATATGATACATTTGAACACCTGGTAGATCATCTGTGGTAGTGAGTCTTTAATTTTAAAGATAGAAACAAAAGATACTAAAGGAAACACCAAATATCTACAAATATTTCCAACTGCTTGAAAAAATCAAGACAGCTTAAAAAATAATTATGGCAGATGTAGTATGATTCTAAATAGGATATATCTTTTAGAGCACAAAACTTATGCAATTGTACACTACTGTGTTATACTCCTGCATATGGTTACCCTTATGTCTTAACTCTGTCTTAATCAACCCTGCTGGTATTTCAGTACTGAAAAGACACAGAGCTCCATACATCTTATCATTTATTATGTCACGCTCAGTAGAGTGCCGCATCCTCATAGCTCACAGCAATCTCAAACTCCTGGGCTCAAGCTATTCTCTTGCCACAGCCTCCCAAGTAGCTGGGACTACAGATGCCTACCACAACACTGGGCTATTTTTAGAGACAGAGTCTTGCTCTGGCTCAGGCTGGTCTTGAACTTGTGAGCTCAGACCATCTACCTGCTTCAGCCTCCCAGAGTGCTAGTATTATAGGTGTGAGCCATCACGCCCAGGCTTTACCATCCTTTTTGAGAAGGAATTCCCCCTCTAGTCTAGATGGAGGGTCTCTAAGAAACACCTGAGTGGCCACAAAAAGTGCACCTGAGGGGCCACCAAAAGTGCACCTCAGTGTCAGGAGGAGAGCTGACTTCACTAAACTGATTTTCTCACAGACGCCTTCAGGATTTGAAACTCCTGTGCTGCAGGTCTTCGCTCATCATCTAATTATCTCAGCAAAGTTGCTTTTTCTTGGTTCTCATTTTCCCCAGCTTGCCTTCTTTAAATGTCTGTGTCCTTTATCTTTAGGGGCAATGTACTGTCCTCCTAATTTGTATTTTTCCTCTGTTACAGAAAATTTTCCCTCCTTCTTCAATATAAATGTAAGCAATCCTCAAAATTCTATCTTCATGTTTCATCTCTCCACAGATATCAACCTTCACCTCAATACAGAAGACGCCTGACTCTATACTTCTAGGAAAATTCCAAATCAACGTCCACTAATGTCCGTCTAAAGACATCTGCACCACCCAAATGAATGCCTGTTACCATGCGTACATGCCCTTTGTCTTTCTTCTTCCATATCATTCCTTTTGCCATTTCCTGTCTCTGGAGTCCCTTTGCAATTTCAGTCAAGCTTTAAATATTACTTCCTATTTGAAGTTTATTCAGGTCTTTAAAAAACATTTTTGATATATTTATCCTTTGGGCCTTCTGGGTACGTGACCTTCTGGGTACGTCTAACTTACGGAACTGATTTTTCTCCATATATTGTTTATTTTTATTAATGTTATTGTAATACTGAAAAACAACAGAAATTCAACTAAGGAAATGCATTGTGATCTAAAAATTCCCAAAATGAAAAACTCGGGGAGGGGGGCTTACCCTTTCGTTGATACTTTTTAACTTAATAGCAATGGAGTCAGAATGTATCATTTATATGATTTCTGTTTTTTGGAATTTTTGAAACCTAAACTGGCCAATTTCTGTAAATATTCCATTAACAATTGAAAAAAATTGTATTGTCTGTCTTAATGAGGAACATAGTCTTATTTTTAGCTCTTCAAATTTATCAATGATGGCTTTCAAAATTGCTGAATTTTTATGTTATTTTTTACTTTATCTGTTAATTTTTGAGAGGTTTGTATTAAGGTTTTCCCATATGATTGAGCCTAGCCATACTTTGTACTCTACTGTTTTTGTTTACATCTTTCCATTTTTTTTAACATATAAAAACTTATGACCACAATATTCATACTCTTGGTGGTCTGTCCATTTCACCAATATCAAATATCTCTTTGAATTTTTAAAACATCCTCTGTGTTTCTTGCATCTGTTTCCTCCGCGTCAGCTGTTGTGTTTACTTATCATAGCCATCTTTTAGATGCCTAGTCTTCCTTTTGCTATGTCATAGTTTTTGGACGTTCTTTTATATTTATGAATGAAATTTGTGTTATTAGAATCTGTAGGTTGAGGATTTCTTTTGTCACTGTGCAAGTCTGTACCCTAACATGACTTTCCTCTGAATGAGAAGATGACTGTAGGATTTGCACAACTAAGCAAGAAACATGACAGACCTGGGGCATTCCTTTTTTAGACTGTGCCAGTGAGTGGGCTTCAGAGAGAGACTACAACTACAGAAGAGAAGAGGTCTAAGAATTAAGCCTAGGGCAGTCAGCATGTCAGTGCTGGAACGTGATCAGGAGCCAGTAGAGGAGTTTGAGAAGGAGCAACCAGTGTGGCTGAACAAAACCAGGACAGTGTGATGGTCTAGCAACTGAGTGAAGAAGGAATTTCAAAGAGGAGGTTTGGGACAGAACTGGGACGCTGAAGGTGAACATGTTGTATTTGCCGATGTTATACGCCATCTTAATTATAGTCCGCTCCCAATCTTTTTCTTTCTTTCTCTTTCTTCCTTCCCTCTCCCCATCTCTGCCCTCCTTCTTTTGTTTCATTATTTTGCTTGTTTTACTTTAGTCTCTCTTTCCTAGAAACATCCTCATGTGCCTCAGACAAGGGATCTTGTCCTCACTAAAAATAGCATTTGTTTCCAAATAAAGTATGTGACTGGCTCAGACTGAATGTGCCTGTAAGAAATAATATTACTTACATAATTTTCAAAATTGATTATTACTTAAAGTGCTACCTTGGTCAACTACTTGTCATTAAGAGTTTTATTCTGCCTTATGATTTTCCATTTGAATCTCTTGAAACTTTATTAGATGGATTTGTAGTTGGAATGCCTCTTTTCACAGAGAAAATATTCCATTGTTCTACATTAACATTCATATTTATAAAATAAGTAAATTGATAATAGAAAACTCAATTTATATTATGAAGGAGTCTATGAGTATTTTCCTGTGGTGCTTCCTGTGGGATCAAGGCAGGCACTCCTCAGGATCCCCCGGATGCTTCTGGGCTCGCTGATAGTATTTCAGTTGGGCCTGCCCATCCTTGCAGGACAGTGTGATGGTTGTGGTAGAAGTGAGCCCTAGCGTGAAAGCCCAGTGCTGTGGACATATCAGTGAAATACCTAATGCAGGCATGTCGGAAGACATACTTCCCTAGTTATAAGACATTTTGGACCTTTATTCTATTAAAAGTGACTTAGGTATTTTTTCGTAAATAATGATCTTTTATATTCTGCCCCCTACAAACTGACTGAAAGATAAATTATGGGATATTTATGTCATAAAATAGTGAACAGCAGCTAACATGAAATAACCAGAGCTCAGGTGGTGCCTGTGGCTCAAAGGAGTAGGGTGCTGGCTCCATATGCTGGAGGTGGTGGGTTCAAACCCAGCCTTGGCCAAAAAAATAAAAAATAAAAATAACCAGAGCTCCACGTATTAACATGAAAACAGAAATTGAAAGTGTTAAGTTTAAAAAGCAAATTTTAGTAAAAACAATCCACATGATATATAATCATATAAATGTTTAAAAAACACAAAATAATATTACATTATTGTTCATAATTACATGTATGTGTGTATACATATATACACACACACATACCTAAAAATATAACTTTATAAATAAAGTTTTAAAAACATGGAATAAGAGCCTTCTCATCAACTTCAGAATTGTTATTTCTACAGAGGTATAGAGAACAATGGATGACTTGGCAGTTTTAGAAAAATATGACCAAATGTTATCACATCTTTAGTATCAGCACTGAAAATATTTCACAATTCACCATAAAAGTTAAAATTTAGCAAATAGCCCCATAATAGTTATATCTTTCAAAAGTATTACTGCAAATAGCTCTTTACATCAGGTCTATTGTGGGCACATGGGGATCACCTTACTCTGGAAATGATATGAGTTTGACTGGGTCACAGTCATTCTAATCAAAGGCATGGCTCATTACTCAAGTGACTTGATAATTATCCACTAAAATGTTCTTTCCCCTTGACCTTACCACAAATGAAACTTTAGGCATTAATACCTGCTAGATAATGGCATTACATTTTGAACGTGCTTTGAGTAGCTCTCTATTTTTCCTGCAGGAAAATTGCTTGTCTGTTCAACGATCTGTACAGGGCCCTTGGGCCATTATGCTGCAAATGTGATATCTGCAGCCAAGCTCTGAGTCAAAATCTATGTACAATCATGGAAGATATGCTCGAAAAATACCTGAATCCTCTTCCTATGCATATGTCTGGAAGCAGAAGCAAGAAGTATGCCTAAAACAAGTTTCAGATTTGTCATTTCTGAAAACATTACACTGAAGACAAAAACAGACATGAAGAATGGATGGATGTGTGTATCACTGCTATTTTTTTTTTTTTTTTTTTTTGCAGTTTTTGGCCGGGGCTGGGTTTGAACCCGCCACCTCCAGCATATGGGGCTGGCGCCCTACTCCTTTGAGCCACAGGTGCCGCCTGTGTCACTGCTATTACAGCTGGCATGGGCAGTCCTGCCACTATCATACTTCAGAGCTCCTGAGAGAGACTAATAAAGCTCTTTCCGCTAACTTTACCAGCTCTTCTCAGCATGGGCATGTCTGTGATTCTGCTGAAATCCTGTTACTCTCTACTAAGATGTTAATTTTTTCTTGAAATACTAAAGAGTAGAAAATATATATTTTTTTATTAACTTAAAGCCTTTTCTAAAATATGTAGTGATATTGAAGTTGATAATAAGGTAATCACTGACTTCATTCATCAACTGAGCAATTATTTCCTGGATGCTTACTGAATGGCAGGCAATAGGGATAAGGAAGTGAATATGTTTGCCCTTGGGGAGCTTAAATTCTTGTGGGAAAAATAAAAATAATAAATAAACAATAAGCACAAATACATATATATTTGGTGATGACAAATGCTTCAGACAATAGTAAAGCAAGGTACAGGGATTAGGGAGTGTGAGAGAACTCTGGAAAATTCATGCAATGTAGTTAAATGAATCTTCTCTAATGAGATGACCTGAAGGCAGGAGCAGTAGTTCACACATATATATGGGGAAGAGCATTCTTTGAATAGGGACTAGCAAATGCAAAAGCAAATTGCTATTTGCTCTCCAGGGTACAAAGTTACAGGAGTAAGAAGTAATACAGTAAATGTCATAGGGTTTGACATTATCTAATATATCAAAAGGGCCCTAGAAATTCCTTCAACAATCATCAGGCTCAGAAGATAAACCATCTTAGGGCAGCACCTGTGGCTCAGGGGGTAGGGTGCTAGCCTCATATACTGAAGGTGGCGGGTTCAAACCCGGCCCTGACCAAACTGCAACAAAAAAATAGCTGGGCGTTGTGGCAGGTGCCTGTAGTACCAGCTACTTGGGAGGCTGAAGCAAGAGAATCACCTAAGCCCTGGAACTGGAGGTTGCTGTGAGCTGTGTGATGTGAGGGCACTCTACCAAGGGCAATAAAGTGAGACTCTGTCTCTATTAAAAAAAAAAAAAAAGAAGAAGGTAAACCATGTTAGATTCTCATTAGTGGAATTAATATGAGAAGTTATTTTTTTTTGATACTTGCCTGAAAACTGTTTTCTGTAGCTAAGCAGTCCATCAGTTCTCAATGCACAGCAATTCTTGTGGTGACTAAGCTGACCTAGTTGTAATCCATTAGGGAAGTTATTTTACGGTCTGACAATTCCTAAATGTTGCGGTTTCATGTGTACTTGGTCCTGGAAAACATACAGAACTCGAACAGGTAAATTGGATTATTATTTTGATTCACATTTTTGTCTATTCATTCATTATTAATTCATTCATTTTAGGGAGAAATAAAAGTTAAAGGGGCAATGAAACACGGCAAACTAAATCGCTGGCTATGTGATATATTTCCTTATTTTGCTGGTGCCCCACTGTATGCACAAAGGCTGTAGCTACAGTGATTAGATTATTGTGCTCAAGCACAAAATGTTTTGATAATGATATAAATTGGTATTAAGACATTACAAGTACAAAGGAATGGCTCCTTCTGTCCTTATGGTGATGATAAATGATTCAACAATTATTATGTCAGGGTTTTGATATTCAGTGAATTCCATTAAAGTAGGCAGTATTATAATAATTATCATTTTGAAGGTGAAGACAATAGGATACAGAGAGAATTAAAGGCATAGGTAATTTTTCCCAACAATGAAGGAATACACCAAAGACAGGATATATACATCAGACCATTGTGTAGACTGAAGGTGATTCCAAAATTATCAGGACATAAGAAGGACTGAGGGAGATGCAAGAAAAAGGGAAAAGATAGAATGAGTACTAAGAATAAAACAGAAAACACTCCAATCCTATCATCTACAGAGAATCCTTTGACTTTTTCAAAACATGAAAAAATTATGAAACTTTATTTCACTTAAACTTAATAGCAAGTGAAAGAATCTAAACCAAAGGAACTACTACATTTCTAATAATGGATGCTTAAAATTCTGGCTTGGAAAAACAAAAATCTCTTCACGTTAAAAACATATGAAAACTCAGTGTTTGTGGTACTTTCATGCAGAATTTTGGATTTCCAGATCGTAATACTTAGTTGACTGTCTCATAAAACTGAGGAATCATCAATTATACCTAATCCAAGGACAAATGTAAACATCTGTATTTCTTCTTTTGTAAAACTCAAACTCATTCTATTTCTATGCTTATCATTTCCCAAGAGAAATTAATAAAAGGTTCATCTGCAAGCAAAGTGTCTTATAACTACTCCTAATCACTCTAGCAAATCAATCTTCTAAGAGGATAGACAGTAACCATCAGAAATCCAAAGGCGAATCCCTCCTGATTTACCTGACCAATGATAATTTTGTCTACTGTGTTTTTTCCTACCTCTCACGATTGTTTAAAAATCACAGCACTTTTTACATCAATTTTTTGATGAGACACTGGTTTTTGTCAGTCTCTGTTCCATGTTACCTACTTTTTAAAATAAAAAAAAAAATCGTCTCACAAGCAATGTGTCATAACCACTCTTTCTGTTCCTTAGTAGATTTGGGCTGTGCTTATTTTCTTACTGGAGACATTCTTTACAAAGCCTTCTGAATGTCTCTTCTAATTTGCATTCTTACTTCCAGTTGAGGATAATTTTTTTCAAATTAGTTTTCTTTCCTCTATTTTCTCTATTGTACTGCAAAGTTACTGTTACCTTTCAACACTGCTGCAGCCTTACCATTTTTAAGTCAGGAGAGCCAAGCTGGGGCGGGAGGTTTCTGGGCGCTGGCGGGTCACCGTGGACAGACTGAGGCTGTGAGCTCTCCGGCACACCCACTCCCTCACCTTCAATGCAGAGGAAGAGGAGGAGGCTGAGCCCCTGCTGGTGTTGACAACCCCGCTCTCTCCCAGGGGGCCAAACACGTGATCAGTTGTGCACTGATCGCGACAGCAGGAGACTGTTCCTCACCAGCCTCACCTCATCCCGCCAGCAGGCGCTCAGCCTGGATAACTTCTGGCTCCAGACGCTGTAACCTTGCTTCTGAACGCGGGCTCGGGCCTGTGCTGGTCACTGGGCTGGCGGGCTCCAGATTGTCGCTAGGAGAGGAATGAGAAGGAAGCTGAGCTGGGTCGCATCCTTCCTGCTGAAAAGCAGGCGGGCAGGCCCTGGCTTCCTAGCCGCTGCGGGCGCCACGCACCATGCTCCCTGACAAGTTTCAAGAATTGTGAATGTTTCTTCTTCATTGAAGAGGAGAGTTGGCGGGTGAGGTGGGTTAGAGGGACTCTGGCTTGAGCTGGGAACCTGGTCTGTTCTCCATAGGGCCCGGGAGTTCTGGTCTTGGACCGCGCCTAGGGCTTCCCTTTTCTCCTGGGGAGGGAGAAGCGCTGAACTGTTACCCTGACTCTGACCCTGTCTCCCCGCTGGTCTATGAGGATTGACGGGTAGTGCTCTAAAGCTTAAAACTATGAGGAGTTTTCAACACTTTTTACATTTTTGAGTAAAGGTTGAAATAAAATTTGGTGGAGTTTTAGCAAAAATAAAATAAAATAAATTACTATTAGACGAATCTTGGGTTTTCTACATTGGTACTCTGTGGTTCCTCTCACATATTCTAAGTTTTTGTCTTTTTTTTTTTTTTTTGCTTTGTATTACAGATTTACTCACTTCTTTTTCTAGAATTCTAGTTTGGTCTCTACCTGAAGTGATTTAGGGTATGGTTTCTTTGTCCTCACCACAATTCATGTTCATATTTGATCTTCAATGTGGCAGTGAAGGGCACTGTCCATGGGAAATGAGGCCTGGTGGGCCTCATACGACATATTCGGGTCATGGGAGCTGATCTTTCACGAATGGCTGGGTGCCTTCCTGGAGGTAGTGAGTGGAGTTCTGACTCTGGTAAGACTAAATTAGTTCTGCAGGAAGGGATTTGTTCCCTTGAGAGTGAGTAGTTTTAAAGCCAGCACACTACTCTGGTTTTCCCCCTTGGCACATGACCACTTCCCCTTGGTCCTTCTCTGCCACATCAGGAGTCTTCACCAAAAGCCAAGGCCGTGCACTTGGACTTCCCAGCCTGCACAATCATGAGTTAAACTTCTTTTCTTTATAAATCACCAGCCTCATGTGTTCTATTCTAGCAAACTACATGAACCAAGACACTACCATATTTTGACACTCATTTTTAATTCTAAATAACTCTTTATGTGTAATGTGATTGCTCCTTTTTCATAGTACGCTGGCTTAGCTTTGTAGATTCAACAGCTTCTTAAACCTCTCTGAGAATATTTCTTAGATTTTTAAAAATAGTTTCTGTTGTTATACATTCTATTCTGTTCCATGATTTCTGGGATCAGTTGTTCCCTTTGTTAATTTCTTTTCTTTTTATACTCTGGTCTATGTCAAATGCTTGGTGATCTGGGGGTCATTCATTTATATTTATGAAGGACAAGAGTAATTGAAAAATCCATCATAGGGATTCCACTTCTTCCCCCCACCCACCTGCATTTGTTTGGGTGTATTGACCCAACTGTGTTCTTACATTAAATGGGAGGATGGACTGCAGACTTTGTGAAAGAGGCTGTGACATTTTAACAAGGAAGATTCCATCTGGACCATGTAAGTAGAAAACAGGCAGGTTGGCAGGAGCCCCATAATTATCAAAGTAAGGAGAAAATTGTCATGGGAAAGGAGTATAATTCCCTCGTGGGTTGAGCAACCTTTCCTTTTTTATCCTTTCCATGCCCACTGGGAAGACTCAGCGTTAGGGCCACATGTAGCCTTCTGGATCCTTGAGTGCAATCTGTTGACTGAATCCAAATTTTAGGGAACAAATCCTGTGCCCATTTTAGCTCTGCTTTTGTATTAGTCTAACACACAAACTCTGAATCCTACATAAGCTTTCTCTATACTTGAACGTCGTAGGGCCAAGTGTTTCTACTAATGCTTGTCTTTTTATATACTTTGGGCAGCTAAATGGCCTAAGTGATTCTGCTATACTGTGGAAGCAATATTGTAATTAATTGCTCTGATAATTTGTTCTTTATTCACTTCTATTTTGTGCATATTAGGGTTTCTCTTTCCAATAGAAGGAATAGAATTAGAAATAGCTCATCTAGAGAAATTTTCTACTATGGTTTTTGCTTGTTTTTATTTTTTTAATTTAAAAAAATTTCTGACTTATTTAAGCTCAGCTATTGTCAGGCTTTGAGTCATGTCACCCCTTCTTGTTTTCAGCTTTATATTGTATTTTTCTAATGACATGTGCTAAAAATTGCATCCTAAGTAAATAAATACATGTGCTCATCTTATCATCTTAAGCCATTAGTTCTAATAAATTCATGTTGTATTTACTCAGGTTGGCACCTAATGGCCACACACAGTCAATCCTCCATTATCATCAGGAACAGCATATCTATTTTAAAAATAATGCACCTTGTAAGATACAAAGCACTGAACCCCATTTTTATACTCTTTAATCTGGAAGTCTTACATATATAGTTTTCTTTAACTGCTTATTTTTTCAACTAAAAACTCAATCAAAGCTTTCTTTCTTCTGTCTCGTCTTAGTGAGTTTAAATTGGATATTTTCAGAAAGCAAAGGTTGCGTATACCAAAATGCTTTTAACGTAGTCTAACTTTGGCTGTGTATGTAAAGAGAATGAGTGCGAGCCTCCTGTTTACCTTGAAGGACTGAGTCACCCCTGTAATAACACGTTGCTCTGAACTGTGACAGGGCATCCTTTGCCACTTGACCACTGCTTTGCACCAGGTGACTAACGGACCAGCAGCAAACAAAAGCAAAGGTAAAATATACTTTTTTCCTGTTTGAAAATTTTTAAAGATTGTTGTTAGGAATTAGAGGAATGAGAGAAAAACTAATTTTCATTACTTGGAATTCCCAATTTCTTTTTTAGCCTACCTTACATTATTAACTTCTCAAATGCAGTAATTTTCAATATGTGATCTTGCTTTTATGAACCTAGAACCCTAAAAACCACATCTGTCAGTGATGGTATCAAGTTAAACCTCAGTTAACTTTTTATTTATTATAAATTTATATGACTTCAATGACGCACTCAAGGCTTGCTTCTTTTCTCCTTTACATGCACAGTTTCTCAGAAAGGAGCCTTTGCAGTATGTTGGATTATATAACCCACTTCTTAACTTGAGATAGCATCAGAATATCTATAAACCAGGACAGTAAACTAATTAAAAATAAGCCATAGGAGCATAGGGCTTAATGAGTGAGCCACAACTTTAATATTTTTAAATAACTGACAGCTGTAAAGAATTCCTTAAGCTGACTTTATGAACATAAATATTCTCCATTAGTGTATAGGCAAATTTATTTGATCAAGATTTTATTTTTGCATAATCTTTAATGAAGTGTTTTTCATACTACAAACCATAGTTACCATCACATGGCTATCACATGGTGGGCAGTACCAGGTATGATTATTTGGATCAAGTATTGCAGAGTTTTTAAAAAACATGTAACATTTAAAAGGGTTCAGAGAGCAGATAATGGGTCTGCATGCCATACAGAGTGATTTAATGGGATTGGAGACTGGAAAGTGGAAGGGTGAGGGGAAACATCAGATGAAAAATTACCTGTTGGGTACAATGTAGACTCTACTAAAAGACTTGACTTCTATGAAATTCATCCATGTAACAAACAACAACTCCCCCCGCCATTTGTTTCTCTAAATCTACTTAAGTAAAAATTGACAACGAACAAAGATACCAAATAAAATAGAAATTGAATAGATAAGGTAATGAAATTTTTTCTAGTGTGCTGCTGATGGTAACTGGCTCCATAGCAGGAGACTTTAACTTTTACTCTTTCCTGGCTTTTTTACATTGCACTGAGACTTCCTTATTTTGTGCTATGTACACACCAGGGTACTCAGACAGAAGTCAAAGAAAGCAATCAGATTTGAGAGAGGATTCACAAAAAGAAAAAGTGGGAGAAAGAATAAAAAGAAATTAAAATAATGCTATAAACACTGAAGAATAAAAAACAAGGTTTGAAGGTGATCTTTATCAAAAAGGTATAGTTGGGTAAAATAAAGTCAACTCAGAATCCTTAAGAAAATCTAAGAAAAAAGCTGTTAAAGTTTTATTGGTAATATATAATCTTGCTTTCCAAGTTCTTTAAAATTAGATTGGATAAATTACCAAAACTAGTATGGAACCAAGGAGATAAAACAGAACCATCCTTTTCATATCCACTTCCTTCAAATACATTTATCTGTTGTAACTAGAGTTTTGTGATGTTTAAATTACTCTATAGAATATTTATTTACTTTTCATAAATAATGCACTGGTATTATTGATTATATTTTGTGGTACGTAATAACGCTAATCAGTTTCTTCAAGTGTACTGTCGTTTCTACTAAACAACTGCTAAGCCATTAGCTTTCCTTCAACATAGAGAATAAAATAATCTGTA
The DNA here is from genome assembly GCF_000181295.1 of Otolemur garnettii. NCBI lineage: Eukaryota > Metazoa > Chordata > Mammalia > Primates > Galagidae > Otolemur > Otolemur garnettii. The sequence continues at coordinate 5,031,492 of NW_003852432.1, read as the reverse complement.
ATTAGCTCTTAATAGCTAGTGTCACCATAGAGCAGTGGTTCTCAACCTTCCTAATGCCTCAGCCCTTTAATACAGTTCCTGTGGGCTGCGACCCACAGGTTGAGAACCGCTGCCACCCACAGGTTGAGAACCGCTGCCATAGAGCCTTAATTTAAAGCTCTGGCTGATGGTGGTCACTTCAATTTAAAAAAATTCTTATTTTCTGAAAAGGGCTTTTTCTTATTAGATACAGAAAAGCATAGCATTTTCTCAAATGACATTGTAAAAGTGATCTTTGTAACAAAATCCAACTCTGATGTGGCTTCCTGTGGGAAGCCACGACTGATTCCTCATATTATATCAGAATCAATTTGCATTTTCTTATTTATTTATTTGTTCATTGCAGTTTTTGGCTGGGGCCAGGTTTGAACCCACCACCTCTGGTATATGGGGCCAGTACCCTACTCCGTGAGCCACAGGCACCACCCTCAGTTTGCATTTTCTTTGCTATAGCCAAAGAACTTTCAAATTCCCTACCACAGCAATATAGTACAAAACAACAACAGAACTTGCTTTCTAAAGAAATCTCAGCCACCCCCTGGCCAATTCTCTCACTTAGCCACTTAATTCTCCTCCCTGGAAACAAGCAATGTAACCATTCTTTGAGCATCTTTCTAGAGATTGTCTGATATGCAAATTACTTATATATGTGTGTGCACATACATAATATATCCCTTTCTAAGAAACATGATAACATTCTACACACATCTTTAAAAAAATCAAAGCATACGTACAGACATGTGTAAAACAAATATAGAACATGTGAATATCTCATGAATGTCCATATCCAAATAAAGCATATGTATAGACATTTGTAAAACAAATAAAGAACATTTTAATATCTCATGAATGTCCATATCAAAATAAAGAAGCAACCTTATTGTATTTTTTTTTACAGGTGCATAGTATTCCATTGAATAGAAGGCCATGCTTTATTTAGTCTTTCCCTGAAAGATGGACATTTGTTTCCACTCTTGGTAATTACAAACAATGCGGCAATAAATTTCGTGCATTGGTATTTCAGATAGAAAATGCCGATCTTTTTCCACTAGGAATGTACCCTTCCTTAATTGCAAACAATTGGGAACATTTCATCCTGCTCAAATTTCATATCTTGTTAAAATATGTATGTCTGCAGAGCATTGGGTGCCATTTGCAAAGGCAGGCAAACCGTGGTTTCCAATCCATTGCTGGCAGGATTGAGGCAGGATTTGAAAGTAAGCCATGTATCCCCGAGACAGGGCAATGTGTTCTAGCCACAACTTTTAGCCTCTCAAATGCTGGATGATCCGATTCTGTTCAAACATCCTTCTGGTCCTCAGGCCTCATACTGGGCTTTAGCTCTCAGCCCCAGTTTCTGTCTGGTCACCCTCATTACTCTCCCAGCTCTCTTTGTCAATGGTATGGGTCACAGTTAGGGGAATGGGATAGTTTTAAGTTATATTCTTGACTATCACCATTGGAAGGACTTAAGTAACATTTCACACATTACTAGATTGCTTCCTTTAGTTCAAAAACTTTCATTAGAAATCTGAAGATTGGGCGGCACCTGTGGCTCAAAGGAGTAGGGCGCTAGGCCCATATGCTGGAGTTGACGCTGAAGATTTAAGTCAAGTTAATGTTATTTTAGGGAGGTTAGTTAAAAACAGGTTGACAGAGGGAACACTTTATTCAAAATGTGGTCCTAAGACGTTGTGCTTTTCCAAGAAAGCTGTTGATCTTGGCTACAAGAAATTTCAAGACTCAAAGGAGGATAATACTTTTAAACAAAGCCTAAGTATGTACTTTTGTGCAAAAACAAACATTATTCTCTCTCAGGTTACGTTTCTTAAAAATGATGTCATGAAAAATACAGTTATTCACAGTGAATCATAATGAATTCTCCATTAATAAAGGTAACACTGAAATAGTCATTTTCACATATCTGTAAAACTTAATCTTATTTTAAGAAGACTGGAAAGGAAGCCATTTTGTGCAATCAGGATAGCATAGTAGTTCTAAAATTTGCTCAGATGAAGGGACACCAATGCTCTTTAGTAATAATATAAGTAGAGGTATAAGGAAATTCAGTACCTCATGATGAGCCTTAAAGAGATACTATTATAAGGTAGATTATATTGTAAATCAACAGACACAGAGAATTTATGAGAAATTTATGGGGAAACTTAGCTGAGAAAGCTCTGCCATTCAAATATTTTCTTTCTTCTCCTGGAAAACTTAAAGGTAAGTTCATTGGAGAAAAAAAAAAAATGGATGTCTATTATTGGGTCTTGCTCTACTAAGATTTATGAGACAGCAGGCTAACAGTCAGTTCTGCAGAATTGAGGATACTGCTTTGACCTAGGTGGCTCTCATCCATCTTCCTAACTAATAAACATTTATGAGTGTATCTTTTACCACTGGCAAAATAACACTTTGTCAGTACTTTCCTTGAGGGTTTGGAAGTAAAATAGCTCATCTATTGAATTCCTTAGGGCCCATCACCTTCAGAATGCCTCATTAAACCCTTATGGATTTAGGAGTAGACACCTGGCATCTTTGAGGTTTTTAAAACCAAATCCCAGTATCATGAAAAAGAGAAATAGAAGAGTTGCAGACTTGAAAAATCAATTCCTTCCACTAATGCCATAATATTAAGGGATGAGTGTATGTTCCTAAAAGCTTTCCCAAAGTATTCGCTCTAATCTTATAGATTAGTACAAATGATCTTGTTGTGAATAAAAAAAAATTATTAAGTGTACATGAACAGAAGTTTGGAATTATGATCGAAATGAAAACAAAACAGAATTAATGATTCATTTATTGATTTATAATATCTTTTTTTTTTTTTTTTTGCAGTTTTTGGCTAGGGCTGGGTTTGAACCCACCACCTCCAGCATATGGGGCTGGCGCCCTACTCCTTTGAGCCACAGGCGCCACCCTATAATATCATTTTTTTCTGTGCAGTAATTGTTGAAAATATTTTTAGGTTCTTCCAAATAACTAATTCCAGCCACTCTCATTTTTGTCTTGAATTACTGCCAGGGCTTCCTTATAGTATTCCTGCTGCCTCTCTCTTGTTCTTTTTTTCTTTTATCCTTGCCTCAACGCAGCCTTCAAAATTGTCCAGGTTGCTCTGCTACAGCAGCTAGTTGAGGCGCAGGTAGAGGTCAGCAGCAGGGACCTGGTAGCATGGCGGGGTGTGGGAAGGCGTCTACGGGTGTTATAAAGCAAAGTGCAGTCCTGGGGAAGCTCCCCACTGAAGGAAAGAGGACAGTGAAGACAGCTGGAGGTTGCGTGGTGAGGGCAGGAAACTGATAATAGTATCTGGAAGGTGCCACATGAGGGGATCTCCTCCCAGCCAGACAGGGTTAATCAGGAGAGTGACAGAGGGTGCACCAGCCAGTGACATGGCTCTGTGGAAAGCAGAAACCTGAGACGTACAGTAAGCAGAAGACCGGCACAGAACTTTACTTACTGATTTTGCCTGTCTTAATTCTGTACACTATATTTTATCAGGAGCTATGGCCGCCCTCTGCCATTTAAAGGCACTTCCAGTTCTGGAGAAGGAGAATAGTAGGAGAAGAGAGTCACTTGGTAACTTTGTAATAAATGAATGCAGTCAATTGTGGGGCAGCGAGGAGGGGGCTGATCAAAGGGGAAACAATAGTCACCAAGAAAACTATGTTTTGAATAAAAGCAAAAATGGGAATTGTTCTGGCAGAGATTATTTTTCTACACAATGTATAGTCTTCTGTAACAAGAACTGAATTTTGAATATAAAGAAAATCTTTTCCCATCTCCCTACTAATGACCCCTTATATGTAGTACAATTCTATTATTATTACCCTGGAGCAGAATATAATGAAATATCAAAGAGAAATATCATTTTGAGTACCACCACTCTTTTAGAACTCGTAAAATTAGATGCCTTCAAAAATACTGTTCTCTCCAATTCATATTTTAGATTTTCAGTATAATATATCATATTACTAAGTGAGTTAATCTTACTCATCTTTGTGTCCTAGAAGAGTAGAGGCATTTATTCAATGGATGAAATACCTACTTCTTTAGCTCTTAAAAACTTATAATTTGTGTGTACTCATTTACTCAAGACTTCTTACATGTCTTTGAACAAAGTTATGCAAATTACTTAAAATTTTTGTTTACCTCTGTGTCCTAGGCCTGAGAAACTCTATGAGGTTTGTCTGGAGATACCTGGTGGTTAAAATGACTATGACTCCGAACATGCAGCTCACCCATGCTGGCTGTGCTGGAGGAAACTCTTAAGTCACAGAGTCCATGTAAATACCCTCTATCGATCAGAGTTCCCGGTAATGAGCAACTGAATCAAAACCTCACTCACTTGATTAGAAAATGCTGTCCCATGAAGATAAGTTGCCACTTAACAGTAACAGCATGGACATTAGGTTCTGGATGTCCCCACAGGCCTGTGGCTCCCAGACACGTCACCACTGGCAGCACCACCTCAGGTTCTTTGAATCTCAAGATCTCAATTCAATTCTAGAATAAGATTCATCTACCTGGTCTAGCCACGGGAATATACCAGCTTCAAAGAGGAGCTGGGACAGCATCTGAACATTTTGGCTTCTATAATGTTTTTTACCAAGAAACTTAGGGTGCAGAGTTCACTACAGAGGAAGGGGGTTCATATCCTGGGCCCTCAGCCAAAGGATAAACTAGGCCCTCACCTCACAAGGAATTAGCTATAACCACAATGCATTTTCATTTTAATAATGTAGAAGACTATAAAGATTTTATGCCACCAAACCCTTTGATAAGCTCTTTGAAAAATAATTATTTTGTAGTTGTCTTACAAAGAAATGACTAAAAAAGAAACTTGACAAAGTAGTTGTCATCTTCCTCTGTCTTCTACCGTGCATGGCTCTGTCTTCTGGGCTGTCTGTGCTCAGGCATTCTTTGCCCCTGAATCAGTTTTTCTTTCTACGCACTTCTTACTTCCACGAAGAGTAATTGCTCTAGCAAATTAGCATGTAGTGATTGTTATGCGTTTTTATTGTTATAATTTTTTTTCTTTTTTTGAGACAGAGTCCCTTTCTCAAGAGTGAGGTAGAGTGCCCTGGTGTCATCTCTAACTCAAAGCAACTTTTAAACTGCTGGGTTCAAGGGATCTTTTGGCCTAAACCTCTCAAGTAGCTGGGGCTACAAGCATGCACTACAACGCCTGGCTAGTTTTTTCTGTTTCTAGTAGACACGGGGGTCTCATTCTTGCTCAGGCTGGTCTCGAACTCCTAAATTTGGTAATCTACCCGCCTCAGCCTACCAGAGTGCTAGGATGACAGGCATGAGCCACCGGGCCTGGCCCACAGTGTTACAGTGCTTTGCCTTCCATGTACTGTGATGATAATCAGGCAAGCCTCTTCAGCTTTCTAAGACTCTGTTTCCTCCTTTGTAGAATGAAAAAATAATTATAAGCCTTATACAGTATTGTAAAATTAAACAAGATGCATGCATATAAAACATATAAGCATAATGCATGGATTTGATTTGAAGACAGGATCACAACTTACTCATTTTAATTCTGGACACAGGGTCTGAGGCTCCATGAATGTTTGTTAAAATGTATCGGCCGTCCCTGAATAGAAAGGAGGTCAGTATCCTCCTTTACTTAGTGCTGTACTTAGTGCCGTATCTCAATTTATTTATAGGTCGCTTTAAGTCTTTAAGTAAAATATACCTTAAAAATATAAGCATATAATAATGATACCTACTTAATATTTGATTCTTTTTCCTCAAAATTATCACTAACAGGAAATTAAATCTCTTCACAGGTCTTCCAAAGTGCATTAAAGCAGAAGATAACATCAGATTTTTATCTTATCATGAAACTATTATCTGAAGGACAATTAAGGCTTTATGTTGTTCAACCAGTACATCTCACATCATGGCTATTTATAGTTTTTATCCTGAAGTCTATCTCTTCTCTAAAACCTGCCCGACTTCCAATTTATCAAAGGAAACCCTTTATAGCTGCCTGGAATGCTCCAACGGATCAGTGTTTGATAAAATATAACTTGAGACTAAATTTGAAAATGTTTCAGGTGATTGGAAGCCCACTGGCCAAGGCCAGGGGGCAAAACGTCACAATATTTTATGTCAATAGATTGGGATACTATCCATGGTATACAGCAGATGGGGTCCCCATTAACGGGGGTCTCCCCCAGAATATAAGTTTGCAAGTTCATCTGGAAAAAGCTGACCAAGACATCAATCACTACATCCCTGCTGAAGATTTCAGTGGACTTGCTGTTATAGACTGGGAATATTGGCGACCACAGTGGGCCCGAAACTGGAACACAAAAGATGTCTACAGACAGAAGTCAAGACAACTTATTTCTGATATGCAAAGGAACGAATCAGCTACGGATATTGAATATTTAGCCAAAGCAACCTTTGAGGAAAGTGCAAAAGCTTTCATGAAGGAAACCATCAAATTGGGAATTAAGAGCCGACCCAAGGGCCTTTGGGGTTATTACTTATATCCTGATTGCCACAATTATAATGTCTATGCCCCAAACTACACTGGGTCCTGCCCAGAAGAAGAAGTTTTGAGGAACAATGAGCTCTCTTGGCTGTGGAACAGCAGTGCTGCTCTGTACCCTTCCATTGGTGTCAGGAAATCCCTTGGAGGTGGTGAAAACATTCTGCGCTTTTCACAGTTTCGTGTGCACGAATCTATGAGGGTGTCTGCCATGACGTGCCATGATTATGCTCTGCCTGTGTTTGTCTACACGAGGCTAGGGTACAGAGACGAGCCTTTGTTCTTTCTTTCTAAGGTAAGAAGCACCTTGTACAATGGTAGGGGATTTCCTCCCTATCTCTAAAAGAGACATTTCTTGGTTATTTATGCTCTTCGAAGAATCTATTTCAATTAATGGTCTGTTAGCTAGGAACCTAATTAATCCTTGACTAGATTTCTTCCACTTAGACTTTTCATTTATGCAAACTAAATTTTGATTACCTTTTTAATTATTATTCTTTTAAGAAACCAAGTAAGGTGGGAAGGAGTCAAAGTGAGATTCCAGCCACTATTACACTTTGTGCCCCCAACTTGGTTGTAATTCTTATAGAATTGGCTATTTAATGGGGTTACTGGCAGTGGACAAATTAGAAAATGAAAGAACATGTTTTAAAATGGAGTCATTTGCTCATATTTGAGGAAGCGGAATTTACAAAATTTCTCCTTTTGTCCTTGCCTCAAATATCAAGAGGAAAAATATTTTTCAAAATGCATGATAGTTGCCTGGTGCCTGTAGCTCAGCAGTTAGGGTGCCAGCCACGTACACCAGGGCTGGGGGTTTGAACCCAGCCTGGGCCTGCCAAACAACAATGACAACTACCGCAAAGAAAATAGCTGGGCGTTGTGGCCAGCGCCTGCACTCCCAGCTACTCGGGAGGCTGAGGCAAGAGAATCACTTAAGCCCCAGTCTGAGGTTGCTGTGAGCTGTGACATCATAGCACTCTACTGAGGGTAGAGTGAGATAATAATGAGACTCTGTCTCAAAAAAAATAAGCATAATAGTAAACTTTAAAAAAAGCTATAAGGAAGGTAAAACAATGTGAATATATTTAACTCTACTGAACTGTACACTGAAAAATTACTAAGATAATTTTCAGATTATGTGTTTTTATGACAATTTAAGAATTCTAAGAAGATACAAAGGAATTTGCAAATCTGTTAAAAATAGATGAATCTATAGATTTAGCCATCTGGGAGATTGTTGTCTCTGTGAGCACAACTAGTAGAAAGTTGATGAGAGCTGTGTGAGTTTCTGAATTTGATACTTATATCACAAGTAGATGATTTTATATCCCTATGCTGAAGTTTAGAGATAGAAGTTTTATTCTGTCTGATTATTTTTACTTAAGCTAAAGACATGCTGCCAGAAACCTCATAGAGACCATGAGAGTAGCTTTTCAACTAAGTGAACTTTCAGCCAGATTTTCTCTCCCTTCTTCTTTCTTTGCTGATCTAACCTCTAAGTGGAAATTTCTAGGGAAAACAGCGGGTGCTCTACCCTCTGTAAAATTTCTACCTTGAGAAGACTTGAGACTTTTTCAGGCCTTCACAGAGAGATGGTATGTTTCAAGGTATTACTGGATACCAGGGGCTTAACGTATTTCAGTGCAAACGTTGTTGCTTCTTCTCCACCATTACATATTTCAAGTCATCAGCATGTGTTAAAGTACAAGGACCTTCTGAGTGTGGGGCAAGCTAGGGAGGAGGCTTAGGAAGCCCCTGGTGAGGGCTCTTCCCTGACCAGTACCCCGCTTATACATATGCAGGGCTGAGCGTCTTCATCAGAGGGAGAAACGGCACACTGAGGGGAGCAGTGACTCCTCTGCCTCCAACACCATTCATGAGATGAGGAAGGAAAAGTCTTTACTGTGAACAGATAGTCATCCCATCCAGAAGAATCAGGACAAACTGGGATTGAAGAATGACAGGAAATCAATATTATCTGGAAGGTTTAAAAAGGTTACCTAAATATTTACAAAATAATCTTGACTATTTTAGAAAACTTCTTTTCTATATTTGATCAAACATTCTTTAGTGATAATAAATTTACTTGGTGAAAGAAACAATAAATTTTTTTTTTTTTAATTTGAAATAGGGTTCTGCTCTGTTGCCCAGGCTACAGTGGCACAATCACAGGTCACTGCAACCTTAAACTTTTATGCTTAAGCCATCCTCTCACCTTAGCCTCCCACGTAGCTAGGACTGTCTATAGGCACATACCACCACGACAGAATAATGTTTCAATTAATTTGTGGATACAGGTCTCACTATGCTAATCAAGCTGGTCTCCAACTCCTGGGCTCCAGAGAGCCTCCCACCTCAGCCTCCCCAAGGGCTAAGATAACCGACATGAGCCATCATGTCCCGGCAGAAACCATAACCTTTAAAGAACAACATATTCATTTCAAAAGATTAACTTAAATTACTAGTACATTCTGCACATTCTATAAACTTGGGATGACATTCTTTCTTCAGTAGCCACAGCCTCAGCAATACTTCTGTGTTCTCTCAGGGAAAAAAAGGAACAATTGTTTGGGTCTTTATTTAATCTGCATCCTTTCCCTTTCTAAATGGCAAGCTGTTTCAAGTATTTTAAACCATCATTGTCCCAAACATTGTACCCTAACCGACTACTACTGGCTTTCATTTCTTACTTTCCCACAACATCTACATTCTTGAAAACATGCACACATACAGTTAAGATTAGAAAAAAAGATCTGCCCGTAAGTAGCAAATCTCTTAACCTGCCCTGACCTCAGTGCTTCAGTGTCTTAATGTACAAACTGGGACAGTATTACTTGCATTCCTACCTAGCAGAAGTAGTACAGAAATTAAATGAGAGAATGCACATGAAAATTTGTGTGGCTATCACTTTTTAGCAGGTCTCAACACCTTCAACTAAAGCCTGGGCTATCTAAAAAAGGAACCCCGGGCAGCAGCCAGAGCTTGGGGAAATAACACAAAAGCTACATGGGAGGCTAAGGTGAGAGGATGGCTTAAGCATAAAAGTTTAAGGTTGCAGTGACCTGTGATTGTGCCACTGTAGCCTGGGCAACAGAGCAAGACCCTATCTCAAATTAAAAAAAAAAAATTATTGTTTCTTTCACCAAGTAAATTTATTATCACTAAAGAATGTTTGATCAAACATATGTATAAATGCAACCTAGATAGAACCTGATGTTGTGCTTTAAAAAAGAACAAAAGGAGTACTTGGCTGTAGATTTAAAGGTGTTTATCCCTGTAATTAATTAATTCTCTTTCTGGTAACACACAAAGGGAGTTCATCAGTGATGCTCAGGTCCCCACAGAGGGCACCTTGCTTACATGCGCCCTGGTCAGCGTCAGGGACTGAACCCAAGCGGGGAGAGTGAGTCCTCTGCTTCTGAAATCTGGACTCCAGCCTGAGCTCCTTGGGTACAGGCAAAGCAGCCCTCCAGCACACTGGGACCTGAGTCTGCGTCTGCTTTGTTCCTTTATTCCTCCTTTCACGTGATACCATGCTCTCAGGTGGTCCCAGTGCACTCCTTATGCTTATGCTCTCAGGTGGTCCCAGTGCACTCCTCCAGGCATGTGAGCTGTGACTTCCCTTGCTGAGTGATGAATGCCATTGCTTTTCTCATAACCCCAAACACAGCTCCTTTCTGATTCATTGAGTACCCTGCTCTCTGCTGGTGACAGTTAACTAATCTGATGAGAAGCTAATTTGGTAACTAATTGGGAAGAAACTAAGACCAGCCTCAGAAGATGTGGCTTTCACCACAAGCACCTATTGCTTTTATACTTATGGAATATGTATGAATAACCTGTAAAAATAAAACGTAAATATTTTGTCCTTCCCTCCTTTGATGGCAAAGCCTTAACCCAGTGTTTTTCAATCTTTTTTCTCTCATGGCACACTTGAACCTATAGTTAAACTTTTGCAGTACACTTAAATTATGTTGATCAAAAAAAAAAAAAAGAGTAAAAAAAGGATATACTTACTGTGCTGTGAACTTCTTTTGAAAATAATTTAGTTAATGATCTTCAAAAATTTTTGTGGCACATCTAAGATCTTCTCACAGCACACCGGTTGAAAATCACTGCTTTAACTTCCTAAAGGAAGGCTGTTGGGGATTTGTGCCCCACTGTCACACCATGTGACTATCAAGTGACTGGATTCAGGACGTTTCAAAGTGAGCAGAGCAAGGAGTTCTCCCTTGTGTCTTAGTCAAAGGAGGCAATGGACATGGACCGAGCAGATGCTTCTGGGCACTGTGGGATGGCTCTGCCTCATCCCTTCTCATCAGACCTTTCGTAATTGTCACAATCCTTTTATTGACCTAGCTTATTTCAGCCTCACAACCCCTTGACACATTCCTATCATGTCAGCCCTGACCGGTACGGCAGATAACATGGTCATGGGGAATGAAAATGGATGTGAATGGGAAATTAGTTTAAACCAAAATCCCTTTCTTATTTCAAAGTTAGCAGAAAATTTCTCAGGGGGAAAAAAACTTTAAAAACTCAAATTGTAAAACTTTTGAGGATCGGTCTATGAAAATTTCAGAGAAAGAGATTATCTCTTAAATATTATTATTGATATAAAGTACCCAAGCAAAATATAGCTCTTCTTATATTTTCCATCAAATCACCCAATTACATTCTCCAGCATATCACTGGTGAAAATGCAACCTTGGAGTAACAATATATTGTAATTTAATAAAGGAAGATACCAATTACCTACATTCAACTTTTAATTTTTATATGATACAACCTTTGTCAATGTTAATCTTTAAAAACTAAAACAGTAATTCTTTAGCATTACGAAACCAAAATTCTCACTTGCTGAAATCTTTCTTTCACCTATCTTTACCATATTGGGAAAAATCTCAGTGGCTTTGTCATGACTGGATGAATCATAAACGATACGTGTGAAATCAGGTGTTTTGAGATTAAACCCAAATAATTTCAGAAACCAAATATTAAGGCTGGACCAAGTCAGGGCCTGCAAACCCTTAATGCTGTTTCTTTGCCAGGCCTTGGAATCGAAATGACACAAACCTATCCATCACTTCAGAGGGGAAGTTCCAAGGGGGCATGTTGCATAATGAAGAAGGCTAAGAGGATTGCATTTAGAGAAGGATAGCTTTTGGATTCTGTTTCTGGGTCATATACATATGACCTGGTTTGTGGGAATATGCCTCTAATCAATTTTAATTAAATAATTGATCATTATTTACAGGTTCATTGTGTTCAAAATAATATTTTGAAAGTGGCAAAAGGTAAGTTGTTCTTTAAAAATATTTATATTTTTTGCATAAGTCTATAGAGCATGATTTAAGCATTGGTTTGTGCAACATGTGTATTGCTCTGGAAACGTAGAGAATAGTCTCTATGGAGTATCTGAGCTCACATCCAGCCCTCTTATGCTGAACTCAGCCTCTATTCCCAATCCCTGGTGAGTTGTTTTACATTCCAATTGACAATGAACTCTATTTTCTTCAATCTAGCAAGATCTAATCAGTACCATAGGAGAAAGTGCTGCCTTGGGTGCTGCAGGCATTGTTATTTGGGGAGACATGAATTTAACTTCATCTGAGGTAAGTTAGTACCTTGAAGGTACGGTTGATTTTTTTTTTAAGTTTTTGTTCTGTTTTCTTGTAGAGCTCACTGTAATAGAATCTCTCAGGCCACCCCACCCCAGTGGTAAACCAGCTTTACAATAAAAGTACAAATTAGTGCTTGACACACAGCAAGGGCTCAATAAACATTGCTAACTTTCCTAAAGACAGTAATCGTAATAACACCTACATTTGTTGAGTGCTTACTAGGTGCTAAGAGTGTGCTAAGAGATTTTTTGTTTAGCATTTGTTCACTTATCGGTCCTAGGAGGTAGTGACTGTCATCTTCATTTATAAATGAAGGAACAAGACATGAAAAATAACAAGGGTAACAGCTCATTGAGACAGTTTGATGCTGGAGCCCTGGCATTTAACCATTATATAAAATGTGTTATAATCTATCTTGAGAAGTAGAAACAGGTGGTGAGTTTTTAATCTCCTTGTAGACTTATTTTTTTCTCTGCAGATAAATTAGCTGAAAATTAAGAGGTTCTAAAAATCTCTTCAAATGTCTCCCAGCTGAGATATTTACTATAAGAAACCTTCCTAGTTTTCCCCAATCTATATTAATCACAATCTCTTCTGTATTTCCAGATGTCACTTAATTATTTCTCTGTAGTCTAACACATTTTGGCTTGAATTATAAAACTGGTACCCTCAACACTTTTTCTAATTGAATTTTTTGCAAGCCCATGATGATTTAATATTATTCTTAGAATTTTATAAGCTCAAGTTGTTGCTTGAGACAGCATTCATGAAACTATTTATAAGTATGTCCACCTGTAAGAATCAGGTAGAAAATGAGAGGATCAATTTCTGACTTTCCAGGTGTGATATTTACACTTCTGCCCATATGTGTCATCATGAAGTTGAGTGCACAACCCAGGTGGCCTCTACTTAGAAGACATAGTGGGAACCACATACAGAAATTACCTATCAGCCTCACAGGCTTTCTTATGTTTGAATTATAATGAAGATATAACTGTAGGACCCAGGAAAGGTGACATTTATACATAATTATCCAAAAAATGCAGACGGTTACAGGTTGATGTTCAACAATAAATGATAAACATGACGATTCAGGGCCTAACACAACCACGAATGGCACAATATGCAAAGTGCCCTGGGGACAGAAGCTCTGGGATGATTTTAATTTTAATTTGTTCATCTCTTTTTCATACACATTAACCTGGGAGCTAGAACGGGAAAAGTTACTAATCAGAGGAAGGCAAGGTCCCCTCTGCTGACTCTGGGCCCGTTTGCAAGTGCAGCTGCCGAGCCTCACTGTAACAAATTCTCCTTCCTTTGTCCCTTACCCTTCTCCCCTTTCTGGTCTGGGCCCCCTGGGTTATAGTGCCCAGGAACCTAAGAGTTCATTAACTGGAGCCAAGCTGTTAGGTTTTAGTCAAGTCCAAAGAGCTGCCTGGTGGGCCTAGAAGCTCTAACCCTATCCGGGGAAACACTAAAACCCGTTTGTTTCTACATCTCTAGGGCAACTGTACAAAGGTGAAGCAGTTTGTGAGTTCTGATTTAGGGAGCTACATAGTCAACGTGACCAGGGCCGCGGAGGTGTGCAGCCTTCACCTGTGCAGGAATAACGGCAGGTGCATAAGGAAGATGTGGACGGCTCCCAACTACCTCCACCTGAACCCTGCGAGTTACCACATAGAGGCCTCTGCAGACGGGGATTTTACTGTGAAAGGCAGAGCATCTGCTACAGACCTGGCAGTGATGGCTGAGAAATTTTCCTGTCATTGTTATCAGGGATACGAAGGAGCTGATTGCAGAGAAATGAAGATGGTTGACGGATGCTCTGGGGTTTCCCCTTTTTCTTCCTCACTAATAACACTGGGTCTGCTGGTTTTGGCAGTCTATGGGAGCACTCAGTTGTGGGATAATTGAGTTTAAAGGGAATTGTGCAACCTCTAGAGTACTCACTTAGGAAAGAGATGAAATTTATGATGACTTTTTTCCCCTCCTGAATTCCATTGAGAAGCACTCCAAGTAGACATTATCAAAGTCACTTAACACAAACGGACACCTGCTGTTTTGCTCCTAGTTTGACTAAGAAATTAGATCCAGGAGTAAAATCAGTGCACTCTTCTTCCTTACTGGATTGTTTCAGTTGGATTTAAACTAAAGTGGTATATTTTAATCTTTATAAGAATGTACATACATTAAAACGTGCATATAAATATTAAATACTGATTTAATAGACTGTTTTTCCCGCAAGCAACTTATTTAAAGACAGATTACTAAGTAATTATCTGATTCCATAGAAGGGATCGTCTTAGGGCAAGACCTGGTCAACTTGTCAGGTTGTCTGAGGTTAGCACTCCCTGGTTCTTATCCCAGTACCAAAGAATGGGTACCAGGGCCAAGACTACCAAACATGTCTATGGAGAAATAAGCAGACTGAGCAGACGTAAGCAGGCCAAGCACCAAGATTCAGTAGATTCCAAAGAGAGGATGGGTATATCGCCACAGGAAAGGTGACCCTGAGTTTTTAGCACACACATTTTTTTTTTTTTTTTATATGATGTACTGACTGTCCCTCCTCTCTTTAGGCAGAGCTTCCATTTCCTGTTGGGTGACTGACAAGTTTTCCTACGTAACGCCCTTGGTCTATGCACATGCATCCTTCCAGGATTCTTTACCAAATACCATAGGTAGGGGCTCAAAACCTCAAAACTAATTAAATGGTAATGAATCCTAGGTCGGTTGAAGACAACAGACACCCCGTACTGCACATGCTCTACTTTGCCCCATTTGTAGTTTTGACCATATCTCCAGTTTGTGGATTCTTTCTGCTACCTACTTGTATGATTAATCACAAATAAATAAGAGATGCCTATAGATATCAACCAGGGGGTTTGAACTTCCTTATTTTATCCTGACATTGACCTTTGACCCACACATTGCTAAGAGACACTATGTAGTGCACACAGATCCTCTCAGGTTCCTTGTATTGTTTTTTGTACATCTTAAAAGAGCTCAGGAAATTTTAGCCCACAATATGACTCCTTGGTATAAAGAGTATTTTGAATTAAAGGCCCTTAGAGATCAATAGGCCTTGGTAAGGTTTTCCCTCTGTCTGCACAAAACCAGCCCCATCAAAAAGAACAATTGAGTTTCCTTCTCCTCCCTTTTATCTCATTATATTGAAGGAAGGAAGACCAAGAGTGCACACATACTTGATCAAACTGTTTGAAGATAATACCTTTTTCCCAAGTTAAATTAGTGGCTATAGAGAATCATTTGGAAATCAATCTGGTTTGAGTTTGATACTGAGAAAAAAATCTTGTTAACTCTTGCTTCTTTGATGTTTGGTAACTGTTTTTCCTTCTCTTTTGTAAAGGAGAAGCAAAACTATCCTATTTGGCTTAACCAATGTATAACCACCAAATACTGTAGAAATATCTGGTGTCTGTAGTAATAATGTATCATGCCATTATTTGTTTAAAATGTCACTTACTTAAATGCCACCTACTTTTCCCACTAAGCCAATTTAAAAGACTGAAATTTTTTCAGATAAGTCAACATTTTACAAGTCAGAAAAATATTTCAATTGGGTTGAGGGAAGTAAGCTTGATGTCTCAGCTAAAAAGAATTTTTTTTCGTAGTGAACTGTGTCACAGAGGTGCAAAGAAGCAATCAAGTTAATGAAATGTTCATTATGACTTGAATTAATTTGACATAAGAGTCATGATCCACAAAGAATTTCTGGGTTAAGTTCCTTTCATGAAACTCACTGTATGGTAATACTATTAACATGGCAGAGCACTGTTGGGAGAATGGGGACCGGAGACCCCATTCTTGATAAAGGAAAGCATGCCCTCAAAAGAGGAAAACTAAAAAGTAAGCTGAAAGAGTCAGGACAAAGAAAAGTCAACTAGTATACATTTAAGCTAGCCATTGCTAGCAAGCTTCTTGCCTTTAATGAAATTCTAGCCTGTTGGGGATACAGCCGGCAAACACCCTATTGGGTCTGTGAGCACTTTGAAGAAAATAATGGTCATAGAAGAGGCTAGGACAGTCCTAAGAAAAGATACATCTTCTGGGACATTTCCTGCCCATTTAATAGCTGCTTAATAAAAGCAGATACCCATTGTGGAGATTTGCATTGGTCTCCACAGAGACCAAAGGAATAGCTCGAGCTCTGAGATGATATGAGCAGAAGAGCTTATATCCCCTATAGCAGAGGAAAATCCTCTGTGGTGGTGATGGGAGGAAAATGCCACCCTCCCTCCTATACCTCAGAGGCGATTAATGCTGATGGCATTTTCCCCTACAGAGAACTAGTGGAGCTTAACACCTCTCTAGAAATCTGTGTGTGTGACACCTCCCTATAAATCTGTGTGTGTGACCTCAAGTAGGAGGGAGGCTCTGAAAGAGAGGCATTGACTGGCAGAGAATTCTCAGACCACCAAGGCTTGTATGAAAGGTCTTTATTGGTGGGGGGAGGGAGGCTGCAGAGCAGCACCAAGGAGGAGAGAAAGGAGGAGAGAAAGATAAGGAGAGTGTGGGGAAGAGAAGAGAGAGTAGGGAAGAGCAAGGGGGAAGAGAGAGAAAAGAGAGCAGAGAAAGAAGGCAGAAGGAGGTTAGAGAGAGAGATGGCGGGGGGGGGGAACATATTCTTATATAGGGGAGTTTTAGAATGGTGATGGGCTGGTGGGATAACCAATAAGGAGTTATTCCTCCAGTGGAGAGAGCCATTATGGATGGGCAGAGGGAATTGGAACAGGGTGATGAGGCCACTCTCTGTGCTAGGGGAGGAGTTATAAGTTTACGGGTAGGAAGGGGCTTTCTGAGGCAATAATCTAACAGGCTCTCTCAATACAAGGCTCAGCTTTCAGATTACTGAGGGCCATCCTTAAGATTAACTATAATAACAATAGAAACTGATATGATCAATCTGAGAAACTGCTGAGGTCTTCGTTCATTCCCTCATCTTACCCTCTGGGCAAATAGGTTTCAATAAAATCAGAGTGGAGCAAACACTCTGGGCCGTTGTTGGAATCCCAGGATGGGCAATGGACCCCTGGGCTCCCACTTTTAATCCTACTCTATGTCTCTTGTTTTAGCCCAGGTTGTGCAAGACTAGCCTCTTAACCAGTCAAAACTTTTGGTGTTGGCAGAAATTTGTGCCCTGACAGATAGTGCTAGGACCATCTATCATCTCTTAAAGGATGTGAGGATGCTGCACATGGAATCTAATTTGGTTGCAATATCACTTTAGTTTGTCACCTAGGAATGGTTGAAAAACATATCTGTTTTAATATGAAGGAAAAAAATTTCCTTCCAATGTCTTTACCTGAGCAAGGGACAGTCCTTGAGCATACATAGAAAATTTTCCTGGCCAACTGAACTCATCAGAAGGAAAGGTAGAATGACATTGCTTTTCTAGTCATGGATACCATACACTTTGATTCATCTATATTCCACAGTTTGTCCACCAGGTGGTCACATCGGAAGGGATGAAAACTAGTTAAGGTTTTTTCATGCTACTTAGATGTAATCAGCAATCAGAATGATTAGTTAATATGATTAGGGTCTGGGAAACTGGTGTGAGGGAGTGTCAGGTTTATGTGTGCCCAGTTAATAAAACAGTGAGGCTAAGATGAAAGAAAGAGAGTTTGAAGGAGAACTCACAGTGGAGGATCAGAGGGAGGGTAGGATATTTTGCGACAAATAATCTCTAGTCAGTTTTTTAATAAATGTAGGGGGAAGGGTAAGTTTTGTTTTAAAAAGAGGTCCCCTTACATGGAGGAGAAAGACACGGAGTGGAAAATAGAAGGAAATGAAGTTTATTGGTCTGTGTTCTTAGAGGTAGCTGTCTACTTTGTGATGTCATCTTAATTCTAGAGTCTTGAACTTGGTTCTGAAATCCTTACCATAAAGTCACCATAGGGATGATCTTAACAGTTGTTCTGGGTGTGATAGTCTGGATCTAGCATGATCTGGTCCACATTCAGAAGGACATACTTTTATTGTGATGGCCATTTAGACGGTTAGCAGTACTTCATCAGGTCCTTTCCAGCAAGGTAATAGTACTTGCTTTCTTCTAAAAAATCTTGATGTTCACCTGATCTGATTGAAAAAGATGGCTAGATTTGTCAGTCAATGGAGGCCACATATTTCTGCTTGATGATATATTCTTAATATAGTAGTAAGTTCTTGCATATAGCTAGTCATAGGATCAGATTGTTTATTCAAGTTCCCATGATGGTCAGTCAATCTAGAAATACAAGATTTTGACATGCAAGTAGATGTAAAGTGTCCAAAAATTATAAAATGGTTCTATGTCTTCTGTTGAATAACTCCAGATTTTCATAAGGGCTGAAAATAATACACTTAGCCATTAAAAGTCCAATTTCTTGATAGGTTTTTTATTATGTCTAGATTGTCCTAATTGTTTTGATGACTGAAGATGGCATGATTTATAAAATTTTAGAGAGTGCTCTAGTTTTTTTGTGATTAAGTGGTTTATATCTGCTGAAAGAATAAGTTTCTTGTTCTGATTTAATCTGTGTATATAAAGGATTGCTTAAAATGAGGATAATCTCTCTTATTTTCTTTACCACTGTCATGGTGTCAGCGTATCTAGTTGGATAGCATTTCATCCTCCACTAAACATGTAGATAATCACTGAACAGATAGAGGGAAGTGCCTAAAGCTGGAGGTAAATCTCCAAAATTTATTTGGAGCATCATAGGGGATAGTATGAGCCTTGGAATATTTCTGCATTATGATTAATTTGGTCAGAAAGGTAGAAAGTGTTAAAGTGATGTAAGATGATGGAGGGATAGGTTAATAGGGACAAGTAATGGCTAGTCTGCTGTTGTCTGGAGAGGGGCTGTGTCTTATGAACTTAGAGGAGAGCAGACTCAGAATGTGGGATGTAGAGGGAGCTGGGGAACCTAATGTCAGAGTATGGAATTTGTCAATTAGGGCAGCAGCTGTGGCGACCATAGGGATGAGGAAAAACTTGCCTTTCCCCACTGAAAGTTTGAGGAAAGATCAACTCACAATTAAGGCAGATTAATAAGAGAAAGTTTTATTTACTATGCACATGGGAAGAATAACATAGGGATTACCCAGGATTCCAATGAAGTTCACATGTTTATACCTGCCTTTTTGGAGTGGAGGGGAAATAGGAGTACAAATAATTCTCTTTGGAAGTAACAAATGATGTTAGGGAGGACAAAGGGCTTGAGAAACAGATTGACTTGTAAATTAACCTGAGAGATGGGTACTGTGTTTAAAATAATTTGGGCCACGTCTGGTTGAATTCTTGATAATCTTTCCTGCATTATACTGAGATGACAGGGAGAGGAAGGGAAGACAATTGCCCTCTTTGACCTTTTGATCAGGTCAATCTGGTTTATGCAGATAGAGGAAAAATGGCTTCCAAGGGCCTATTAATTTCTAAGAGCCTTTAATTCAAAATACTTTTTATTCGTGTATTAAGGAGAAATATTTTGGGGTAAATTTCCTGAGGTCCTTTACTACCTCAAGCAGGGGGTCATGTGATGTCATAAAGGGTAACTGACTTAAGAAATATAGTACAGAATATGCAACCAGACATAGCCCAAATTATTGTCCTTGTGGACAATACATGGAAAAGTAATAATTTTTTCCTATCAGTAGCCCAATACCTCCTCTTTAGAGATGCAATCAGATTGTCTTTTATAGCAGGGTGTTCTTATCTTTACCTCCTAACCCTGAAATACCCCAATGTTTCCAATAATATTCCTTCAGTAATAACCCAACCTCATTTACATGTGAATCCCAGAAACTGAATTGAGACATCTTTTTAGATTACCTTCTCTTCAGAGGAATTTAAACAGAGATGGGTTTTCATTACAGAAGGCAGGAAGTTTGAGGTGGGAAAATAAAAACATCTTTACTCTGTATAGTAGGATTAAATTTGCATAACAGATTTCTGCCTAAAAGGTTTGTCAATGAGGAGACATCAGCTAGAAAGGCCAGATGTCAGGGTTCTGCAGGAGAGCAGCGTCCGCTGAGACTTGTGGAAACTGATGGTGATCAACTGAAGAAATATAAAGTTAGAAGCGATGGTAAAGAAAGACAAGAGACAGAGTAGAATTAAAAGTGGGAGCCAGGGGTCCATTGCCCTTTGTGGGATGCCTGCAATGGTCCAGAGTGTTTGCTCCAGTCTGATTTTACTGGAGTCTATTTGCCCAGAGGGCAAGATGAGGGAGGGAACAAAGATGCCAGCAGTTTCTCAGATTGATCACATCAGCTTCCATTGTTATTATAATTAATCTTGAGGGTGGCCTTCAGTAATCTGAAATCTGAGTCTTGTATTGGGAGAGCCTCTTGCTTGAGGTTATACAGATTTCTAGGGAGGTGTTAAGCTCCACTAGAGCCCTGGGGAGTAAAATGCCATCAGCATTAATCTCCTTTGAGGTATGTGTGGGAGGGAGGCGTTTTCCTCCCATCCCACCACAGAGGATCTTCCTCTGCTATAAGGGATATAAGCTCTTCTGCCCATTATCTCAGAGCTCAAGCTACTCCCTTGGTCTGTGTCTCAGGCAAATGCAAATCTCTGCAATGGGTATCTGCTTTACCTGTTTAATGGGCAGGAAATGCCCCAGAAGATGTACATTTTCTTAGGACCTGTCATAGCCTCTTCTATGACCATTTATTATCCTCAGAGTGCTCACAGACCCCAACAGGGTGTTTGTAAGCTGTATCCTCAACAAAGGCAAGAAGCTTGCTAAAAATGGCTAGCTTAAGGTAAACTAGCTGACTTTTCTTTGTTCTGACTCACCCAGCTTAGTTTTCCTCTTTTTCTGGGGGTGCTTTCCTTTGCCAAGAATGGGGTCTTCAGTCCCCATTCTCCCAGGACCAGATGTGTGCTAAGAGAGCCCTCAAATATTGGGCTGACCTGAGATGTGGGCAATGAAATAGACTGCCCAGGTAGTCAACAGTTTGAATAGAATTAGAGGTGACAGGTAGAGGTAAATCCTTTAATCCAATGGGAGAAGAAGTGTCAGCTAAGAAACCTGATTCCCGAGCCTCTATTTTAAGGATAGAAAACCCTTCCCCTCACCTCCTAGGAAGGGGAAAATGGACTCTTTGAGGATGTTGGGGTCAAGAGATAGTATTTAAGCTTTTCTTCCTTTAAAATGTAGGACAATTATTTATTTCAATGTCCTGGCTTTGTATACAATCAGGAAACATTTTGGGATATATATGGGAGGCTCTGGTTGGTAAGAAAAACAGGTGGGCTTTCAGTTATCCCTAAAAACCCTAAGTATGTTTTTGTAAAGGCTCAATTTTCAAAACAAGCACTGACCTTAAGTGTTCTAAGTTGTAAAATTTTTACCTTTTGCTACTTTTGCTAGTTGTCCCCAAGATCTCAGCAGCAGCCTCAAGAGTGAATTGTGTGTCCCAGCCAATGATAGCTCATTCTAATTGCCAGACTGTAGGGAAAACTCTACTCTATGAGGTTCTGTGCCTGGAACCTGTGTATTAAACTGACAAAAAGGTAGATTAATAGGAATATAGCATACAATTTCCATTTAATATTTTCACATGCACACAGAAGCCTTCCTAGGAAAAATCAAGACCCAAAGAAGTAGTTAAGATCCAGAGTATATGTGCTTTGTTAAGAAAGAATAATAAATTGTGGAGAAGTAACATGGCAAAGGAAAAGGAGTTTAACCTTCAAGGAACAGTACTGTGTTAGAATATGGGGGATTAACAGAAGTTAAGGGTTATTTTAACAGGATTGTTTGTATAGATCTTCTTCAGCATTGATACCTAGTCTCTTCTGATAAGAATGCTCTCCTCTTGGCTCGGCGCCTGTGGCTCAAGCGGCTGAGGTGCCAGCCACATACACCTAAGGTGGCGGGTTCGAATCCCCAGCCCGGGCCTGCCAAACAACAATGATGGCTGCAACCAAAAAATGGCCAGGCATTGTGGCGGGCACCTGTAGTCCCAGCTACTTGGGAGGCTGAGGCAGGAGACTCGCTTGAGCCCAGGAGTTGGAGGTTGCTGTGAGCATGATGCCATGGCACTCTACCCAGGGGGATAGCTTGAGGCTCTGTCTCAAAAAAAAAAAAAAAAAAGAATGCTCTCCTCTTGTGAGAAAATATTTTCAAACTATCCATCTCACAGAGGTTTAATACCCAGAATCCACAGGGAACTCAAGTGACTCAACAGCAAAATATAGTCCATTAAAAAATGGGCAGTCACCGTCAGCTAAAAATAATCAATATGCTAATTTGAGGTTGTATGTTTTGAACCCCTTCATAAGTATTGTGCTAAGTGGTTTATGTACACTATTTCATTAAATTTTATAATAGATCTATGAGTTAGTTGCTTTTTTAATCCACATTTTAAGATTAAAAACAACAAACAAGCTAAACAAAGGTACAATGAAGTTAAAGGGTGTAGGCAATGTCGCATTGTTACTAAGCTGAAAGGCCAGCTTCTACCCCTGCTTCTCTTAAACTAGAAAGCTAAATTACTTAGTATAGTAGCTTAGACATTTACAGACATTACTTAAGGAATCCTTAGACAGATAAGCCTTCTCTTTTGGTTGATGATGAAGATATTAAATTAAAGAGATTAAGTGATTTGCTTAAGTCCAGTTAATTAGAAAGTGGCAGCTCTTAGGATTCAAAAGCTAAGTGTGTCAGACTCCAAAGCTTTAGTGTATCCAAGTGATTTGATATATTCCACGGTAAAGAATATATCTTAAATG